>NW_024370374.1:5946552-6381552 GCF_014805655.1 Passer montanus | reverse complement strand
ATATTGATAATTACATGGTATCTATAAGTAGTAGTTTTACTCTTTGCAAAAAGATTCTGCCTCCATATTTGAAAGTTCTGCAGTTTGGGTATTCCCTTACAGATAAACTGGAGAGGAAATGCTTATCTTTATTTTGCAGAAAGCAGCTCAAAGAATGGATGAAGACTTTAAAGCACAGGCACTTGACTCTACTCTTCCAAGTCCATCAGAGACTTTGCTTTCCATTCGACTGTTGGACTTTAAAACGAGTTTATTGGAGGCAATAGAAGAGCTGCGTATAAGAAGGGTAAATTTGTTTCTATTGGATTTGCTCTTTCTGTGTCTTATTTCTGTCTCTCTGTAGGTAATCAGAAAATGCTGCATAAGTGTGGCTAAACCTAATGCTGTATTTTAAATGATTCACCAGCCAGGGTTTTGTTTAAAAATATAATGGGTTTAGGTATTGGGTGTGTTACAAATTTCCCTGTAGACAGCACAAGGCAACAGGGTTGTATGGGAATGAACGTTTTTCTGTAACAACATAAGAAGTCACCAGAGTTCATAATCAGGATATTGAGAAAAGCTACATTAAATTATTGTCTTTCATTATAATTCTTCTCTTTAAGAGCAGCCTTTGATACAAAATGAAAAGAAAGAATCCAAGTGTTTTCCGAGTTCCCAAGTCTTTCTCTTTTCGTAATTGATTTGCCATTTGCTACAAAAGTGGTGATTTGGGCTGTTTACTTGTGCTTTTCAGAATTACCTGTGTGGGCAAAGAGCTATATTAAAACCACTTTATTTCACCATTTTTACATTACTAAACTATGGAGCAAGACGCCTGCAATAAATAGTGTATTGAGTGTTAGGGGTTTGTTTTTGAAATGAGCTGAATCATCTTGTAGTAGTACCAAGGTCAAATTGTTTCTGTGCTGGTAAAGGCAGCTGTTTTTTCTTGTAGTTAATTTGTCACTTTATTTTTCTGTGGTTACTTTTTCAGTTGTGTGTATGTAAACATTTCTATTTCTCCCCTTAGTTTTTCTGAACTGTTGTGTGTGTTGAAAGACCTAAAGTGTATTTTTCTTCATCTGATGAATTTGACCTGTTCAAAAGATGTGTATTATTACTTCTAAAATATTAGTATTGATGACATGCTTGATTTATGCTTATTTTAATCTAAGTGAAATGCTATAATCCTCTCTTTAAAAGCCGTGAACAAGAGAATGACTGCCATTAAAAAGAAAAAAAAAAGAGAGAGAAAAGGCTGCATGATGGTCCTTTCTTGGTGTAGTACTGTTGAAGCCCCCATGCTGTGATCCCCAGACCTGTGTTACAATGGTAGTGTTTAGTCTAGTCAGACTATTTATAAAATATTAAAAGTAAAGTATTAAAAGTAAAGACTGAATAATTCAACTTCATTATTAGATGTATAATGATATAATAATACCAATAATAATAATAATAACAACAACAATTACTACTCTATAGTGATCAGAGTATATTTTTCTTTACAAGACTACTTAGCTGAATTTACATGGTTGCACTTTTAATGCACTTGGTCAGAGCCTAAAGTGTTCACGGAGTGCCATGGGATTTCATCTTTTGGCATTTTTCTTTGGGTTTTTATGCCTTTTTGTGTCTGCTATACTACAAGAGTTTGTGGCCGTGATTTTGTAAAAGTTGTCTCAGAAGGGGGAGTAATTCTTTGCCTTGAAATTGTTTTTAATTTGAAAATTGATGTAAATGCTAAGAGCCATTTTCACAGTTAAGACATGGTCCTAAGATTCTGAAATAGCTGTGCTTTCCTTTACCCTAGAAAAATATATACATATGTATATCTTTACCTGTTTAGTTAGAAATTTAGGTAAAAAAAAGTAAGCAATTTACAAACAGCCAGATTGAACTCTTGGAGTGTCCTTGAATGCATTTTTGGTTGGTTTTGATAGTTCAGGGCTGCTTGCTTAGTATGTTTGAAGTTTGGAATATAAAACATAGGTATTTTGAAGAAGCAAGAGTTCTTGAATAATGTGGCTTATGCCTAGTAGCGTTCATTTTTATCTTTTAAAGTAGAATTTTGTATGGATGTTTTTGGTTTAAAATACCCCTACAAAACCCTCCCCCCATTTTAGCTATGAATTTCTTACAAACTCAGTCAACGTGAGGTTATTCTGTAAATTTTTAATCAGCCCTGAGAGGTAGTGCATAGACCAAAATATAGGGATAACTGAGAATTACAATGCCTGTCTTGCACCATGCTAATTTTTCCTGGGCGAAGAATGAAACTCAAAGACTGTGTCATCTGCTCCATCAGAATGTGCAGTAAAAGTGAAAATTCTGCAGGTTTCTTACTACTCCCACTTCCCAGGTTGCTTGTGAGGTTCAGTAGGCTGATAAGCTGAAGGAGGCAGTAGAGCCAGTACCATGGATTTTACTCTGATTTGTCTTTGACCTCTGACTTGGCCAGATGAGATTATTTTACCTCTGTTTGCATCTGTTTTTCTTCCCATTCTTGGTCTTGCTTGTCACTTCCAACAGGAGACTCTTTGGGACAGGACCTATTGTGTATTCTGAGTTTAATAAAGTGCCTGGAATGGTTGGTTAAGCTGCTGTACAAATACAGATTAAAAAATAAATTTGTGGGTGAAATTATCTGTGTGAAGCTTATAAAGAGCAAACTCTTAAACATGAAAATATTTTGAGAGACTTGTTGCAATCGTTACTCAATGTCATGATACTGTAGGTAAGCTCTCAAAAATACTTCAGAAGAGTTGCTCAGAGTAAGGGAGTGTTCATCTCTTTCATCTTCCAAAGGAAACCCTAATTCTTGATAGCTGTGCAAGTTTGTTCTAAACAATAATTGCTTAAATGATTATACTTGATGCAGCTTCACTTTGTTCCTTTGGCTATTCACAGGGTCTTTGTTCTCCATAGGACTGACATAATATGAATATGTAAGTAATTAAAATTCACCAAAAAATTATATTTCTCTTTCCCCTGCCTCACAGGGATTACTTCACACTCCAGTGGGTCTTTTGTTTTTTCCAGTTTAGCTTTCCCACTCATCCAGCACTGACAAAGCCAGTGATCCTTTTGTGCTGGATGTCCCTTCACTTACTTCCAATATTTGTCATTCTTGCTCTGCAGCCAGCTGAGTAACCTTTCTTCCTAACAGCCTTTTAACTGGATTTTACACCTAAGTGTAAATTAGGGATTTTTTTTCAGTAAAATGACAGACACAAGGACAGCTGAGTATCGGGGAAAAAAGTAAGTGTGTGGATTTAAGAGAATAAACAGCACTGAATTTCAGATCTCATGACTATGACATCCTGTGATATTGTTGTTTGAATCAGCAAGCAGTGTGTTAGATGATAATTTCTGTGTTGTGAGTAATGTGGCTTTTGATCAGAAACTGATTACTTGCAGTTGGAGAGTGTTCCAAGTATCAATGCAGGCATTTCCAAGAATATATTTTGATAGGAGAGATCTATTTAATTGTAGAGTAATTGTAATCCATGCAGTGGAGTCGAGGAGAGACCAATGAAATTTCCAAAGGAAAAATAGTGGTTGGTACAAATTTGTGTCTCTGCATCTGAAAATGGAAAGTTTTTGAGACTAGATTCCAAATATAGGTTGCTATTGCTTTTTGTCAACTGTCATAACTATGAAAATCCAACAGTGTTTTATCAGAAACTAAAGGTAGAATAATGCTTCTATAAATATCCTCTTTCCTTTTAACATTTGTCCTGGAAATAAAGCTTAAGAACAATATCCATGAGATCTACTAAAAATTGTACTGGTCTGCTTAGTTCATGAAGGAATTTCTAATTATAGTATGAAAGAATCAGAAATTGTAGTTTCTGTGAGTACTCTTTGAGCTGCATGAAAATTGGATGTGCAATTTTGTAGGAGGGAGACTGCAAGTTCAAAAAAGATAATAAAAGTACCTAGAAGCAGTTTTGGCTGCTTGGACATGAGCCAGCTGTACTCTGTTCCTAAATCTGTTCAGGGTCAAGAATCGAGGGGGCTTGACCAATCCACAGCCCATCTTGTAAAACTACAGCCTGAAGCAAACACTTTAAAGAAGGTTTGACACTTTCTAAAGGTTATAACGAGTAAATAAACCATCAAATTACTCCTCTTTTATTGTTATGGTAGTCTTTTTTTATAAAAACACTTAAATCCATGTAGTCCTAAGGCATCTAATAAAAAATGAACACTTTTAAGGTTTGGTGGGTTTTTGATCCCTCATGAGAGTTATATACAATATTGTTCTCCTAACAAAAACATTTTTGTCTTATTAAACAGCTGATAGAACTTCTAAAAAAAAAAAGTGCTTCACACAAGTTTTAGAAGCTTTCAGTTCAAAATGGGTAAACTATAAATGTCCTTTGGAAGATGTAAAAATGATGGATAGGGTTTTTAACTGTTGGCGATTTCACGTGAGAATGTTTTTATCATGTAATTGTCATTCTCAGTTTAAGTATTTATGATGTTTATTTCCTCAGCCATAGTTACATACATGCACATTTTTGATAGCTTCCAGATACACCTTTATAATTTGGGTGTAAGTTGGAAGAGTATTGTTCACTTAGAACTTTGCTTCTTATCCTCTTAAGTATTCACAGCAAAGGGCTCACTTAAAATGGAATTTAAGGCCATTTTCTTACCATTTTGAGAAAGACTTTTATTAATAATATATCATTTTCGTAGCATTTGTTGCTTAGTAACAGAAAGGATTGAAGATCACACCTTTTTAAAAGCTTCAAGCCAATCTCATTTTATCACTCAAGGGAAATTAGGGGGATGTATTTTCCTTCAGTACTTATAGAATAGTACCAGAAAAAAAAAAAAATCATTGCAACTGAGCAGCACTATTTGTTAAAGCAGAACTGGGAATCACTGATAATCTTTTAAGTGCTCTTTTTTTTTTTTACCATAAGTCATATGAAGTCTTTAGGTTTCTTCTCCATCTGTATTCTACCAGTATATGTCAGAGAAGCAAAAGTTTAAGAACTTTTCTCTGGTTCTCCATGAGCCAAATTTTAGTTTTAAATACCTATTTTATATGTAAAATTCACATGAGAGCTGAGGCATATATTTAGAATGTCTGCAAGAATCTTGAAATGCTTGGGAGTAGCCTCATGTGGAAAGAAATGTGCTTCTCTACAGACGTGTGCCTGTAAACTGTCTGCTAATCAAGACAGTCAGTTTTGACCCTAAAATGCTATAAAAGATGTCAAAGAATTATTTTGATTCACTTGGGACATATTTTGCACTTTTTTTTTTTTTTTTTTTTTTTTTGAGGACTTATTAGCAGATATTGTATTAAGTGAGAAAGGGTTGCAAAATCTTCAACACTGTTTTGCATCAATTGTTGAAGTGTTATAAATGTCCTTGAATCAGAAACTTGGAGCCCTTATTCCCACTGGACTTCAGAAAGAATTGCAGTATATTTTATAGCCAAAAAATTTTGTGTTCTCTCCTTCACTTGGGAAGGAGAAAGAGCCTCCATTTGTTCTTTGTGTGTCAGGAAAGGTGTTGCTTCATCCAGAGGTGGGATCTTTTTACTCTCATGGCAAACAATAGTTGTTCAAGGTCTTGCAATTTGGTAGAATTGTACTTAAACCCCCGTATTAAGAGAATGAACCTTTTGAGGCCTTCTTTTGTTTTTTTTATTAGAGAGAGCCATGGCCTTTTTTCCCAAGTTGTGACTGTTTCCTAAAGGTTCTAACCAGTATGAGGTGTAAGTCACTTCAAGAGTACTGGAATTTTTCCAACAATTAAGATTGTGAGATTTAAGCTGTAGTGAAGTTGAACTTAAAAACAGCGTAAAATTTGCACATGATATATCAAAATGCACAGTTCAAGTATTGGCAGTATTCTTTTACCCTCACACAGCTTGGCCCTTGCTGGACCTCAGTAAATGTTGGTGCAATGATTCATCAAAGAGAAGTCAGGCTTGCCTTAAAGTGGTGGCTTTCCCAAGCTGCCCATCAGCGTGCAGAGCAAAGGCAGAAAGCAGCCTTCTGAAGGTCAGTGGCACATTAGTGCAGCTCTGCAGGTCCTTGAAGGATATTCATTCTTTTTGACTATGTGCAAAAACAGGACGGTGCTGAGTTGCTTATGACATGCATCAAAAACCTGAATATTGTTCTTGCAGGAAGTCGTGACTGTTCATCTTTTGTTCTTCCTTTTTTTGAGTATTGGATTTGTGAAGGAAGGGCAGTGCTCATAAAAATTGGACTCCAAAGGGAAGCGGATTCCTGTTGAGAAAAATTAACTTTAATACCAGAGTGTTTCAGGAAAATTCACGTAAATATTTAGCAACTGTGATTATCAGAAGGTAACTCTCATGTGTTATCAGAAGTAATTGTTTGATTCTTGACAAAGTGCTTCTGCAAGAACAGGATCTGTAACACATTTTCCTGCTATTGGTACCTTTTGTGGATCCTGGGGGAAACTTTGGACCTCAGTAATGGTCTTCTTGGATTTTCTGGTAGCTCGTCTTATCAGAAATATGTGTTGATTACCCATGATTCTGTTTCAGTTTCTTTTGGTAGGTCAGAAGGCTTCTTGGCATAGAAAATAATGATAAATATTTCACTTTTTCCATAATAACCGAAGTAATCACTGACGAAAACTTTTCAGTTGTCCTAGGAGATGTCACAAAGAATAAAGATGCAAATGCTTTGAGCTGAATATTTAAGGTGCTCCAAAGATTCTGATTCATTAATTATGATTATCTGTATGCACTTCTGTGTCTCACTGAATTTCACTTCCTCTCAGTGTTTTGACTTTTTTATGTTTGTTTTTAACTAGGAAACAGAAACTAATTATGAAGACCAAATAAACAAAATTGTTATAGAGAAACAGGAACTTGAATGGCAAAAGGTAACTTTCCTGTGTGCTTTTAGTGTTTTACCTGCTGAGATTTAGTTTTAATATGTTAATATAAATTGTGATTTATTACAATTCCTCTTTTTAGAGCTATTTTAATTTCAATAGTAGAATGTTCTAGCCAGTAGCTTATTATTTAGCCATGAACATCTGTAGCTTTTCTTTTGATTTGGATTGTGCCCAGTTTAGCAATGTTTTTAACAAGATAATGTAATAATATTTGGCATGACTTTGCAATCTTCAGTCAAAAGAGTTGGAAATACTGAAGCAGGGGGACGTTTAGCTGAATCTGAGGCATGTTGACACGTGGGGAAAGCTGTGTAGCAGCTTCTCTGTATTGTGCTTGGCTTTGGCAAGTGCAAATATCAGTGCATCAAACAACTTCCCTTGCAATCTTGTGGAAGTGGAGATTTTTCCAAAAAGTTATTTTGAACCTGAAGTTGTATGTTACCCTTACTCAGAAGTAGTCTGTCAGCTTTTAAATGTTGGAAATGAAGTATTCAGTAACCTAAGTCCAACATTCTTCTCAGAGTTAGGGCTCCTGAGGTTATGCTTTGCTAGGAAATGCATTCCCTTCTTTAATACAATCAAACCTATGACCCCTGTCACTAGGGCACGAGATAAAAGGCTGCACTCCGTATATTTTACAGCCCCAGAAAAAACAATAATTTCAGCTCTATCCTTGATCTTGGGATATTTAACATCTTAGTTGTAAAGGAAGGCTAGTTCATCTTGGAGTTCATCCTAACCATCTTAAATTAATAATCCTAACTCTGTGCTTTTCTTTCTTGAAAGATATATATGTGCACACAGAAACAGGAAACATTTTATATTTGTAAAAGCAAGAGTGCTTTCAATTTGTAACCCTTCTTTGCTTTTCTTAACCTAGCTTTGCAGTGCTTAATATTCTGGGTTCAAAAGGGAGGATTTCCACCCATTCTAAGACCTTAACAGCGATTTAATTTACCACTCATAAAGGAATGGGACTTACAGGTAGTGAGGTGAACTCTGTTCCTGTACTTTGCACTTAACATTGGCACACGGCAGAGCTGATCAGTGAGTGGTAGATTTTGGGAACTTCATGTGAGCAAATATTCTGGAACTTCAAAGGATCAAGCTAATACAAATTTCCAGTCTGGGAGGCTGCAATAAGATGAAAATTCTAAGTATGGCATTTAAATTGAATTTGTGACCTGGATGTTTCTGAATGCAGAATCATGTTAACCACAGCAGTAGTTCCATAAGTAGACATCTTCCTCTGGTTTGTCAAAGGTTCTGTTTTACCATTTCCTTCATGGATTTCCCTTTCAGTCAACATTTCTGTTATTCATTTTATTTTACCTTAAATTTAGCTACCTAGTTTGAAATAAAGACATTATTTCAGCTAAGTCATATTACAATATTACAGCTTGTCTACATTTTATAAACATACTGCTGCTGCTCTTGAAAAAAAATACACTCAAGCAGGGGAAACAGAATAACTGGAGAAGATATTCCTTTAAATCTATACTCATACTTGTATAACATTACAATATCAAAGCTTCATATTTAAAAAAAACTCTGCTTTTTTCTTCAGTCTCACTGTATCACACATACATGGCATATATGGAAAATTTCTTCCAAGTCTTAATTTCTGACAGAGATAATACAATCGTTTTATCTGATAGTCTTGTGTGTCAGGCTTGTTAGAAAATGAATATTTGTAGACACTGCCCTGTCTTTTTGAAAATAAAATACCTCAGTTGAATGTACAGTACAAGAAAGTAGTATGCTATAAAGAGTTCAGCATGGGTTTTTTTTCCATTACATCTGTAATAAAGTTATATAAAGGATGACTGTTTAATGAAACCAGTCTGATAACTACATAATTTATTCCATGATATTGCCTTGAATTCCTGTATTTTATAGTACCATCTTAATTTGGCAGTGCTGTGAATGTAAGATTTTATTCCTGTGGTGAGCAGGTGATTTTTTTTGTGCCTGCAGTACTTTTCTGCCTTGCTACTTCATGTGCCTGTCACCCCCTGGAAAACCTGTCCTTGGACACAGGGCTGAGGGACAGCCTCAGGAAAACATTTCTCAGGACTTTTATGTGCTTCTGAATATTCATTTATGTTCTGTGCATTGTTTGTTACACATAATCAAAACTTCCTCTACTTCTCTTATGATGAGTTCATAAGTATGGATATGCAACATGTTATCTCCACAGATTCTTGTCTTCTAGCAAGAGGCAACAGCTCTCGCTTGTACAGTGTGGAAGCAACACCAACTTGCTGGAGAAAACAGCAATTTTGGAAGGGACTTTGTTTAAAAACTCTCAATTTCTATTAAGGCAGATGAAGAAATTGGACTCCTTGTGTATGATACAGATTTTCAATTTATTTTCTCCCACTCATTCTTTTTAATAATCTCCATTTCTTTTTGTGCAGTCATTACTGGATTGTTTCCTGTTACAAACTAATATTTCTAAGCTAAACACTCATCTATATTTTGAGATTGTTGTTCAAGGACAGAGCCTCTTAACTACTTTTACCTAATATTTCAGTGTTTAGAACTGAAAAAACCTGGTCTTCCATGCATACCTTCCAAGGTAAAGGGGAAGTATCTTATAGAGAAATACAGTGCTTAAAGATGTTGGAGATTTCTGTCTTGTAGAGTGTAGCCTATGAGAATATGATATGAAATAATAATACCAAAAAAAGTACATCTTCACTCATTTTCTTGTTTTTATGGATGGACATAAAACCAGGCTAGAGGGTGATAAAAATCTCATACTATTGCATTACACTTAGTTATTTCTGTCTTCCTTCAGCTCTTTCAGGTAGCTTGGTAAATGACTAAAATTTAACTATAAACAGAAGAACAGATAGATAGTTTTCGATGGGATTCTATTTTTAACGGATATTAAAATTCTGTTGTAAATAACTGCACCAGTGTCAAAGTTCTGTCTTAAGCTGGCAGTGGATGTGAATTGTTTCTGCAGGCTGATGGGATGGGTAGGAGTTCTTACAGAAGTCCTAGTAAAAGGTGTGCATTCCAGAGAATACAGGAGAAAGGAGAATTGTTACCTGTTAAGAATGAAAGAGAAGCTTCTACAAAAAGCCAATTACTAGTTAAAAAAATGTCTTTTTAGTCTTCAGGTTTTTTTTGTCAGTTGCATCTTTCTAAAAATATTTAACAATAAGCCAGCCTTTTCTTGAAATACTTGATTATGATTTGCTCTAAGATAATACTTAACTCACACTGTTGTTATTTCACATGAGCAGGAAACTCTGCAGCATCAGACCGACACACTGCAACAACAAAATAAAGAAGCTATGGCAGCTTTTAAAAAACAGGTAACAAAACAAAGCCTTTGGCTTTAACTGTGGGCTTTTAAAATATGGTGGCATCGTAGCAAGTTATCACTTAGTATGAAAATATTTTTCCATTGCATATGAAATGTTAGAATATACAGCTCAAAAAAAAATCAAAATCACATCCTTTCTTCTGGCCACACCACTATGCTTGTATTTTGGCAGTTCTTTCCAGATGCCCCTCCTCCTGGAATTTTTTGTTTTTATATTTCAAAAACCTCCTAGAGAAGATAATGCTTCTTCTAATACTTTCCCTATTCTGCTTTGTTTGGTTTTCCCCCTCTAATTTAGCATGACCTCTGCAAAGGTAGATTCATAAACCCTGATAGAAGATCTGCCACACAAATGACCCTGCTCAACATTTGAAAGTGTGTTTCACTCTTGCATTTTATTCTCCATATTACAGTGAGCAAGCACAAGTGCTGAGAGGCCTTGCAGAGAATATTCACAGGAACTGAAACTGTTGCCCATGGTGATGAAGAATTTGTCATTAATGCAATCATGTCACACAAAAAAGAAACTGACAAGCCATTAGGTTTTTTCCTTGAAAAAATAATTTGAGATTTACAAACTTCTCCTTGTAGAACTGTAGAGTTCTACAGTTCCCATATATAGAAAACCCAGGAATTATACTGTGCAGGTTAATATAACTATATTGTCTTGTTGAATAAATAAAATTATTGCCATGTGCTGTTCTGATTTTTTTGTTTTGTTTTGATTTTTTTAATGTGACTGACAACCAAGTTACAGGCAAGAATGTTTGCCATGGAAGAAGAAAAGGTACTCTACAATTATTTGTTGTTTGTCATCCAAAGAAGAGCATAAGCAAATGATAATTATATAAACATACCAAACATATCCTAAGTATAAACTATGTGTATTGCAATTACATTATGTTTTTTGTTATGGCCTTTGCCATAACAAAAAAGAGCCATAGACTTGATGAAAGCCAAAGGCTTGATGAATAGAGTCAGAAGTGGTGAAAATGCACTATTGTGTTTTTTCTTTTTATAGCGATATTTATGTACATTTTAAAATTATTTAGCTGAATTATTCACCAATGAATTGTTCTGTCGTAGCAGAGTAACACTATTTTTGTAGCATTCTTTGATAAATTCTTGTAAATGCATTTATTCTGCCTAAATCCTGAAGTACAGCTTTTGTTGAAAGGGAAAATACCAACTTGCTGTAGAAACAAAAGAAAAAGAAATTGATGGACTGAAAGAAACATTAAAAGCATTACAGGTAAACTATTGCTTTTGTAAAATAACATTTCTTTAAATGCAAGTGTTTTGGTTTTACTTTTATACTAGTAAAACAATAGTTCATTTTAAGAGGCTCTGTAAGGCCTTATTGTTTAATCTTTCTAGGACACCTCGCTTTGTAAAACTGAGTTTATGTTCTAGTTTTCAGTGACTACTTTAAATGAACTTTCCAGCTAATGTTCTTTTCCTCCAGAAGACTCAAAAGTCCGAACAGTGTGTGAAATGTGCTTTCTTTTCATTTCCAGTCTTCCTCTTCCTTCACATTCTTGTTTTCCTACTTCACACCTGCCTGGGATCCCTGGTTTTGGACTCCTAAACAGAACTAAGTATTCGCCCCAGGCCTCCACCTTGCAGTGCTGCCTGTGTTTTTCAGTGGTTTCCTCTGTTTCACTGGGAGGTTTCTGTATTTATACTTGACCCATGGCTTAAGACCAAGGCAGATATATTGAAAATGGATCACTAGCATTGTAATGCATTGCCAGATTTCAGGTGTTACCAGGAACTAATTATTTTTCTACTCAAAACTGAGTGGAATAATAATTCTGTTAAAAACAAAATGGCTCTAATGGATTATTACTATGATTTTGAAACCTGTTTTGGTTCTTATTAACATTCTCTTATAATGGAATGCATTCACTTGGTAGCAGACTGTTTGTTTTATCATTTAGTTAACACTGAATGTACTTCAGGAGCAAAAGAAATTGTTTTTTATGCCTGGACTTCTGAGCAATATCTGTAAGGATTTTGTTGCTTGCTCGAACCTTGGCATAGCACAGATGATGTACAATATCCATCCCTCCATGGTCTGCTGAACATAATATGTGGACAGCAAGAGTAATGAAAGATCCCACTGGCCTTTCTTTTGGAAGATGAATCACAAATTTAAAAAAAAAATCTTAAATGCTGAATCAAGCATTTGATTCAAGATCAAGCATTTGTGTCACAGTACAGTTCAGATCTAGGAAATTCTGCTGTGGCTTGAGGAAGCAGGAGGTCACAATGGACATGTGCTCACAGGGAGATTGTTTGGAAATGAGCCTGATACAACAGTGAAGAACTTTTAATTCAGATCTGTGTTCTTCTCTGTAGATTCAGAACCCTGCCTTAAAATGATTTTTCTCTAGGTTTTTTCTTAGTAATATTTTCTGTATAACATTTGTACACTCTGGGTTCTTTGACAACACTCTGTTTTTCCCTCTTGTGCTTAAGCATTATGCAAATCAAAATACTCTGTCAGTGAGGTATTAAAAATGTAATATTTTTAATACCTCACGTATATTATTAAAGCATGTGAGATTGTTATATTATATCTTTATATACTACCATTTAGAATATCTACTAAGATTTTTTTTTGTTGTTTTTTTCCAACAGGGAACACATTTCTATTCCTGTAGCAGTTGAGGGAATACTTTCATTTCTATCTTTGTCTTCTCTTCTGTTTATTTCCAAGGGTCTAGTTTACAGACTGTGGTCCATTTGCATGTTGTTTTTATGATGCCTGTCAGAAAATACAAGGATTTATGCACTTCTTCAAAAGTCCTCTAGTAACAAATCAGTGTAAAATGGTTTTATGTAATTTAAATACTGAAGTAACATTATGAAATAAAGTGAACCTAATAATACATGAAATTGTGCCATCAGTAATTCAAAACCAGCATTACTGTATTGGATGGATTTATAACAAATGCAATTAAATCCTTGGCATAAAAATACATAATTATGCAGGTTGTTGTCAGAAAAAATGTAAGTACCATTTAATGAATAACTCTCTGTTGTTTTACAGATTTCAAAATACACTTTACAAAAGAAACTGAATGAAATGGTAAGAAAATAATGAAAGTGAAAAAATAAGAAGCTTTAATGAAAAGAGTATGCTTGGGGTATAAGCCACTACTAACTGGCTTTAATGCTTAAATGATATATGATAGTTATTACAAGTAACCCAAAGAGGTATCAGCTTCAAATCTGAAAATCTTGTAAATGCAATGTTTTTAGGTTTTTGTAGTATGATAGCTACTGTTCAGCATGTGGTATTTTTTTTCACTGAATTAAAGTAGAATTGGTACATTTGTTCTCTTTATAGATTAAAGATTTTTTAAGAGACTATCATTTAAATAATGTAATTTTATTACTCTGATACGATCTAGCATAATAATCTCAAAAAGTAATAGAGAATTCCTAGCAGTTCTTGATTTTGTTTTTAAGAAAAACTGGAGGTTTTCTTCTCACTCTTTTTAACTCCTGAGAATTAGTTCTTAACATCAGTTTCCCTGAACAGTTTAGATTTCATCCAGTGCAGCTCACTCCCTTTGACACAGGGAATAAATTTACCCAGAGTGACAGCATAGGGCTCTGAACCCTGTTGTCTGTTTTAGGAAGTGAAAGAGTGAGCCACAGAAACATTGCTAGGCTTGATTGAATAAATGCTGTGAAAATTCTGCTGCTGCTCAACTGGAAAGAATAAAGATAATATTGTCAGACCATTACAAACTGGGATTTTAATTAAGAAGCTCAAAAAACTAGAGTCCAGTTTAGCTTTAAGTACCATGACATTTGTACTGAAAGTCATCTTCAACGCTACAGTGGTTTTACACAAAATATGGTGAAATTGAATAATATGCCCTCTGACCTGGGAGATAAGGCTACAAGTTAAAGATCAAAGGCAACGTAAAATGTGTTTTGTCTTACTTCACTTTTAACTTGTATTTTTTTCCTAAAATGCTGATCTAAAAATGTGTTGAAAATATACAGAATAACTGAACTTTCGTTTAGGTCATTTTACTTATTATCTTTCTTTCATCACTTACAAGCTCAGTCTGCCATATGAACAAGACTATTTAAAGGACAGCACCTTTTCTTTAAGCTGGAAATGCATCTGTGCTGCTTAAAGAAATATATTTCTTATGTTCATAAACTTTTCATTAAATGATCATTTGAATATTTTGAAAGCATTTGCTTTGATCCAGAGTATGGTAATTTAAAATGCTATTGAGTGGGGGCAAGATGCTGGAAATCCTCTTTTGCATGTAGCACTGAACAGAACACCTCCAGTTGGGACTTATTTAGGGAAAATGCTCTAATATGACATGATGAAAACAAAATACCCCACAAGGTAAACAAAAGTGAATTTTTTCCTATAACCTTTTGCAGTAGTGGGCTAATGCAGTTTTAGACCAGGTCAAATTCTACCAACTTTACTCCCTGAGTGGTTGCACTGAAATATTTGGAGCATTCAAGGGATCAAAGGAGTAGCTGCCCATGTAGACTCTTGGTCATCACCAATGGCAAACTGTTTAAAAATCAAGTAGATGAAATTCTGAACCAGTCATTTATCTGAGACCCATTTCTATTTCAATTTTGTTAAAGACAGATTAGGTGGTTCTCTGGTGTGTGTTTTGAGAGTAAGCAGATGTGCTGCTCAGTTTATATCTGGCACCTTAGAAACCCTGCCAGTCAGTGAAGGTGCTTCTGTGTGTGCTGGGGACTGGGTGTGCCTTACTGATGTAGCTTTTTATTCTGTTTTTATTCCTTTAGTTCTGTTCTTTTAGAATGGCATATGCAATGTTAATACTTTACATAAACGCTGTGTTTTAGCATGTTGTCCAGTTAAGTTTATGCAAAAATTGTAGTGCTGTTATAATTCTTACCATATATGCAATAATTTTGATGTAGTGGAAGGTTTTGTTTTGTACTGAACGACAGTGTAGAGACAAACAAAGGATTTTTTTGGTCTTTTATTATTTATTTGTCTTTATTATCGTCTTTCCCCCCCACAATTAGTGTTGATTTTTGTATGCAATGCAGTTGTTTTACACCTCGCTGCATATGGGCAGTAGCACTCATGCAGTCAGGAGGGATTACCACAAAGCCAGTTCAGTTGATAGAATACACTTTAGTGTGAGCTCTTATTTCTTTTCCTGCTGCTGAAATTAGGAAGTAACTAGAGGAAAATGGTCAGGTGTTGGTTTCCTGACAAATGATACACTGGAGAATGCCAGGACTCTGTATGTGGCATCTGTTCTTGTCTTCCCTTATTGTTTTTATTGGAAACTAAATGTATGTGAAACCATTGAGTGAAGCTGCAGTCAGATGGTCTAGGTTGCTTAAACCCTACCACAGAAAAGAGGGAATTCAGATCCAGATAACCCACATCATTCCCAGCAGACGGGGAACTGTGTTCCCACCTGAACTGTGCCCAGGAGCTGCTGGCACAGTCAGGTGAGTCCTACTTGGCACAGGCCAAAATGTGTCAGAGATATTTTAACAGTACAGGCATTTCCTGAGAACTTCCCTGCCACCATTTAGTTTTCTAATACAGGTGTAGTTGTCAAATGAATGAAAAAGGAATCACTGCAAAATGTTAAATAAACTTTAAAAGTTGATATGTTTGTAATAATCTAGGATGCTTTTGTTTCCTTTCTGCATCTTTTAGGAGTTTGCCTGTAATCATACTATGTTGTTTAAAAACACAGTGAGGAGGCAGTGATACAGTATAAATTCAACCCAATTATTTTTAAGTAGAAAAATGGTGAGAACTGGAGGAACTGTTGTGAAAAAAAATTCCTATTTCAAAGATCTACAGTTGGTAGTGTGTTGCATAATTTTCATGTGATCTTGCCTTTGGTCTCCGTGCCATTGCATCTCCTTTGTTTCTCTGACACTTTCACCTCCCAGTTACCACCTTCTGCTTCACTGAGTACCTCTGACTAGTGACTCAGACTCTAATTTCCAGAATATCTTTGAGATATGAGCCATTCCCTCTTTGTGTTTCTGCAGTCACCCACTTGACCCTGAGCTATTTCTCGGGTCTAGTTCCACCAAGAAATCATTGTGCCTCAACAAGCCATATGGCCACAATCAATTCCACTCCCCATCCCAGCTTATCTTTATTACTGGTGGAGGGCAGGGCAATAATTCCTGGTCTTGCAGTATCAGACAGAAGGAAGAAGAACCAAGATTCTGTGGGTCTCACTCTAGCTCCAGGGTCATCCACTCCCTATCCTGCAGTGTCTCCTGGTGTTTCTTGATTGGCTTCTATGGAAGAATGTTATACAGCCTTTTCACTGGGAGGAGACAAATCACATACTCAGGCTTTTATTTCTCTGTGTGTTAAGCCTGGAGAGCAGCCTGCCATCAAAAATCATATTTAGGGTGTGTTAAGCTCTTAATAAAACTTGCAGATAGAGTAGGCCAGTTCCTTTTCCCCCTGGAAAGAACCCTGTGAAGTAGCAAAGCACATTTCAACTTTCTGAGAGAGGAGGAGGGACTAACACTATCTTGCTGGCAAGAAACACTTTTCTTAGAAACACTAAGAAAAAAATCCATATTAAAAACTGCAAAACCCCTCAGATCTTGCTACAAGCTGTTCAAGTCTCAAATTAGGGCTGTGTCCCTGTTCATCGACCTCTTAGAATAAATATACCTGAGGGAACTACCAGGAAAAACAAAGAAAATCTTTCCTTTTAATGTTTTTCTTATAAAATTAACCTCCTAGCATTAGTTAAGCACAGATCTTCAACAGTTAATTTATGTTCAGGAAAAAGAGAAAGTATAAGAACGTTTTCAACCTACATTCCTTGCAGTGATTTCTGTAAGTGGTGGTGTTTCTTTACCGGTGCTTCCATTATTACTTTCCATTTGCTGTAGTGTGTTTAATTTCATACCTTATAAAACATGAGAAATTTGTATTGTATATCCTGTTTTGCTAGTCTTATGGTGGTCATTTCATTTGATTACTATCAGCTTTTATTATCCTCTGATGCCCGGACATGTATTGCATTTGTTACTGTGTGGAAATGGAGCCTTGCCAAAGCCAAACAGACTGGGCCAGATGCATCCTGGTGTAACTTGAATTTACACACAGGAATGAATTTGGCCCAGTCCATTTTAATTGCTGTGTTACTCTACTGTAGATTAGAAATAGATTGGATAGCTAAACAAATGGTTATCCTTTCTGAGGAATTAATTTAAGCCATTCTCTTCAGAAAAATTAGTTTTAAAATTCACCAAATAGTACCTACAAAACTGTTAACAAAAATACTCTATAAGGAAGAACACAAAAATCTTACTCTTATAAGGATAACAAAAAGAATTGTCACTGAACAGTTTCCACAAAATGAGAAAAATTGGTAAAATTCATTAAATATTTGTACTTAATTGCAACATGGGTTTCTTTGTGGTATTACTTAGGCCAACATGTGAATAGAAGTAAAAAAAGTGTCAGTGCTTACAAAAGTAGTTAGAAACTTCCCATACACATACAGAAACTGATTTTGTTATATTTGAAATTATTAGAACAGCTAATTGATACTGAGGAATTAAGAATTACTCACTGAAAGGTTATTTATATTTTTCTGGGAAGCATGGGGTATTAATCTGTATTAGTCTCACTAATCTAAATCAAAGTCACCTCTATTCTAGAAATAGTTAATGCACTTCTGATTTTGAGCAAGTGTGTTGAAATTCTTTTATTAGGTATGTCAAGTAAACAAACTCTCTCCTAATTGCCCTTGGCTGTGTCATTTTTTGCGAGGCCAGGACTGGAATGGATGAAGTTGTCAGGAGTCTCTTGAGGTGGCTCACAGCAGGGTCAGGGGAGCCAGTGTCACAGAGCCAGAGGTCTTTAGTACCTCCTTGGATAGATTCTGTAGCCTGCCTGTGCAACCTGTTCCACTGTTTGCTCACCCTGACAATAACTGTCTTTCCCCTCAAGTTTAAGTGAAATTTTTTGTCTTTCACTTTGTGTCAGTGAGCACCACTAAAAGGAGTCTGGCTGTGATTTCTTTATTCCTTTCACACACACAGCTCCCCTGGTATATATACATTTATCAGCTCCTCTCCAGGCTGAGTTGTCACAGGTCCCTCAGCCTCTCCTCAAATGTCAGATGCTCAAATCCTTTGATTATCATGATGATTCTGTCTCTCTTCCTGCTATTTGGAAATGGGAAAGGTCGTTAGATATTAAATAGACAACTGAAAGATTCTGGGAATGATTTTGCATTTATGCTATTAAATTGAAAAGCACTTGGAGAGCTACTTACTGTCCTTAAATGGGTGCTTCATTTATGTTCCTAACAGGATCAAAAATTGCAGATGCACTTAACAGCAAAAGAGGAGCATCATAAGAAACTGAATGAAGTTGAGAGGTGTTATGCTACTATTGCATCTCGGTTTGGGATTGTGAAAGGTGTTCATGGGAAGCTAGAGCACAGTGGTATGTATGTCTTAAAAGCCTTCCAGCACTTGTTTTTGCTGTGCTTTGATGACAGTCAGTTGGAGACACTTGAAAACTCAGAAAAATAGCAGCTACCCCCATACCAAGCATCAGATATATTGGTAGGTTCCTCAGTGCTCTTTGCTGATCCACTGCTACCGTGGTGTGTGTGACCACACTGGGAATTATATTGAGGAACTATCAAACAAAAAAAAACCCACCCCCAAAACACCAAAAAAACTTTTCAAATATTGAATCTCACTAAATTTTTTGTTTCTGCCTGAAATAATTTTTTTTAATCAAATCTCATTTCAATGAACTGGCAAGCTATTCTTTGCATATTTGTGGTATTTCAGTACCTCAAATTACTTGTGTTCTAGTTTTAGAATTTTAAATCCAGAACATTATTGGCTAACCAGTGTCCTGCTGATTGTATTTCAAAGCTAGAGAGTGAGCACATGACTTTAGCTGAAAAAGAATTTTACCAGTTTCATCCTGCTTGTTGTTCTGGGGGATTTTCCTAAGTTGTATCAGAAGATAGCTGTTATGTTCATCAGTATTTTAATTTTTAAAGCACATATTCTCATTCAAAGCTGCAGAATTGCTTATGGTGCTGTAAGGCTGTAAGCCATCATACCCCATGATGGACCATCTCTAGCAGAAAAGGAGAGGCCATTCTGGGTGTCTGCAGTTCTTGTATGCAAGTGCCAGAAAACTATTGAGGAAAATAAAAAAGATTAGGGGTGAAAAATAGAAATCAGGAAACAGAAAAGGATGAAGGGGAACCTCAGAGGATCGAAATATAAAGATTGAATAGAGCTGTCTGAAAAAGTACAGGAACTAGTAAACATCTTCAGCTTTTCATTGTGGAATTTCAAGCAATTTCAGCTGTATAAAGTTTGAGAAAAAATTCCCCCCACCCCCTTTCAGCAGAAACAGAAGTCATTCTTAGAATTTTTTGCTGTGCTAGCCTCTGGTTTTTTTTCTGTCTTCCATAGCCTATGTGCATGTAACTCTGTACATCTGTTAACTCAGTTATTAATTTGTTCTGTGGCCCATTATGTTCTGTGTTAGTCTGAAAATAACTAAACTCATCAGAAAATTACAAGAAAGTCTTTAAAAAATAAAACCAAGATTAAAAGTCATATTAAAATAACATTGTAAGACACTGAAAATTAAATTACAGCTATAAAAGACAAGCCAACATACAGAAAAGTCTTAACTCATTGTTTGAGGTATAGACAATGGTTACCACCTGGTATAATTCTCCAGAGTGGTATCAAACTACACAGAAAAAGTAGTTGAATTATATTTGTAGTTTTAGGTTTATTTTAAAAAATAAATTATATGCACATATATTGAAGTTAGAAATCAAGTGTTTGTTCAGATGTGAAGTTATTTGTTAACATGCTTTGACTTTTTTTTTAAAGTGCAGGAAGCCATACAGCACAATAAGAAACTAGCATCAGTGAATAAAAGACAAGAGACTGAAATAAGTAATCTGAAGGAAGTGAGTACAGTGCACATTTCTGAATGGAGAATGATCCTTGCGGGTCCCTTCCAACTCGGAATATTCTGTGATTCTTTGGGTCTTCCAAAAGCTGCTGATGTATTAACAGAAGTAGTGAACAAGCAGCAGAACCGTTTTTCATTCTGTGACTAATGGCTAAATTAACATCCACAGGCACCTTAGTTAAAACTGGAGCAGCTCTGAGAATTTTCTGTAACCTGTGAATTTTTATTTACCTCTACATTTTATGGCATTACATTACATTACCTCTACATTTTATTTACATCTACAATGCCCTCCTTGTTTCTTGCTAATTATTAACCTCTCTTCTTCCTGTGCTGTGCTGCCTTTCCTCTCTGTCTGTGGGGAAGGTAGCAGTGGTGTTTTCAGTGTAGTC
The DNA here is from genome assembly GCF_014805655.1 of Passer montanus. Lineage (NCBI taxonomy): Eukaryota > Metazoa > Chordata > Aves > Passeriformes > Passeridae > Passer > Passer montanus. Next base: position 6,360,938 of record NW_024370374.1, on the reverse strand, counting down.
TGAGGTACAACATGAAGAGCAGTTGCCATGGAGGCGAGCTGGTGCCTTGAACACGGGATAAAATGTGTAACTGAATCCCTCAAGTGGGAGAGTTTTGTGACAAGGCAGCTGAGACATCAGATTATGGTGATTCTATTCACAAGGAAGTTGTCACTAAGCTCTTTTCTCTTGCCTCTATTCAGGAACTCCTCTTTGCCAGGTACATTTTTGAGTTGCTCTCTTGAACACAGGTAATAGTGGAAAGAATAATGTTCTTTTCCCTTTGAGCTGTTTCTTGAGAGCTGACAAGAGAAAAACAAAAGGACATTCAAAAGTCGGAATTGTTCTGTAAATTCAGTATCTTTCCACACCACATCTCTTCTTTGTATCTCCTTATCTTTTTATTTTCCTCCTTTTAATTTTTTTTCTCCTTTAGATTCTGCAATGATTTTATGTAGGGATCAAAAGTGTGATTATCTCAACTTCTTGGCCTAATGTTGATCCCCAGTTTCCAGATGATTGCTTCGAATTCCCATGGAATCTTTTCCAAGTTTGTGAATGTTTTTGAAAACAAAAAAGTGCAGGGGGAGAAGATAATTTGTACATGAGGAAAAGGGAGTATGATCATTTTATATTTGGGTTGTATTGATCCAAAAATGAATGTTTACCTCTCTTTGCCTGAAAAATTGGATTTGAAGGTACAAAAGTACTTGAAAATTCTCCCTGGGTCTACTGTTGTTTCTTTTCTTCTTAAGAGCGTGTAGCCTCTTATTGTTAAGGTTCTTTGGAGTATGATTCCACTAAAAGCCAGACTTTAAGTTTATCTTGAAATATAGACATCCTGAGATTTTAAAAAATTTGTTTCATTCTTACCTTCTTTAGTGCTTGAATTAATTTTTATATTTATTACATGGAGACAGTGTAGCCACAGTAAAAAATAACCAGGAATTCAATTTGGATTTTTAGTTACATACTAGAATGTAACATGCCAAACCTCAGTGTCAAAAAGATGAAGTTTTGAAGTGATCAAAGATTTCAGAACTCTTACCATCAGAAAAGCAGACTGAAATCCACAGTAACAGTGCAGCAGAACACTGGAAAAATTCTCAAATTAATTTCTATATCACAATTAGGTCTTATAGTATTTAAAAATGTTTATTTAGCTACATAATTCAAATGATAGGTTATATATAAAAACTATTTATATTTATCTGGAATATTTGATGGATGGAAGAGAAACAGAAAAATATTGGAAGGTGTCAGTGGGGATAACTTTCCTCTGTAGGAAAACCATGTTTGTTAGGGTGCTGATATCATCATTACTCTGACATCTGAGAGCAGCTCTGTCTGTGCATTGTGTACACTCCAACTCTGTAATTCCTTTAAAAAAAGGAAAATTATTTGCATGTGACAGAAACATCTAAAATGCAGCATATCTTTATTGTAGTACATTGTAAATAAGAAAGTGAGGAGTTTTAGAAATATTTTAGCATCACAGTAAATTGGATTCATTACTTTTGTTGAGAAACTAAGAATAATTAATTACTTAGCATTCTCTGAGGATAAGTAATTTGAGAGGTAAGAAAACAGAAATGTTTAAGAAAATTTTACAAATTTGTGAGTAACATAGGTGTGAGAGAGAAATTGAGATTTATGTACTCCAGCAGTCAAATATATTATTTGATACACTCTTTTTTTCAGCTGTACTCTTGATTCTTAAGGTCATGAAGGGTTATGAATTTTAAATCAAATACTGTTAGATAAGCAGAAAAAGGGGGCCAACTGAAACTTAATCCAGCTTCCTCAGTTCAGCAGGAAATGCCTTTATTGTATTTATTTCTGAATTTCTTATTGGATTTAGTAGTTGACCATCTTATTCTGAACAGTCTGAACTGCGATATTTAGAAGAGTTTTGAAAAGGGATTACCAGGCTGTTTTCACTTGCTACATAGCTGAAAGAAGTCATGATATCAACAGCACAATTTGGGACAACTTCTAAAGCTGGTTTTATCTGCCTTGAGACTTGACTGACCTCTAACAGCTCTGACAACTTCTGGGTTCAAACTTCTTTCCTCTGTAGCCTCAGTGCTGGAATGGGAATGACTATCCATGGTACTAAAATCTTAATTTGGTTGTCAGCTCTTATCACAGCCATTACTTTCACTCAGACCTGGATGATCTCACACATTTGTTCTTAGTGGGAATGTGAAGCTAGTGAATGCTATTTAACATTTATGGATAAAAATAAACTAATCTCCAATTTTAATGAATTTGCACGTGTGTTATGAAGGTGTTAAATATGTACAACAGTAAACCTGAGTGAAATTGAGGTCTGTTCTGCGAAGGTTTACTCTTCTGGAGTTTCAGGAAAGAAAGATTATTTAGAGAGGTTGTAATTTCCTCTTGACATTGCTTGCTTCAAATCCAGTTCCTAAATTGTAATGTAATGGACTGTGGCAAAATTTCCTTTCAGTAAGATTTGTTTTTGGATTTGAACATTTTGATATTCAGTGTGGTGGATTCTTTTCAACCCCTGTGAAAATGTTTGCACTGATATCTGGCCAAGAAGAAGGTTTCTGTCAATCTGCTGCTTAAAAAACAGCTCTGCTGCTCAAGATCCAAAAGAGTAGAAGAGGATTGCAGCAATCCGGGAAGAAAGCAAACAGATATAGGTGTAATTTTGAATACAGGTTAAGTTTTCCTAGGGTGTCAGTCCTGGGCAGTGATTGCATCTGCCTGTGCTGGCTGCTTTTCCAGTCCCACACCACTTCTTTATGCTTTGTGTGGCCTCAAGGGAGAGTGGAATTAATATTTTGTATTGAACAAAACTATATTTTGCAAAAAATCCCCCCAACTAACCAAAAACCACAAACTCCAAAAAACCCCAACCAAGAATATGGAAGTTTTAGCTTAGACCAGCTTGGGGAAGTAAAGCAGGTTTGAGGAGCAGGACTGGGATTTTGGGACACTCTTGACTTCCACTGCCATATGAAGTGTTTTTGAAGGCATATCCCTAAGCATTAGCTGCTAGCAGCAGATCAAGGGAATGGGTTTAAAGCTTTATCATTCTCTCTCAGCACACTCCAGAACTGATACAATTATTTTTCACAATCAACATACTTTCTAGATTTTTGGATACTGCTTGTGATTTGTGATAATGAGAAAAAGCTACTAGAAAAAAAAAAAGGCAAGACTTTTGGGGTGGCATTTTAATTAATTTCAGGGTACAACAAAACATGTATGTATGTAGAAAATTTTTTTTTTTAATTTTTTGTGGCTACAAACCTTGTGATTTCACTCATCATGAAAATCTTTCCTATTAGTTTTGGTGGTTTCATTTGTGTGGAGGGTTTTTTTTGGGAGTTTGTGTTGGGTTCTGGTTTTGGTTTTTCCTGCCTACAGCTTTGTATTAGCAGATTTGGGTTTGTTTCCAGATGGATTCTACACACCCACTTGCCATTACAAAGAAGAAAATACAATCATGTTTTCTACCTCAAGGGCATGACTCGTGCTTTCCCCATGACAAAATAAGTTTTTTCTGCACACTATATATAAAGTGTGACTTTTGGAAAACAGCTGGCATCAGATCCATGGCAGGCTTTTGCACCTGCTGGTGTGGCACCCAGCCTGTGAGCTGGGCTTTGTCCCACTCATCTGCTTCTCTGTGCAGGCTGCCACAGGGCACCTTTGCACTTGCACAGAGTTAGAGCTGCTTGCACCTTCTGCCACTTAGCAGCAGGAACCTGGCATGGTTCATTCCAGCAAAAGCAGTACGAGTGAGATATGTCTGTATTGCAAAAGATGGGGAAATCCTAACTAGCTTTCAGAATAGAATAATTATAATTGAAAAGCATTGCTGGCTTTCAGTTCTGTAATTGATTCTGCAGTTACACTTAGGACTTGCTAGATCATTTTAAATTTATGGCTAAAATACGTGAGAAATAAAGCCTCTAGCAAAAAAAAAAAAAAGATTTATTTAAAAGTGCTACCTAGACTTGTATTTTCCATAAAACTTTGTGAATTTCAGCTGCAATGTAATCTTTCTTTCTTCTTTTGTACTGTTCTATGATTTTGTCCAGAACAGTTAAACCACCGGCCTGTGATAATTCTGTGTGTGATAACCGAAATTCCAGTTTTGTGAAGAAAAGTTAAACAGACCAAACTTAGCTGTTAGATAAAACTATGACCATTCTGAATGCTTGGTTCACCACTATGGCATCATGGAGAATTCTTGATGCTATCTGTGAGCAGCATTCATAACCTCTGCTATTTGTCTGAGTAAACGTCAGAGTGCTCAAGGAGAGAGCGATATTAACCAGACTACCTTGCACCAGGATGGGAGGGGAGGGGGAGAGCAGGGCACAATATTTATGGCTCCAGGAACTATAAGTTGTAATTTAATGAGATCAAAGAGTTTGCTGTTTATTTGCTGCACTAGGAACTCTGAATAAACTGGTTGCAAAACAGATACAAAAAAAAGGTAAAAAAAAAGCTGCAGGATGTCTAAAAGAGGATAAAGACTATAAAATCAAAGGCACCATGTTGTAGAACCTTCTAATATAAAATTAATTTAGCATTCTCTTGAGATTAAGTAATTAATGTTTCAGGAAGAGCAAAGATCCTCCAAATTTATAGCCAGTTCCTGTTTTTACCAGATAATCACTGTTCTCTGCTTTTTTCCTCCTCATTCCCAAGAATGTACGCTGTAGTTACAATAGTAATTCCTATTGTACACATGGGTAAAGAATATTTTGCCAATATCAACCCAATGTCCACTTCTAATATACCTCTTGGAAGAGAAAATAATAAATGATGAAGTAAATACTTCAAAGAGATGAAACACATTTTACCTGTGGAAATAAACTTTTTAGTCACGTGTGAAAAGTTTGAGGTTTAGTAAGTCAGGTTTACACATTTCAGTACCTGTAATTTATTCTGTTGTTTCCATACGTTATTTCAAAGTAGGGCATAACCAGGATAGTTTAAAAGATTTGTCTCTGTTTTGAATTGCAATGCCTATACTGGATGAACTATTTATATGTGTTTCCTGTGTTAAGGAACTGAAGAAAGTAACTACAGACTTGATAAGGTCCAAGGTCACCTCTCAGTACAGGGTGGGAGAAGAAAACATCAATCTTGCAGTGAAGGAAAAACAGTTTCAAGAACTGGAACAGAAAATCAGAATGGTATTTTGGATTTTAAACAAATTAAAGATTTGGTGAATATTTTCTGTTCTTCATTCAGCAAACCTCCTGGAAATGATCCCTGATGGATACAGATTAGTGATTAATTTCTATTATATTGCATATACATTATAATGAATCTATTTCCACTATAAACCTTTCTTAGGAAAATAAATGCAGTATGAACATCAGTATAATTTCATAATAAAAAAATGGGTAAGGAGACATTAAAAAATAATTCAGTTTCTTTAAATAACCTCATGTGATGATTCACTATACCACATTCATACTATATTGTTAAAGAAAATAGACATTGATTTTAAATGCCTTTTACTGTTCTTCGTGCTCTTTTCTTTTTTTAAGGAGACAGCAGTCAGTAAAAAAGTTCAAGAAGAAAACACTCACATTAAAGAAGAAAAGCTGGTGAGTTGTAAATACAGCTTCACTATTTAAAAATCACTAAAGAATGTAGGTGCTATATTTCATGCTTAGGTTTCTTATTATACTGAGCTACAAAAACTAGTTAATTTCACTTGTTTACACTTCAGAAATATTTTAATACTGTCCTAAGTGGTGTCTTACTGCTCAGTTTTTAGAAAAAGTATTACCAGAACAAAGTCCATGGTTTGACACTTTATTCCAAGTCTTACGTTTTGTCTTTGAATTCAGACAGGGGAAATTTGGTATTCCCATGAAACACTTGTCTACATGTGGGTTCAGTATAAATAAGCAGTAAGGCTAGCATAAAATGCTGTTCTGCTTTCTGTGAAGAAAAGTTCAGTTTATTCTAACATTGCTGGTATTGAAACCAGGTAAAATGGAAATAGTGTGTCAATGGTGCATGAAGGAAATGATGTTCCATTCATACAGAGCATATACCTTTAGACTATTAAGCAACACCTTTATATCCCTGAACAGAGCTAGGACTGTCTTCTCTTGCCAACTCAGGTATATTCCAGAAAAAAATCCTTTATAAAAAAAGGCCGTGGAGTCAATTATCAAATGTAGCAAAAGAAATTTTTGTTCCCCATAATAACAGCATAAGGTACTGCTTTACAGAACATTAAGCGTGAAAAGGGTGGTTGGTTTTTTTTCCTTTTCTTGAACAATTGCAGAACTTTCACACTGCAGTTCACTAAAGGAAACAGGTCAGAGAAGTGTATCATTCTTGGTGCCAGGGAGGGACAAAAGCAGTATCTTGCTGGCATGCCCACAGAGCACTCATCCAGCAGCACTCTTCCAATTTATAAAAGCCTGCTTGCATTTTGAGCTTGCTTTTAACAAATACTTGCCAATAAAAACATGGAAAAAAATGAGAGACATACTCAGGCTTCATTACTCTCCCAGCCCTGAGTGCACTAAAAGGATTTCTGTGGAGATGAATGGAGCATAATTTGTGGAGCATATTTGCTGTGTTATCTAGGAGAAGGATTCTGGTTTGCATCTCTCTCCTGTTCTGTGTGAATTGCTAGGGTTTGTTTGGTAGGTTAGTTTGAACTTACGGAAGGGTTTGGTGTATTCTGGAGAGGGCTCTAATGTAGAGATGAGCTTCATGTTTCCTCCAAGTGTTTGGGTTTGAAGACATGGATTTCTGTGTTGTGGAGCACTCATAATTCACCTTGATTAACTGAAATGTTGGCTTCAGTGATTCTTGGACTTAGGCTAGAAATACCATCTAAAGTACAGCTGATTTGTACTAAACTCCATGAGAAAAGCAGGCTCGTCTATTTGAGAGAAAACTCTCCTAGATTTAAAAGATGTGGCCAGCTCTGCTACTGACCTGTTGGATGACACTGGCCAAGCAATTCCCCATCTCTGCAGTTCAGTCTTCTGGATGTAAAATTGAACTAAAAATAAATTAACCTTCAGTTAAAAAAATACTATTTATACATGCATGAAAAGGAATGGGAGTACACTAAAATATTGATTTTATTTTTATTAGATAGCTGTATCTTTTTATGCAGTAGAACGAAAACTAGAATAATTTGAAAACACTTTGGAAGTACGTCAAAATACTTTGTTTTAATAATATGTTCATCTCTCAATGTATTTTGAAGCAACTGAGCACATCTAAGACTCCTTTCTACTGAAACTCGGGGTTTTTTCTCTGTGTGTTTTCTTTCAGTAACTCTGTAAGTGGTCTTGAGGGGGTGATGATTGGCTTGTCTGGGTCATTCACTCTGTCTTTCAAACCTTGGAAATATGTTTTGTAGTGTTCAGTAAAATTGGCTCAGTTTCCAGCAGACTGCAATGCACTTCATGGCAGCACTCATGGCACCTTCATCAACTCAAATCAGCTCACTTTGGGTGCCGTTTTTTTTTTTTTACAATTTCCCCTTCATGAAGTAACAATACAGTCTTGAGGGAGGTACCACAAAAGTTCAAACCCTGACAGTAAGATGTGATATGACAGTAAGAGCTGAACCATATGATGAAAAGCTAATGGGTAGTGGTTCACATCTATTTAATTCAGAAGATACAGAATAATTTCATGTTAGGGTGATCCATTTATGGAATAATTTCTTTTGGATTTTCCATATTTTTCAGACCTGTGATATGATAAGATTAAGTTATTCTGTTTGTCCTGAATAGAAATCACAGTGGGATTTGATTTGATTTATTTTATCCAGATTTGCACTGAAGAATGTATAAAGATTGAGTAGATTTTATTTTAACTATAGGAAAATTTTTGAAAATTTTCTGAAAAAGAATGTTATAATAATGTTATCTTCTCCAAGGTAAAAGGTTAGAAAAGTGGGTGTTCTGATTTCTCCCTACAGATTTTCCCCAATGTTGAGGTTGGAGTACCTTTTTTGCAGACATGATTTTGTAAACACTGACAATTAAAAAAAATAATATAAAAGATATAAATTATCTAATGTTTAAACTTCAGCAACAAAAAATCTTGCTCAATATATTCTATTGTGTTTGTATTAATAAGGAAATTCTCAGCTCTCTACAGTGTGTGCAGGAGCTGCTTCAGCGAATAACCCAAACGAATGTTAGAATGGAAAGTGAATTAAAAGCACTGAAAGAAGACTATCAGGTCAGATTTTTCTCAATTAGGCAAGCTGTTACTATCTGTTATGTATTTTTTTAAGTCCAGGGCTGTTAAAGACATCTGTGTGCCTTTCAGAACTTTTGACCTCACTTCCATTGCTCCCTCAGCTCCTTAACTGTCAGCACGAGCCTTGAAGCACAGGCTGTGCTTTCCCTCTTCTCTCCCTAAAGTAAATCATGGTTGCCATTCTCAGCAGCTATTTCTAAAGGGCAAAACCAGAACAGGGTTGCTTTCAAATACTGAAATCAAATTATTTTATGACTTCTGTTTCTTGTAATTTTCATATAGGTACACATTTCTGGGCAACATTTCAGATTTCAGATCTTCGTTCATAGCTGGACCTTGTCCTCCGTTTTATTAAAGCAGAGGGCCTAAGAAAGAGGATTACCTTTAGCCCTTTCTTGCTGTGTTTTCTGGCATCATATTTATGCTAGAGGTGGGTAGTAGTCATGCTGGAGAGTGTGGAGTTGCAGCACTCCTTAGCTCCCCTTTGTCTTAGCTTAGAGCAAATTTCAGGAGGATACTTTTGAAGTGGCCCCTTTAGAAGCAACTTTAAGTGGCCTCTCCTCCCACCAGTTCAGGAGACATAAATTTCCTGTGAGAAAAGTGGAAAAAATTTATTTAACAAGCAAAGTATTCACAAACATGAAAAAAATTAATAATATTAAACAGTGAAACTTGTCATTGTTCTGAAGAGATGGCAAATTCAGAGAGCCTTTCTGAAGTTCGGGGTCCTTTTTGTGGGTGTGTCTTCAGTTTTTTCTCAGTCTCTCTGGGGGTGGGTCTGGTGTCCACAGTGTAGCTTGGGGTGCCCCAGACAATAGACCTGGTGGTACTGGACTGAACAATAGCTGAACAGTTCCAAAAAACAAGAAGGTGAAGAAGAAGGACCATCCACCCTAAAACTTGTATCTTGCTTTATATATATTACTGTATTCTAAACCCCAAAATTCTCAGTTTCCAGCCATGTGATATCACACACTTCTATTCAAACTCCACACCCACAATCCCAGTTCTGCCATTCCATTTTGGAAGCCTTCTCCATGGCCTCAGGTCAATGCAATGTTCTCTTGGGGGTCAGTGCCTGTCAGCACAGAAAGTCTGAAATTCTCAGTAACCAGGGTTCCAAGTGGGTGAGAAGGATGCAGGGGAGCAAGTGCAGTTTCTGCAGACAACCTGCATGCTACTTCTCACCCCCTTCGCTCTCAGAACCAGTCTTGAAGGTGTAGAACTTAATATTCAGCATAAACAGAACAGATGACTGGGGATGCAAGCATCATAAAGTCACTCTAGGACACTCAGCATGTAAAAGCAGCTCAGAACAGTTCAGATTCCACATTTCAGTAGCAGTCAGAGCACTGAAGATTAAGGTCATATCCATTCCCATCAGAGTTACCATGCAGAGTTCAGGTACAACCACTGTCTGGACTATTAAAAATTATTAGCTACTGTTTGCCCAGACATAACCACAACTGTTCCACTCTTTGAAGCCAAGGGTTTGAACTGGGAGTTCAGTTAATTTCAAATTGAACTTCCAGTGTGGATGTATACTTTTGTTTCTAAATAAATGCTTCTATGCTAATTTGAAATAATTCTCTTTACTCTTAACATGGGTAAGTAGTTTGCTTTCTGCCACAATATAAACATAGGACTTCTGTACTTTGATGAAACAAGTAAGGTTGAAGGTGAGCTGTGTTCTCCATAAGAAAGTAGCTAAAACCTCCCTAGGAATTAAAGCATCTGCAGCATTTTTACAAAGATTAACTGAACAACCCTTTGGCTATAGAATTACCTAAAGCAGCATGATTTTCTCTAGCTTCTGTTATTTGAATATTGGTCCAGTGAAACAGCTGGATTACTTGCTCTTGATACAATCCTGGTTTTTGTTAAAGTAAGAAGGTAATGTGCTTTTTATTTTTAAGATAATTGGAATTTCTTTGGAGATTAAAACAGAGGCTGGAGATAATTAACATATATAACCCTACTGGTGATGGCTCATAATACAGGAACCCTTTAGTCCTTTGTGTCAGGACTATTGAATAGCAAGTCTATTTTAAAGTGCCTTTTTCTGATAGCATTTCTGAGCTATTGTTCCCCCTCTCAGATAAAGTTTATAGTATGCCTTAAAGCTCCAGCTAAAACAGTAAATGGTATCTCTGAATCTTCTCTTTGAAGACTGCACATAAATGTCTACAAGTATGGCTTGTTTTTGTTCTTGTTGAGGTATGGATGGAGGACATGTCTCTGTTTTGCAGCCTGTGCGGGCCAAAAATTGATTTCTGGTTGCAATTATGCTAATTCTGATGAGAGCCTGCTCTGATCTGGGTCTGCTTGTATTAGACATTGGGAAGGTACTACTGTTTTCAATTTTTCTAACTACAGCACAAACCACTGCTGGTCATCAAAGCTTCAGTGCAGTCCTCAAAGGTAACTTCAGGCATAAATACTTCAGATGAAATGGGTGTTACAAGGTATGGATAACCAGTCTGAGGCTCTTGGTTCAACCTTCATTACTTAAACTGAAGTAAATAGACCTTTTTTTTTGCCTTTTTTTTTAATAGGGACCCGAATATATAACTTTAAAAAAATATTCTTAAACAGATGACAGAATACTTGAGAATGCAAGGAATTCAGGTGTTCCCGTCTGTACAACTGGCTTTAACATGTGATCAGTTCCATACATCTGCTACTTCTGAGATTTGCCCTATGAGCTATGCTGTGAATAACTATAATCATCAATCACCAAAGAAGTTGCACTTCAGGTGCAAGTGAAAGTATCCTTGGAGTTAAGAGGAGCTTCATCAAAGACAGGAGATCTTGGATTCCTGGTTTATACAACTGGATGAAAGAGTCTACATCAGAGTGGGATTATTCAGACAATGTGTTGCTGAATTGTCCCAATTTTGGAAATACATAATCTGTCAAAGAAGATCCGTTATATTCTTACGCACAACTTTTTCCATGTGTACAAAAGTGCAGGGTGGTTTGAATTTTCCTACTGTTAATACCTGTAAAGTATCGTTTTTAGCAGTGTAGCTAAATTAACATAGACTTAATTGGTGCTAAGTGAATCAAAAAGTTGACTCGTTTTTGATTAAAAGATTTGGTAAAAAGGAATTGGTTTGGAGTATTACCTCCATAACATTTTTCAAGTGGACTTTGAAGAAGCTCAGCAGAATCATAAATATGTAGCTGGTAATAGCTCATGCATTCAAGTTATGCTTACATTATCAAGTATATTTGTGTCATCTATATAGCAGGTAATGGAATGCAGTAACTCTTATCTTCCATATTGTTTGCTATGAAAATATGATAGGATAAAAATTCCAAGAGTACTGATACGTGTGTGAAGTTGCTGGTGATTTACACAAGACTCCTTAATTTAGTACAGGAAAGCTGAAAGAGTTAACCCAAAAGTACAGTTATGGTGGTATAAAACTTAATATTATTGTTATTTCAATGCACTCCTATTTCAGTGACCTAATAAAAATAAAGTATAATAAGATATATCCTTCATGTTGCAGTAGATATGCTTTAGAATGTAAAGATTATATAGCTTATAAGAGAGGTTAATAAACAATTTAGGACAGAAAAACTGATTATAAAAATATTTTTTTTCCTATCAGTATACAGTAGTTTTTTCTTTAAGTACAGTGGCTCTGGATTATGCTACATTTCATATCTCTCATCTCTGGACTTTATATTACTTTTTCAGCACATTAAAACTTATGCAGTGAAACTGAATAATGGCAAGTGTTTTTATACCCTTTTATAGCCATTTCTTTCTTCATAACCTCCCCCTGTTTCCTGTTAGCTAAACTATAAGCACCTTTCTGTTAATTTATGAAAATTATTGTTGAGATAGCACATTATCACTGATCTGTATGGCACTTGCAGCATGTTAGAAGCAAAGGTCCAAGCAACATAAAACACATCAAAATTCATTAATGTGGTATTGATTATTTTTTGGATAATTAATTTTATTGCAGGCCCTTGAAAGAGATAATGAGCTGCAAAGGGAGAAGGCAAAGGAAAATGAAGAAAAGTTCCTTAATCTTCAGAATGAGCATGAGAAGGCATTAAGAACTTGGAAAAATGATGTAGGTTTATTAAATTAAATGCTTTAGTATAAAAAGTTTTTTGGAATAGTGTCAAGCATTTCAGGTAATCCCTAAAAGCCAAGAAAATATTGCAGAAAAAATGCAATAAAAACAACTCATTTCTTCTCCAGTAATACAGATACTTCTAGAAATTAATATTTTTTCAAGGTAGATTTAGGTTGACTTCTGTGCTCTAAAAGTCAGTGCTCTTCCTGCAGTTCTGATTTGAAAGGAATTCTTCAGTGTGGACTGAGGGTGAAAGGGGATAAGAAAAGGTGTGTGTCTGCTATGTACCCCTAGTGAATTCTCCTCTGTGGACACCTAAACAATAGTTTGTCTTCTATATTTGACATTCTTTCTATTACCTCATCACTTTTAAAGACTATCTCAGTAATTATTTAATCCAAAACAATTAGCAAAATATTGTAGCTGTAAAAATTGTCTGCAATAATAAATGCATGTTTAGATGTAGGAAAGATTAATACCCCTTCAATAGGACAAGATCTGCTTAATGTGTGGAAACCAGACTCTTAGCAGCATTTGTTTAATAGTCTGTCTTTTTTATTTCTATGTGCTTGGCACTTGCTGCCAGAAAGGTTTTGATTTTGGTAGATAGATTTCCAGGGGAACTGTGGGGAAATAATGCAAAGTTGCCCTTGTAATCCTGTTGTCTAAGGCTCACTCCTTTGAGTGCAGCTACTGTAGGGATGACTGCAACCATGAGACCACAAAATAGTTGAACTGTTCTGATGCTCAGTTCCCTGAGAAGATTTGATTTCCCTCATCCCTTGGAGAATTTTATACCATAATTTCCTCTATAGATATAGGAATTTGCCATGCTTATTTCTCAGGAACGTTTGCATCTGTTCTGTAGAAGACAATTGTTATGCCTTTTCATATTTCTGCTATGGCTAACTAGGAGTTTTGTCTCCCAAAATAAATAATCAAGGATAACATTAACACTGGTCCAGAAATCTCTGTAAATTAAGTGAAGGTATTTCTGTAAAATTGCCCTTCGATTCTTTTTACAAGTTGTAGTTTGGACCATTCAGTTAGTTCTAAATACAGAAATTTAGTTGTTACATATTTTCTGAAGGAGGATTGGGTACTTGAGGCTATTTACAGTAGTGCTAAGCAAATTATTTGCTGTTGTGCTTTCTTGACAATATAGGTAGAGAGTGAATATTAAATGTTATATTTATCTTTGAGCCAAAAAGGAAGAAAGCTACAAATACAAATATCACTTTTTTGGAGTATTGCTACTAGCAGTAAATGGTGAAAAAAAAAATCCCAAACCAGTTAATAAAAGCTATAATCTGTAATGGTAATGCGGTTAAAATTTTGGTTGAATGAAAGAGCTCAATTACTTTGTACAAAGAAATTCCTTAGCATACTTTCTTTAAAGGATGAAGTTTCATTTGCTGGGCTGTTCATACCTTTGAAAAATGCTGGTTTACCCATTTGAACATGCAGTAAAGTGTTTGTGTGCTCTGTGTACTTGCAATTATTACAGGAGGAAAACATGAGAAGAGAAATACACACTATTAAAAATGAGCTGAATTCCCTTAAAGGACTTCATAGACATCTTGAAGATTATCATCCTCCTCCAGGAAATCAGCATTCCGAGCAAGTGGAAAATCTGCAGGTAAGTGTCTTTACTAGCTGTAGTGTGTCTTGTAAAAATCCCAGAGAACTAAAGATGTAACAGTTTTTCTAATCCTGTCATGTCCACTGATCTTCCTTTGACATGGCTCAGGCTAGAAATTTATGTGACAATAGCCCTAAATATCATTGAAACTTCCTGTACCCACAGAATGTTCTTCTTTTGTCAAGAGAGGTGTTTATAATACAGAATCCTGAGATACTACTTCATTAATAAATTTTTGCCTAACAGACAGCAGTTAACTTAAGCACCCTATCTTTACTAAGCCCTATTTCCCATTTTCCATGTGTATTTGTCAAATCCAATTGACTTCATCTGTATATAAGTTCCCTGGAGCTGTGGAAGTAGCTCACCTGTACTCAGAGGAACTAATTTCATCTTCTCTAAAATCTGTAACAGGGGACAGATCAGAAGGTTGTTTTTATCAATACACAGGTTATCTAAGTGCTTCAATTTTAGTGTAAGAAACACCAACCTTTATGTCACACAGCATGTTTAGGAGTCATCAGAGGCACGGTGAGCTCATCAGGTGGTGAATGCAGGAGGTAAAAGACTTACATGCAGTGCAGCCTGAACTAGAATTGAGCTTGGATTGTTGGGTGAGCCAAACACATGGTGCTGGGCACATATAGGAAGTCAGCAAGTGGTTAAGAACACAAAGATGGGCTTTTGGAACAAAAGGAAGAACACTTAGCAGCTCTGTGTTATCCCATGATCCCTGCAGCTATACATATAGATATAACAGATCCCTCTGTTAGATCCCCTGCAGCCTGTGCTATCCCATGATCAAACTGGATTGCTCCAGCCTTCTGTGGCATTGAAAAAATTGAGCAGTCAGAAGCCATAAGAAACTTTCTCTGTGCATCGTGTTCTGTTGTTCTGTTGAGTGTTTACCATTAACTTTTACAAACAAGTAACGCTCTGTCTTCAAAGAACAGAAGACTTATTTTTCATGTATACAGTCTTGTTTGTAGTGTTAAGAAAATAGGAAGACACTGTGACTGTAAAGACAGGTAACTATTTTAGAGCTAGTCCATGAATTGTCAGTAAAATGACAAGCAGTAGAAATATTTTAGGATTTGGAAGAATGTAAAATCAATTTCTTTTCAATGCACAAGCATACACATATACATGGCTGTGGTATGGGCTTAATGCAAGGGAAATTAGATTTAAAATGATTATTCATTGTGCCAAAGCTGAACTCTACAAAGAATTATGCAAATTGTGTATCTTAAAAATCACTGGTTCCTTGAATGGAAAAGGAATATTGATTTTGTTTAGGATGCAGAATCAAAGTGATAAGGCGTTCATGATAAACAGTACTGGTGCTTACTAAGTTCATGGCTTTGAAAGCAGAAAAGCTTAAAGCATATGCTCATAAATGCAAAAGAAGTCAGATGTCTTCCAAATATACATCTTACACTATCTTATGGCAAATTGCCACACCACTTTGTGTTGTACAATCATTAGATTTCCAAAGCTAGGCAGGTTGGACTGAGTGGAACACTGCCAAGCAGCAGATCATGTTTTGATTTGTGGAATTTCACCTTCTATCACTAATGAGGCAGCCTCTAGTGACACATAAAAGGGAAAGTGTTGGCTTGAATTTAGATCTTGACTGTGGTTCCAAATGTTCTAAGGAAATATGCTTATGCTTAGTTTTACACCTAGTGCCATCTGAAATCCCTGTGCTTATTTGTGGGACATGAAATCCAGAATATACTTAAACTTCTTCACACTGATCACCTCTGGAATAGTAATTAAACAAAAGATGTTTTTAAAAGAAAGGTACAGTGTCAGACCTCATTACAGACTTGGATTGCAATTTAGTTTAACCTTACCATGCTTCACATTTACTTAGATGCAGTTTGTAATTCAGCTGTGTGCCTTTAGAGAACAGGGTTACACCCACCAATGGCTTGCTGGAATTCATGTGTGGGTGTATGTACAGGAAGAGCTGGTTTTCAGAAGGGCTTGAATTTCATACTATGAAATGGTCTGTTGAGGGAGAGGATATTTAGGGATATATGTGTTTCTTAGTTAGATTTTACTAAATCACAGGCAAAAAATTAAAGTTTAAAAGTTTTGGGTTTTAGGTATTTTAGTTTGTCCATCTTGAACCTATTTTTTAAGGGCTGAACAGCCATTTGAATTTATTGAAAAGCAGGTTTCTTCAACCCCATCTGAAAACCTGGAATGGAAACATGAAACCTTTCTGCCTTTCTGTGAACACTTTGTCCTGTTTATTTCAGGTGCCGTCACCAGCTCAGCCCACACCAGCAAACATGGTAAGTTCACTGCACTGGCTGTCTTATTACTGTACAAAAGAGCAAGGTACACAGTTAGAGAGTGGCGCTTGGTGTTTCTGTCTGAAGAAAGAGCTCCTAGAAACAAAAGCTTGTAAGATAATTACAGATTTCAGGAAAGAAAAAGGAAATTTCTACTATTTGTATTCAAAAAGCTTGAAAATTATGCCAGGGCTTATAGAGCAAGGAAGCAAAATTAATTAAAAACCTAGAAAAAAACAGATGCAATGTATAAAATTTCCAAGTGTGACAGGGAAAATAATGATAAAACATGAGGAAAAGAGAGAAAAATTTCAACTGAAACTTCAAATTGAGTGTGGAGGAAAATTATTTGAGGATCCTCCTCTATTTACCATGACTCCTCCCTCCCCCAAACCAGCAAAGCTGGGAGCATCAGGATGTTCCTGTCACCTGTAGGAAACTGTTTCTGGCAGATTTGTGTTCTACATCCCCTACTCTGCCAGCACTGCAACAGCCCCATTTTTTAGCAGTGCTGTCTCCCTGCCTCCCTCCACTCTGCAATATTCTCTGTCCTCCCCGCACTCCCCGTGCCCAAGCACAGCTCTTGTAACTCCCTCCCACATCCCAGGCTTCCTTCTGCAACACCTCCAGTCACCCAAGTATCTTCAGCTCTTTCCCACATCTTTTATGGACTAAGCTCCCTCCCACATCTGCCTATTTTATTTCCTATCTTTAGGGCAAGAGCCAGCACGTGCTCCTGTCTTCAGCTGCCAAACAGTTGATGATGATAAAGGACGCATCTCCTTTTGCTTTTATTTTGGTGGGATTTTATTATCTTCACTATTCAGGCCCTAGATTCCACAGAACTTCATTGACTGCAGCTTTCAAAACTGAACACAAATACAGATGCAGTAGTAGACCAGTGATTTAGACTTTTAAGTAGACAAATCTTTCAGGCTTTTAGTCTTGTTGAATTTGACATGTCAAATTCATGTTAAAAAGCTATTTGGGAGGGAATGAGGAACTAAATGTCAGGGATTGTAAATTCAGAAGCCTTATTTGCCTATGAAATGAAGTTAAAAGTCCTGGGCATTTTGTTTATATGTGCATGTGTTGTTTTTGTGTGCATGTTGTTTATGTGTTTGGGTGTAAACAGCAGTAATGCACGATTTTTGCACATGGAATTACTGAGTAGGTCACTGCGTGGGCCAGCAGGAAGAGGGAGTGATCCAATCACCACATGTACAACACAAATTCCTTCCACTGAGGAATTCTGTCAAATGTATAGCTTTGTGCACTGTAATATAGCAGGACCTGAATTCTTTCCTACTCTTCTAGGGCATTAGTCTGCTTTTTTCTTTTCTTCTGTTTACATTTCTTTTTTATGCTTAAGGTCTTCATTTTCCATCAGAATTGTAAAATTAATTTTAAATCTCAGTCCTGAACTTTTTACCTAATCAGTAACTATAGTAAATAAATTACTAAAATACCTATAATCTTTTGTTCCTATGCTAGAGTAGTCAAGAACACTCAAAAGGCAATGAAATACAGGATATTCAGAAAGAACATGAGTTTATGCAGTCTGTAATAAGAAAATATGGTAATTGTGGAAATGAAGAAGAAACTGAAGTAAAAACCACAAGGGACCAATCTTCAAGCATGGAGGAATTAAAGATAGAACAAAGTAATAACCTTCCATGGATAGTAGAGATAAGTAGTATTGTTAAGAAAGGATAAATATTTTCAGATATAGTATATGACAAGAGAGGGTTTAAATTCTGAATTAAATGGTCATATCTAAAATCTACAGAATGTTAATATATTCTCTGCTCTCTCAGTTTGTAAATATTTTACAAGTGACCATAGTGCAATACTTACTTTCAGTAACTTTTTGACAGGCTTGTGTGTGTAATATAAGATATCAGTATTGATACTGATGCTGAGTCCACCTCTCTGGAAATTCTAAACTGGAAAAATAAAGCATTACATAACCTCTGGGTTATCAGTCACTAACTAGAGAATACCCTCACTCTACAGGGCCACAAGTTCTTGAGAACAGTTTTAAGGATGAAATTAATGTTGCTAGCCCTTGTGAAGTAAAGCAAAGGGAGGCTTCTTCCAGGAACACCCTCTGCACAGATACTGATTTAATTACCCAAGGACACAGCAGGGAAATGCAGGTCCCTGGCTGCAGAGAGGTAGAAGGAACAGCACACAGAACATTACCAGATGAAAACAATGCAGATTCAGATCAAAAGCCACAGGACAGCACTGAGCCTTTGGCAGCACACCACACACAAACAAGGAAGGACTTTTTGGGCAGTGCTGAGAATGTAGGTGCTGACAGGAAAAACAGAAGTCAGGAGACCAATGCCAGCAAGGAAGAACTGTGTAATACTGGAGATGAATCAATTTGTGCCAAGGCAGCTGCAAACTCAGACAGCAGACAGCACAACAAAAGTGTCCTCACACCTGAAGCACCCAAACCTGAGTCTGAAGCTGTTCTTTGCACTCAGAAAAGTGCTCTGCATGACAGAAGTACAGACAACCACCAAGCTAAGGAGTTAAGTTTTGGCATCCTACCTTATTCTAAAGAGAATTCTCAAGCAGAATACCAGAAATGCAGCTTGCTAGATAGTGACAATTCTGTAGGCAGTGGATTGCATAAAACAGAAAAAAACTTAAATTTGAGTGGTTTACATAGAGATAAACTTTCTCTGGAACAGACACATGTGGATGCTGGAGGCAGAAATGATGACAGTACCAGAAACATGAACAGCACTGGTGTGCTGGCAACTGATGCTCAACAGCCACCAACTGTTTGTTGTGATAACACAAGTGCTGATGATGCTGCTGCAAAAGAATGCAGAGATAAAAAGGTTCTCTTAGGTACTTTCAATTTATGCCCTCCAAAAACGGAGAGAGGAATAAATACAGATGACATGCACAGCAAACAACCTGAACAAAGCAGTACTAAACAAACAGGGAATGCTGCAAACACATGGACTTCCAGTGCTGAAGCCAAATCTCCAGTAAAGGCTGATGGTCTTGAAATTGCTCACAAAACCCCCCCAGCACATAAGGCATGTACAGATAAAATGATTCCACATAAAAATGTTAACAATGGTACTCAGATACACTCCATCAAAACTGGACATTCCCTGGAGATTAATACTTCAACAAATGACACATTGTTAAAAGAGAAAAAAGACTTGCTGAGTAGTACAGTTCCAGGAATGAGGCTTGCTGAGGGTCACCTGAAAGAATCATGCTCTTTACCCATGAGAACATCTGGAAATTTAGTAAACATAAGTGTAAGGTCATCCTTTGATCTTCCCACCTCAGATAAAAAAGCTGAGAAAACTCCACTATACTTGAATTTTTTAGCTCTCAGTTCTTGTTCAAGAGTAAATCAAATGAGAGGTCAAGCTACATGGACTTCAGCTACCAAGGAGCCTTCCCTTTTGAAAGACAAACCAGCATGCTCAGTGGAAAGCACAAACATTATTTCAAACACACAGAGTCAAGATCTCAGTGAAAATGGGAACAGTGGAGAAACAGGACAAGGTAAGAAAATACAAGCATTACTGTTCTGAACCATGTAGTGCTTAGAAAAAGTATTAGACTGTGACATCTCTATATCTAAGCTTTGTGTAGAAAAATGTAAACCTGGCATTTTAGTTATATCACAAAAAGGTGAGATTGCTCTGTTTATGCTATAAATGCTGCTAAACAGCTTTTCTTAGCTTATTAATTACTTGATTAATGTTTTTTTCATATTTCCCTTTGTGAAATAACAGCAGTGCAATGGCAAACTGAATTTTGATAGGTGTTTCTAACCCTAATGTACAGCATATTCTATCAGGGCTCTGCATGGATCTGAAAAGCACTGAGCAGCTTTTGCAAATTATTCAGTGTTCTCATTTTGCATCAAAATTAGGGTAGATTTTGAACCAGTAGGTGCTTCTTTGAATGGGTCTTACAGAAATTTACTTTTTATTTTATTGTACATCTCTAATTTAGATGGACCATTAAAACCATCTGAATGTGTTGAGTGTGTGAAAGGAGTTTATATTCTGTCAGCTCTGGAAAACACAGAGCTTGAGGTGCTCAAGGAGCATTATAATATCCTGCGATGGACACTTGGTTATTTGTTGAGCAATATTTTGCACATACAGAATAGCAAATATGAACTTTATTCCATGTGTTTCTAAATCATTACTGAGATGTGGAAAGTCTGTATTTTAGATTTGTTTTGCAATAAAATGAGCCGGTAATTACCCCAAAACTAGAGCCCTGGGTGTTAGATGCTTTCCAAAGAGCAGGGTGTTTGTGTCCATAGAGTTTTTATTGGTACACTGTTTTCACCTTTGGCCCTTGAACATACCAGGAGCAGAGTGGACTCCCATCCTTAGTTTGCAGCCAGTGGCAGACAGAAACCCAGCAGTCTGGTTTCTTTACATTGCTCTGTTGCTATGAATTTAGCTCTATAGGTAATTTTGTTTCTGTCCTTGGTCTCCTGCCCATGGATATTTATGTTCAGATGCACATTTTTTCAAGTTCAGTTTCAGAAATGTCTTCGTGTCTAAAACAGCAGTAGTGGTAGCAAGGTAGCAGAATCCTGATCTCAAATGGCATGTTATTTCTTTTAATAATGTGAATTATTAAAAGAATCTGTGAATCTGTTTCAATAAAATGACTGTCTAGTTCATGATGTTCTGCATGTATCTTTTCTGTAAGAACAGACAGAGCTATGTAAATTTCTTCCCTGTGAGTTTCTCCTCCTCTTGTCAGAAACCTTTCTGTATGCCAAGTACTGGAACTCCAAGTGACTCTGAGAGATTGATCCAAAGGAATTGGTAGGGAACTAACTCCAGTCCCTCATTTGAGTTGCCTAGTTGACCCCTTGAATTCCAGCAAACTTCCATGGTGAGGGTCTTGGTCTGTGTCCCAGGTGTGCCTCATGCTGCCAAAGTGAGATAGGTCCCTTCTTGAGCCTGCTGCCCTCTGGGAATGCTGCACCTCCTTGGCAGAGTGGAGAACCTCCCTGTGAGGGCTCTTTCAAGGCACTGCAGCTCCCAGTGTTTGCTGTGCTTGGGCTTTGTGTTGTTTTGTTTGCAGATCTCTTCCCAAATGGCAGACCTGCAGTGGAAGCCATGTGGACACTGGACCTACATTTTAAATCTTATTTTTTTTTACTGACTGGAGCACAAACCATTTAGCCATATGGGAGAGCTAGAGGTGAAGAGAATTGGTGAAAGAGTTGAGTAAATGTATCTGAGGGAATTCCTTCTACTGCCTAACCACAGTGCAATTTTTTATCCATACACTGGTTCCCAGAGAGCAGATACTCCACCTCAGTAAATGAAGGAATGAACTGGGAATGGGAAAGATCTTCCTGGCAGATGCTTAAAAAAGAAAATAAACACATCATAACCATTTTCCTCTTCCTCCCAAGAGAAAATGTCAGTATTCTGAAATAACTGTTACATAATCATGAGGTAACATGTATTTTCGTAGCAAAACAAGGTTTTCCTGTCAATGCAGTGATCCACAGGCATCTGTGTAGTGACAAAACAGCTCCTGTTTGTACTGTGAGGAACTGTGAAAGCATCCTTGTGTTTTCATCTTGCAAGGAATTTGATATTACTTGCAACAGAATCTAGTGGTGCTGCATGAAGCCTCTGAAGGACTTGTCTGTGATTAATCTACTCACTTGCCTTTCCTACCTTTAGTAAATGACTATTGCCTGACCACCTGAAACATCAGATAGAGCCATTAAAGACTCTATCAGAGACTCCTAATCTAAAATGTTTTTTGATTGTCTGAAAAGCTTTGTATTCATATCTTCTTTTATTATAAGCCACCCTGGAATATCATGTTACAATGGTATTAATTATGCATTTTATTATTGTTATCAGACAGTGAGTTTAAAGTAATAGCATTTGAAACAATATATTCAGCTAGAATATTTAGAATACATACACTTACTATAAATCACTTTTCTGTCATTAACTTAATATGTGAAAATGAGAGAAAACATTTTTAATACCTCATCTTTAGAGAAAAAATAGATGAAGCATATGAAAGAAAAAAACAAAGGGCAAAAGCCTATAACAAAGATTCAGGGATTTAAACCAAAAATATTTGATTTTTTAAGATCAGAGGTAAACCAGTTTAGTCATTCACAATTAGTGCCTGGAGACTAAATTGCAGTTGTTACCATTTCCTTTTTTGTCAATCAGGTTCTAGCAGTTTGAGCAGAGCTGCTGACACTCTGAATACCTCCAGTATCCACCAAGAGCCCCAGGGAGAGCCTAGTGAAGAATGGAATGCTACAGCAAAGGCTTTTTATGATTCTTCTTTTCCCACAGAACATGTAAGTCAATTAAAAATATTGCAGACCAGACCTCAGTGAGCTAATTCCACAGATATTTGTACAACTGTACCCATCTGGATACTTTAGGGCTGAGTCAATCTCCGAAATAATATCAAAAGGGCAACAAGACACCATTTTTCACAATTAAGGTTGATAGAAAGCAGCAGGAAAAAGTCACAGCATATGAATCAACCAGATGCTAACCAGTCTGTTTGGGAGGGGAAGAGGCCTAGTCTATTGTTACCCTAATAAAAATCATCACCTGCAGTAAAAGTAGAAGTTAAAAAAAAAAATTAGTAGTATGTAAATGTATAAAAACATTATTTCCTCTATTACTTGATAAGACCATGAATTTAAAAGAATCCATGGAAGAATAAAACTTCAGCACGTCTGTGAATCAGAGCCTCCTATCCATTCATCACACACTGTAGTTATGTGATGCCCTATTCAGAGTAATGTTATTTTGTAGGGTAACATTACACAAACTTGTAAAAACCTGTTGTTTCCCAATGACTCATCACTGCATTTTCAGACCTGTGATAAGATTCTGGAGCTTGAACAGCTCTAACTGCTCGATTAGAATTTGTTGAATGTATGGTTCAAAAGTGATACAGCAATTTACAGCTGCAGCTGACCTTTCCTTTTTAGAGGAGGCTCTGGAGGTATTTTTATTTCTCAGGTAGTTAGGGCTGTCTCTGGATGAGCTGTACAGTGGTTTCCAGTGTTGGTCGGTTGACTTCAGCAGATAATCAGGTTTTGATGCCATCAGCATCCACATTGCCTGAAATTCACAAGACTGATATTTTAAATTACTCGACTTTCCCAGCCTGACTCTACTTGTGAATGACACTGAGGTGGATTTTTCACTCTTGCATTGTCTCAGAGGTGGAACCAGGAGCTGAGTGAACTACACTATATAACCTACAGCTGAAGCAAAGCTGTGTTTCATTATCTGGTTGTGGTTATTCTTGCTTTGTCACCTCCAAACTAAAGCTCCTGCTGTGCTAGCTGAGACAAAGCAGAGATGGACAAGAGCCTTGCTGGTTTCACCTTAGATTTTCCAAATCCTTCATCTACAAAATCTCAGCCTGCAATAATGCAGAGCACTCCCTCCTTTCTGTGTTGGTGTCATTCTAATACCCTCTGTTCTCAACTTTTTGTCATTTTAATGACCAAGATAAACAAGCTGTTGGGAGATTAAAAATGGGCTCGACAGTCTTTTTTGCTGCTTCATTTGCTTTGACTGACATGTATGATTGCAACTGGAGCACACTAAAGCCTTCTGCAATTTGGGTAATCTCATTCAATCACACTACAGTACTCTAAAAAGGAATAAAAATTATAAACAAATGCTACAGGTACACTTATAATTCTAATAAAAATATTAAGAACTGTTTTAAACATTAGTCTGTCCATGCTTAAGTACCACAATAAGGATGAATAAGCACCCCCAGCTCAGTTTAAACACGCTCTTTTCAGTACAAGACAGGTTCAGCCCCCATGCTATTCCACAGAGATTTTGACTAGTGGCTTGCAGTGAAGTATGATCTGTTTGTTGCTGAGGCCTTGGCGGAAAGAATGAGAGAATTTACAGAAACTTTCACTGCTCAAATGAAGAAGTTACTTCCTCACTAAAAGGGAGATGCCAGTCATTACTGACCTGAAGTATCAGTACCTTCAGCTGCATGGCAGCAACATTGTCACAAATGCAAAAATGAGCAATTTGCATCAATTCTGTTGTTCATATTTCAAACTTTAAGAAATGCTTCCTAGGGAAGGTAAGCTTTAGCACAAAATAAAGGTAGGCCTGGTAAAGACACAGTTCCTTAGAGTTGGCTGGGGCACAGTTACCTAATATTAAAAAATGATTGAGCAGAGGGGGAAGGTCTCATCTTGTGGTCCTTGCACAGGAGCAATCGGAGAGGTCACCTTGCAGCTCCTCTGCAGCACTGGCTCTGCTGCACCTTGCCCAGGCTGGTGCTGTGTGCTGCTCCCCCAAGAGCCACACAATCCCAGATTACAGGTGGAGAACTCATCATTCAATTACAAGGTTTTTGCTCATCAGGCAAAAACCCCGTTTCCCTACTGTGATGCCATCTGTCTTTGATTTGGATAGATAGGAAGTAGCTAACAGTAATATATCAAAGAGTAATTAAAACTATTAAAAGAACAAAAAGATCTTTAACATAAAAAGCCCAACCTATTACAGACTGTGCATTACTGATGTTTGCTTTCTAATCTATACAGTGAAGTGGAGGGAGTTAACACTATAAACCTCATGATTTTGGGTTTTGTTAATCAAATGCTTGCCTAGCAATAGAAATGTCAATTGCAACATTAAACTCTTTAATTAAGCTATTTATTTTGCTAATCTGCATTCTAATACAAGCTTAACTTCTTAAAAATCACACTTGTACCAAGTCTCATGTTAAGGTTTGGTTTATAAAAGTGTAATTGTCATTATCAAATATTCTAAGTTAAATACAAGGCAAACACTTCAAACTAAATGTGTTTTCTCCAGTTGATTTATTTTCCTGTTAACATTTCCTCGCTTGCTTAATGTTCAGCAGAATCCAAGAATGTGAACCTTTGTATGTGAATTTCACTGGGTTATCAACTGCCACTATTTGTATTGTCAGGTTAAAGAAGGATTGGCTGCTTTACAGAACAAGCAGAAGTGTTCTCACGTGACTGTCACTCCAGCAAGAAGTGACAGTGCACTCAAAGATGAGGACAGCTGCTCTCTGAGGAACTCCATTATACAAAACCAAATCGGAGGAATTGAGAAATTACTGAATTTGGAGAGATTTCATTCAGCAAGAAAGAGAAAATATGAAGAAGGCCAGTGAAGATGAGCACCAGGAGATAAGCATTCTTTTAGGCATAGACAGATCACTTACCTAACCCAGATTAGTAGAGGTATTCCTACAGAATATGGTATATATGTGTAGTTTCATGTTTTAATATAACATGTTAACAGTTCTTATGTTCAAAAATGCATGCAATTCCTACTCCTAATGTAAGTGCTGATTCTGCAGTCAAATTCAATTTATTAAAAGTTTGTCAGTTAATGTTTTTATGTATGTTTAATAAAATTAAATAATTACTTAACTGTAACCTTCTCCAGCTCCTCAGAAGTTTTTGCTGAAATAGTTCAATTCATTTTCTCTGACAGACTGCTCACTCAGTTTTCAGGCAAAATCACCTCTAGCTGTTTCAGAATGCAATGGGTTCTACAAACATTTACAACTACTTCCAGCAGTTCTAAGGGGCAGAACAGAAAAATCTTCTGCTCACCTTTACTGCCAAATTATTTAAATCTATCTGTTGTAGTTTCTGTATCAGTGAGGTGTCTTTCAACACTGAAGGATCAGGTTTCATTACTGAGATAAGGCAGCAGATCTGGCTTCATGAAGCTTCACTTCTATTGGGTTACATTTCTTCTCCCTTGGGTCTAAGGGAAATTTTCTCTTACTTGAAAAATACTTGCACTATTACTTTTCTGACCTCCCTTCCTTCCTCCCCACACCTCTTGCAAAGAAAGGTCCCCACACTGTAAAATGAACAAAAGAAACATTGCCAGTTTCTTGTTGCTGATTATGTAAGAAAATCAACAGAAGACATTTTCCCATGTTAGTTTTATTGCCTCTTTTTTTTTCCTTTTTTTGGTAATTTAGAATGTTTAGCTTCTTTAGGCCAATTGCATACATTTTTTTTGAAACACGAATTAACAAAGTTTTGAATAAAGTTCATCTATAGCAATATTACTAGGTCAGAAAAAACTCTTAGGTGTCTGAGAGACTGAGGAGACTGTTTTTCACTTGATTCAAATTTTGTTTCCAGGTGTTTAGAGTGTCATACAACTGCTGCCACTGCTGCTTTCCAAAAGTCCGATGTGTGCTGTGACTGGAGAAGTAAAACAAAATTGGGAGAAGGTTACTAGAGATGTCACACTCACCTAATCATTCTTCTATAGCATTACTTTACTCTCATGAGCAAACAGGAAAATTCAATTTTCTCTCTAGAAAGGACTGAACTTCAGCAGTTAAGAGAATTCTGTAGCCTTCCCAAATATTTAAAGCAACAACAGTCATTAGTATTCCTGTCACTAGTAGGTCATTAAATGAAATGTCCTGGAAAGTAGGACTCTTTCATTAAATAAGCTAATCACATTCAGTGTGAGCCTTAATAAAATTATGATAAATAGCAACTATTTAACTACCAGCAACTGCTAGGAACAACACCTTGCTTCTAGTTAGAATATTCTACAAATGCAAGTGAAATAATTAGAACACATGAAGTTCTGCAAAATGCCATGAAGAATTGTCTTACCTGACAATGACTTTCCTCTGTGTCTGATCTATTTTGCAGTACACCATCTTTGTCTTTACAGCTGCAAAAAAACAATGCTGTTTTGAGCAACATTTTCATGATAGTGCAAAGGTATTAAACTGCACAAAAATGGTTCAAAATGAGAGCAATACAAACATAAGAACTCAGCAGTTCACTTAATCTGTTTTGCTGTTGGTTTTAATGGTCTAGTAGGCAGAAAAGCAAAATGATGTAACAAGATGAAGGTCATGCACAAATCCTATTGTTTGGTGCCAGTCTATTAAAGCAATATCCTGTCCAGATTTTATGAACTTCTCTCCCTTACAAACACATCCTGTTTTAATGACAGCAAACAAAACCAGATGACAAATTAAACCTGCAAACAATTTATTAGTCCTGTGCAGAATTACATGAGATACAGTTCCTGTCATTGAGAAGAAAAACACTAGTTAAAACTCAACAGTTGGGCCTGTCTTTAAACATGAAGCTGTGCAGCTTTACCTTGTAAAAAGCACAGAAATTAAAATTAATATTGTTCTTGAAATTTAACATTAGCTTAGAAGACTCTAAAGGTCTTGTTCATGAGCACTGTGTGGAGAGGCACAGTTCTTACCATCAATGACAAATGCTTCTACATCATCAGCCCCAATCTGGAGTTCCTGCTGCATTGTGTCAAATGAGATTTCTTTATTCTCTACAGCCATTCCCATGAAAGTAAGGAGCCTCATCTTGGCCATATTGTGTTCGTGCAACAAGCCTGAGGAAAAGTGTTGACAGTTTAATTAATGATTTAATTGTAATTCATACAAATAATTTGCTTTTCATGTTATTTTTACTATATTTGCTTCCAGTAATTTAAAATTTATTTCACATTGAAATATATTCTACTTTTCACTATCAACAGTTTTTTGAGGTAAAATACCAAATCCTGCATCTGCTCTGTCTTTTGCTAAAATAGCAAGTTTCATTGTGAATTCATCAAGTTTCGGTTGTTTTTAGCAGAAATATATTATCTACAACATTTTTGCATTTTGAGCAGTAAAAACATCACCTAAACAGAACTTGAAGTGATAAGAGTGCAAGTGAGATTTTCAGTTGCATCACCTGGAAGAACAGCAATGCAACAAAACAGAAAATGCACAACTCGTTATGCCAAAAATCTTAGAGCCTCACCACTCATTCTCTTGTGGTTTCTGGAAAATAAACCTCTCACAGTGATAACGTTGTGGTGCCAGAATAAAGCATTTTGCTACTGAATTTGTTTGTCCACAGCAAAAAATGCCTGGTGAGGCCCAGGTAAGCATCCAGTGTGGCTCAGGAAAGTGCTGTTCTGAGGTCAAGTAACATCTTTTACAGCACTGCATAAATGCCAACACAAGGAACTGAGCCAAGGCCTTGCATGTCTAAATCAGAGACCATTTTCCTGGAAAAACATCTAGGTCAACCAAGAGAAGTCACTGAGATGAAACACAGCATTTCTTAATCCCAAGGTCCATGAGGTACCAACTAAGACCCAGTGGAAGTTTCTTAAAATTGAGTATCAATCTTTTTGTTCTAGAATGACATTATAGACATTCCCATGGCTTCAGTAAATATGTAAGTTTGGAATTTATAACACCCATACACTAGCAGGGAAGCACATTAGTGCAGGACATCATGTTGTGTTAATTAGCTGTAATTATGATGCAGGTTCCCTATTTGGCACGGATTCAACAAAAACGAGATCACCATAATTCATATGAATGAGGAGCACCAGCAACTAAACCTAACTGGGTTTAATGGAACTCTACAAGCATCAAAAAATCAATTAGCACACATTAACCCTAATTAACAAATGCAAATGAGATGCTGATTAACTTTGCGAAGAAGACTGCTGGTAGTACCAGATTAACTGTGGCCATGTTAGGGCGATGCAGTTGACACAGATAATGCTACTGCTGGCCTAAGTTGTCAGCATTAATAAAACAACAAATTGTAACAAACTGATGCTGCCTGTGGGAGCCTGCACTGCACAGCTTTCCTGGGCCAGTTCTACCTGGTCCTGCTCCAGGAAATGTTACAGCTACAGCCCATGCTCTACTGCCACTGGAATGCTATTCTACACAGCCTTTAAAACAAAGGTCTTTTGGCAAGTTATTTAAAAAAAAAATCTCTAAAGCAGGTTCAAAATCTTGCTTTTGGGAACAGATGATTTTTGAATGCCTCATCTAATAACTGCAGTGTTGTCTAGACCAAACTGCCCTTGTTTATCAAAGCCATGGCTGAGCCACTCAGTTCCCAGCATTTCCATCTGTGCTGCCTCCAAATCTCTGCTTGTCCATTGCTCCAAGACACACAGAGGTTCTGAGCACACCATAGAGAAATCAGCATAAGTGGAAGGTAAGACTGTTATTCCAAGCAGTTGCACAGGTATTTAAGGATCTTACTAAGATTATATGAATCTTACACATATTGAAAGTTCACACACTGAATTAATTCATGGAAGGAAGCACAGACACTGGGAGGCAAGGAAAAGAAACCACAACAACTGAACACAATACAATTGATGCTACATAGATGTGTAATTGATCTTCCATAAATTTATTCAAATGTTGGTGCAACAGCAATTTCAGCAAATATTTCTGTGGAGCAGTACCTAAAAGATAAGCCCCAAACCCACTTTCCCCTGAGAAAGAAAAGCATAACCTGTCTGGATAACTAATGTTCAGATACACGTGACTAAAGCTACACTTACCCTATACACACATTTACAAGCTACCAAAAACCTGCTGCTGATTTTATCCACCAAAAAATCCCATTGGCATTTCTATCATTTTCATACCCAAAGTACCACCATTTTAAAGCTCTGAGGGCAATTATTCTAAGAATTGTATCACACCCCATTAAACAAAATAATGCATGTGTTAAAAAGCTGCGCTAAACTCTGTTTTAGCAAAACTATGGCTTTCCTCACATGCATCCAAGGTAGTGTGTAAGTGTCATTTGAAAATCAAAGTTATAAAAAAAATATTGTATTTTTATGGAAACATTTATTCATTACCAATATGTCAAAACCTTAATGCAGTAATAAAAAAATCTGCATCATTGAGCAATTTCTGCATTGTCACTGACCCCTGTCCTAAAAAGCTGGAATATAAAAAACGTAATTTTAATGCATGCAATAGCTTATGAACCAGTGCTCCTTTGAAACAGTCAATTACACATCAACGGGGGAGTGTCAAAGTGTTAATTACTACTCCTTTTTTCCACAGTGTGTAAATAAAGAGGGTGCTGACATTAACATTCCATCACATTGCTTCATGTGATGAAACAAATTAACTGGGACAGACTGTGGCTTGCTGGGTCTAATGCATCAGCACAGGCAGACACACACACACACACACACACAATTTGCATGCTTTATCTTACTGCTCAGAGGTGTCTGCTGTTACAAAGTTATTCATGATTTTAAAAAAAATAGGAGATTTATACAAGCTGGTGGTTTCCTCAATGCAGTTGTGATCTCTGGCCTAGTCTGCAGCATGAATGCGTTAAACCTTTCAGGAGGGGAGTTCTAAGAGGAAAAAAACCCAGTTCTCTTCCAAAACCAGCTTGTTTTCACAGAACAAACCACAGTGAACAAACCACTCAAAATCTACAAGAGGTTACCATCTACAAACTCTAATCGGTTTTGAAATTTCCTTCAGTACATGGATTCAAACCGAATTACTCTGTGGCTTCCATGCCTTAAACCATGTAAACAGTCAGAAAGGTAATGATCTGAAAACTTACCCAGGGAGTCAATGAAGTCTTTGTTGTTCTGATAAAACTTGACATAGGATGCTAGTTTAGCACTTACAAAAATTGTCAAAAGCTAGAAGATGGAAAACAAACATGAGAACAGTTTAAGAATTATCCTGGTTTCCCTCTTTGCAGGCTGGACAGATACGGATAGAAACTAGGGTATTGAACAGAAAAATAAGTTGTTAGGAGCTGAAATTCTGTCTTCTGTCAGTAGATTTGGGCAGCCTGTGCTGAGCTTACTTCCCTTCCCCAGACTTAAGATTTGCTACAGAACTCAAGTGAGGGCAGGACTTGTAAGTGAGTTTTTGAAACTTTGAAAGGGAAACGTTTCACATGCAATTTTAAGGCTGTAAAAGAAATAGCACATTGCAGCTCAGGATTACTGACACAGATAACTGTTCTAATGGATTTCAAAAGACACGTTAAAACAAAGCAGTCTACTGTTATCAAACCATCTCACTAGACACAAAAGTTACTTACATCATGAATAAGTTCTCCTTCCAAAAATTTGACTGGTTTTAAGGCAAGAAGATGATCAAAGAGAAAGGTATTTGGATCCTTCAATGCTCGTACAATACATCTGAGGAGAAAAGGAAAATGCTTACTTTCAAAGCAATACACATCTTTATGACTAAGAGCAATTCAGTTTGTTCTTCCTTCCCTTCTAGGAAACAAGGGTTTTCAATTATTATTAGAAGTAACATATGTCACCTTCCAATTTTAAACTTCATTTTACAGATGGAAAAACCAAGGAACAGGAAGCATTAAGTAGTTTGTCCAGTATTCCAAATGAAATGTGCCAGGTAGTCAAACCACAGATCACCCTCCAGTTTTCATCCATGCATTTATTTCCAGCATAGCCTTTGTTCCTAGGAGGAACAAAGATATTCTTACTGTGCTCCTAAAATTTCACAGAATTAAGTTGTTTTGGAAGATTTAATTATACTCGAATACGTGACACAAAACAGAGAAAAGCCCAACACCAAACAGTGCAAGGCCCAGGATTTCTCTGCTGCAGCTCCGGACTAGAAACAGGAACTCCCAAAGAAAGCTGCTCTCAACAGCTCATCAGAAGACTTGGCTCACTCTGCCACACCAGGAGAACCCGAGCTCTGCAGGGACACAGCCCTGGGCACACGAGTTCTCGCACAGAACAACTGCTGGAAGGGAGCCAGTGAAGTTCCCACTTGGGCACAGACACTAATTTTCCAAAGGAGTCATCCTGATTTTCCTCCATGGTTAAGTATAAACAGCTCCCTTGAGGACTACTGGTAGTGCACATCTGGCAGAACTTAAAGAACCAATTCCTAAGAAAAATCATGATGGTTAGAACATCAAAACACAGGCATTTACTCATTTTGGCCAGTGGGGAAAATGCACTGTTATGAATCAATTTAGTCCCAACTTGTTCAACAGGTAAGCTTATTTCTGTACAGTTCAAATTCTTTGTACTTGCTCATAGATGGGACAACAATGTTTTCTCAAAAGAAAGTGGTATTTGAAAAGAATGCTCACAGTCAGGTAGCAGAACAGACAAAAAGTAAAACAATCTGAAATAAGGGATTCCAGTAGAGAGTCTGAGTGCACAGCTGATGTAAAGTCCTTACCCAAGGCTGATCTCTCTCAGCAGTGACCAGGAACACTCCTGTGCACTTGTACACTGGAATACACCTGGCTGTGCCTACAAACAGCCAGACCTACAGCAGACTGCAGAGACAACCTCTGAAACAGTGAGGGGATCAAAATAATTTGGCAATTGAGGAAAAGTTACTTTTAAGCCAACTGGGCAATCAGTCATACCTGTGAGCATCAACTCTAGCCTGGGAAGCATTGTCCTCTGTGTAACTTCCCAATAGCTCCACCATTACTTTTGCTGCAGTGTCACTATAGAAAAAAAATAAAGTTACCTCAGGATTGCTGAAAAAATTGTTCAAACAAGACACTCAAATATTTAAATAATTCCATTATGATGTTATAGGTCAAATTAAATCACACTCGAGAAAGATGTAGATGATCCCTTTTAATTCTAGTGGAGAGAATAAATTAGCTGGATGTATTCTTTCAATTCTTGTTCTACAAAATGTTTATCTTCACCCTTCATTTCATTCTCTTAAACTGATTAATTACCTGCTAGTTATGGAAAAAGCTTTCTGAGCTAGGAACAGCTTTATATGGTTCACGAGAATGCTCCTCTTGTGCACATCTGGATTTAATCACTGCCCAATAAGTAGCGCTGCAAAGTTTATTTCAAATGTAAAATGGCATCTCTTAAAGAATATTTATGGTCAGGAAAATGACTGTAAAAGCTGCTCTCTTCTTTTGCAGATTCTCTCGTCAAGTGTTCTGAGTGAGAGCTGCTCATTTTCTTGATGAAATTACACAGCCAGCAGTGACACTGGCCGAGGCTGCTGTGAAGCTTCCAGCACTGCTGACAGACAGCTTTCAGACAAACAACTCCTTCTCAGAAAGCTGAGCAAACCTACAGCCTTGTCCACCCAGATTGTCTTATAAACCTCAACTGCAAACCAGCTCTGAGATTGTTACTGTGTCATTTCAACAGATTTTGATTTATATTCACTTCACAGTTTTACCACCAACAAGGCCAGCAACCCTTGATGCTTGTTGGAAAATTTACACCAAATTATCCCATGTGGTTTACAAGCACACACAATTTTCTTTTAAACAAAACATTGGGAGAATAAAGTTTTAATTAGTGACTTAGGCCAATGGCATAATCTGCACAGGGAAG
Organism: Passer montanus; assembly: GCF_014805655.1. Taxonomy (NCBI): domain Eukaryota; kingdom Metazoa; phylum Chordata; class Aves; order Passeriformes; family Passeridae; genus Passer; species Passer montanus. The sequence continues at coordinate 6,327,442 of NW_024370374.1, read as the reverse complement.
AACAAACCAACAGAAGATAATCAGGATGTTCTGTGCTGTGACAGAGGTTTAAGCCACAGAACACCACAGGGCTGAATGGTTTCTGTAGTACAGTAACAGTGTCTTCATATGGGTATTATTTGAAATCTCACCATACCACTGTCTGACAACCCCTCCACAGGGTGAAGTTTGTTCTCAGAGAATTTACCAGATCTGAGAGATGCACAGCACAAATATTAAGACATCATGGGCAACACCCAGTTGAAAAAAAAAAAATTTAGGCAGCTTTATATAGGAGAGAAGCATTTGCTTGACAATCAGTCTGTGACTGACCATGATTTTAGCACTGGTGAAATCTTATCAAAATTCCAGGAGACAAAGAATGTTCTAGGAGACAAAGGACCAGTTTAATACAGGAATGGCAATATACAGGTATTAAATCAAAGAGGCTCAGCTCATGTGCTATTCAACCTAATACAGAACTCTTTATTTAATGAAAGCTTTTCCACAGTTGGTCTTGTGCACATCAGAGCTGTGTTAGTTTTCTGGCACTTTTTTCCCTCTTCTAATTTTTCCCTTAGCAGCAAAAAATTGAAAACTATCACTTGACTAATTTCAAACAGTATTTTCAATTCCCTGTTTTTTTGGGGTTTTTTTTAAGTGGGGAAGGAGTGGAATTTTTTACTTGTATTTCTAGGAAACAACAGAATGCTACAAGACAATTACTCCAAAACTAAACTGTGTGCTAAATTTTTGTGAAACTCAGCCAATATGGCAGCCTTTACATTCTAATCTATTCAAATATGGCAGCCTTTATATTCCATGGCAGTCTTGCATTCTGTTCCGTGTCAGATTACTACTGTAAAGTAGGCTGTTTCAAGCACTATTACAGATCACTATTTTACCACAGGTTGTTGTTAAATGTGTCTCACCTAAGGTGCAAATGTGAACATTTTTTTCTAGCAAAACAGCCTGAACAAGCGCTCTTGGCTTCCAGTCTAGATGCATAACTTGACAAAAAGCAAGGAGAGCTTAAGAGTGATGGCAGATAAAAGGAACAAAAAAAACCACAGCAGAGCATTCAGAAACTTAGTCAGATGCTGGAACTGAGTCCCTCTACATTACATGATATTAAACTGAACTTAACTAAAATTAAATGAAACAATTACTCTGCAGGTGCCTGACATGCTGAGCTTTTTGCTACAAGGATTAATAGCCAGACTTGCCAGACCTGTTTGAATTTAACTTGGGCAGGGCCAAAAGCTGCTGGATCCTGCCAGCAGAGGCCAGCTTTTAACTGCATCAAGATGGCTGGAAAAGGTTTGACAAAACAAACTTTCACTTGTCACTGCAGGAAAAGGGACACCACACAACCTCTGCACATTTACTTTTTAGGAGCTACCAATCTGCTAACTACCAGTACTGGAGATCCACTGGGAGTAAATCTATTAGCTACAGAAAACCATCTCTTCTGCCACACTGACCAAAATTAAAACAGAAATCAAGCAAACAAAAGAATTCAATTGTCTTTAACCATCTAGTTCTTTTCCCTTGATTATAAATCAACAACAGTAACTGAGGTATAATTTTTATCATGTACTTTTCAGTTCCCACTTATCTTCCCATACTGCTAGATAGAGCAACATTCCTGAGTGCTGCAGCTGGAATGCTGGGTGAGTTTCCCATACTATTGCAAACACTGCCCACTGATCCAGGAGAGTGAACCAGGTCAAAGGTGCCAGGGTCACTTGTTGTTTTCTTTTCTGGAGAGAAGTGCAGGTGCTCTGAAACACTGTTCTGCTCAGTGAACAGCTTGGACACCGAGTGCAGGAGTCTTACAGGGTTGGTGGAAGGGAAGGTTTCATTGGCCGTCTTAAAAAATCACTTATGGTTAGCAAGCAAAAAACCATTTAGTAGCAAGGTTACTGGTAGCAGTGGAAACGAAAACTAGAAGTTTAATCCACTGATTTGACAGCAAGAGTAGCTAAAAATAGTTGGCTATGAAATTTGGGAATGAAACTAGTCAAAACCTCACAATAAATCAAGAGGATGAGAAGTGAGGAAGAGCAGGAATGTTATCAGTGTAACATTTCTGAAACAAGGTAAGCACTAAGCCATGAAAAAGATCTGTGACTAAAATGTCTGAATTTATTTTGACCAGCTGAAATGTGCCATACAGAACTACTGATGCAAAAGCATTTGAGTGCTACAAACAGGAATTCCCAGTAATGCAGCTCACAGAGTAACCACTCCATGAGGATTAATCATCCTTAAATTGAGGTTATGATCCTGCTATGCTGATGCAGCATTTCCAGGCTACAATTCCAGCAGGGCAGAATAAGCCAACTGTCCTGACAGATGGAACTATTCTCCACCTGTGACAGCTCCACACTTGCCTTTTTAAACCCCCAGCAAGGTCGTGTCCCCAGGCCAAGCCCCTGTGCAGTCACACAGATGGCCACAGCAGCACAAACACACACAGGTACTGGCAGCTGGAAGGGACAGGAACAGAGGGTACAGGACAGAACTTCCTTTTCAGCAGTGCAAGGTCATGCAAATGCTGAAAATCCACAAGTGCAGTTCTGGTACCACTGTGGGTCAGCAGTGGAAGGGCCCTGATGCTGCCCCACTACAAAAATAATAAAAAAAAAAAAACGAACTTGAAAAATAACTCAGGAAACAGAGTGGAAGGGCAGGGGAAAGCAACTGACAGCCCCCAGATCCCCATCCCAAACTGCAGGGACAGGTTAAGTAGGTTTGAGCTGCTGTGGAACTACACCCCAAACCACTGGACAGCAGCCCATCACTGCAGCCCTGCCAGGGCAGTCAGCCCACAGCAGCATTTCTGTAAGATAAACTGATGACAGCTCTCAGCTCAGATCTGCATTAGTTTACAAGCAGCATACACACTGGATTACTTTACATGCCAGAAGACAGTGGTCTGCCAAGTTTGTTAGATCAAAGATGCTTCTTATGATGCAGGATAATAATTCAAAATGGCCAAGCAGGTATTCTGTGGACATTAATTTCCATGACTAGTGGAAAGCTCTGTCCTGAAGGTAATGTTTACATAAAAAGACTGATTCTGTTAGCCATGATTGATAAGCCTTCCCACATCATTAAGTAAGAGATAGCACTACCATGCACTAAAATGTCAAAAGTGCAATTAAATAATAAACTTGGCATAATGCTACAATGCACTGAGATGATTATTTATAGAAAGGAATAGTGTTATTTTGGGAGTCTGTGGTTTGCAGTTAATTCACTGCTAATTTTAATATTATTGGGAATACTGGTCTAATGCAAGAGTGCTTAGAAATATTTTTAAAAACCCAGAAGTGTATTTGGATTGAATTATCAGTACAGATTAATTTTACAAGTCCTGGAAGAAACACTTTCCCTACACATCACCTATAGTACATCAAAATACAGAGTTATCTAGTATGTATGGCTTGTCTTTTATACCTTTTCTTGCAGTCTACTAGGACATCATAGAGAAGTCTCAGTAGAGTGTGCTTTTTCTCTGTGGCCAGATTCCAGTCAGAAATCCATTTTCGGACCTAGGTAGAATACGAGTGAAAAAGAAGCATTCAGGAAAATATGAAAATAGCACTAAAATACTTCTCATTTTCTCCCAAGCAGAAAAGGATTAAAAATATCTTGCACACAGATTTCTCTTCTAGGTCTTCTGATTCTCATGCCCCCACTGCCCCTTGTCCTGTCACTATTTGCCCATGTCAAAAGTCGCTCTCCCTCTTTAATGAGCCCCCTTTAAAGTGCTGCAATAAGGGCATCCTGGAGCCTTCTCTTCTCCAGGCTGAACAATCCCAATGCTCTCAGCCTTCCCTCACAGGAGAGGCGTTGTGTCTCTCTGATCATCTTCATGGCAATTTCTCTAGGTTCTGGCAATTTGTAAGAGATGGTCTGTATCAGCTCTGAGTGATATTTAGGTGCAACATGGTTCCTCCAAAGGCCACGACTTGAAGGGTCACTGAATTACCTGATCTAGTTCAGTTGGAATGTACTGGATGGCACCACAGGACGAGGCCACTTTGAGAAGGCTGCAGTACACTGTGTACCTCACAGGAGTGTTCTTGTCCATGCCATGGAAGAGATTGCTCAGGCTAGACCACAAACAACCAACAACAGAGTTACAGAACTTTCAAAAAACATTACTGGAGTACATGTCAGTGCTCTTTTAAGACACAGGCTAGTACAAAGCATCTGGCAGCACCTGACATCCATGCACTGAAACAGCTACCAGTTTTGTAATCATTTTCAGCAAAGCTGAAAGCTGTGCATATTAATTTCACTGTGTAACACCCAAGGAAAAAAAAAATTGGTGCTTCTATTTTATGACAGTGAAAAGAAGGTAAAAAAGAGTGCTTTCTGCAACACCCCACACTTTGATTTAAACACATACAAGATAATCCTTCCTCTTCAGAGGCACAATTGTTTGCCCAGTCACCACTGTCTCACTTTGCCCTGTACAATACTTACAGCTGCAGTCTGAGAGATGGGCGCTCTCCTTCCCGAAACTTCACCAACTTCTCACACAGGTTCTCAATCAGTGCTTCTTGCTTGTCAGGTTCCAGGATAAGAAGCAGAGACACAACGCTGTTCATCACACTCTCCACATCTGCATAAACCAAAACATACAGCTGTTGGAAACTGCAAGCAGCAGTCAGTAGCTACCTTGTGCTGGATACTCTTTTGATAATAGCAATTCATACTTTTGATGATAGTCATTCATACTTTTGATATGAAATACCACTTTGCACGAGCAAGAATTGTGAAAGAAAGAAAATGCCAAGATACCAATCTGGATATTCATCAGAATATGCCAGAGACTTGGCTCAGGTGGGCTTACACCAACATACCTCTGTGGAAGACAAGAATTACCACTCCAAGGTCAACACAGAACATGGTTTTTGATACCACACTTACTCTGAATTCTCTGCTTACACACAGGAGAAATCAGAGGAACTCTAGGTTCCACACAGTGGCTTCCTCCTGCACATCCAGGAGACTGCCCACGGTTCTACAGTGAGAACAGTAACACCTAGCGCTCAAGCACAGTAAAACATTTCACCAGGAGCACGAGGGATTCCCAGACCACAGGGAAAATGTCCTCAAGAACACTGAAGTGTATTACAAACCCTCCCCAGCTCTTGTTTTAAGTGTGGTATTCCATCCTTTCCAAACAGAACCACAGCAGTTTTGTGTTTTCTTTTCAGTCTGCCCAATTATCAGCCACGCAAAGAAAAAGAACAAAATTCATTACATATGGAAAACATTATCTATTCCCCAAAATGACACCTGAGCATCAAAAGCTCTGTTTTACATACAAGTCTCTACACCCTCATTACAAGCAGAGTCTAGCTCAGCTTCTGACTTCTTCAAAGAGTGCTGGATCTTTGGAGAAAGGAGGGGCAGAGTACATGCAAATATTTCAGGGCAATGAAGGAAACGTGCACTTCCAGTTTTATGAGGATGCAGAGCTTGTGTTTCAACGCCACACATCTCTAAATTCTGCCAGATGTTACTGTTTGAAAGCACCAATGGTGATAAATAGCAAAACCAACAGGACTTAAAATGCAAACCTTTGTCATCCTCTTTCAGGCACACATCACACACTTCAATAATCTGGGCCAAGTCCACATGAAGTCCACCTTCAGCGTTTTCTTCAGAGATTTCTGCCCCTTTGGATTTCAGGTAAGCTCGCAGTTCCGCAGCCTTAAAAAAGAGAAGACAGCACATACAAAACAAAACAGTTGTTTTGTGAATAACAAAGTCAAAGCAATTAAATTTCTTACAGATTTTTGTTCTGCCAGATGCTGAACCTGCTGTTTTGCCAGAGACTGAGCAGGTCACAGAGCTTTTTCTCACAGTGTCAATGTGCCACTTAAGACTGGGCATGGCACTGCAGGCCTAATAAGTTTTTATAAGACACCTTCTTATGGAGTTTTACTTCATCTGCAAATGTCAAACAAACATTAAAACCATTTAGTTGCTCCTTCACCAAAAAAGAAAAAAAGCATAAACAAAGGCACTTTAGAGAGAGCAGAACTTTGTCTTCACAACTTCACAACAACAGTTTCTAATCTATAGAATGGCTTGGGTTGCAAGGAGCCTTAAAGATCATCTTATTCCACACCTGTGCCACGGGCAAGGAACGTTCCATTACACCAGATAAAAATCCCCATTCAACCCTCAGCCTTGTAATATCACTGTTAGGACTTAAACCTACACCAAGAAAATAGCCCTCCCTCAGCAACATGCCTGTTCATTATCATTCAGGGCTTCAGCAGCAGAAGCACAACCCTTCAGAAACAATCTGAGGCCATACGACTTCTGGCACTTGTGACCAGGAGGCTGCTGTGACATTTACATCCTGTTCGGTGTCAAATCATTTTAGAACCAGGAAAAAAGCTAAATGCCCTGGGACAAATGGCTGCACTGAGGATGTTTCACACCAGCTGCTGGATGGGGCTGTACTAGGCATGAGAGCAAGAGGAACTGAAGGCTGGCAGCCGCGTGTCCGTGTCTTGATTTCCAGTGTGCACATGCACACACTGTGCGTACATAAACATGTATGTGCACACACACACGCCAACCACACCGGGAACAAGCAGCCCCCAAAGCCAAAGGCACAACAAAGCAGCAGCTCAAACACAGAATTTCCACTTCCCGCGCCTGCAGTACGGAGAATTCCACAAAACCCAAGCAATGCCCACATGTGAACCCGCTTTCTTCTCCTAAATAGAAAGTAGGGATGAGGAGCAATGAAAACGAAGTGCCGGAGAGGCGGAACACTGAAGAGGGAACTGCAAACACCGGGTTCTATTTCAGCCACTATACTCAAGTTTCTCTAATCGTCTGCTCGGGCTCTGCAGAGAACAGCCCGGAGGCGTTCGCGGAGCGCTCTCGGCGGGGCAGGTCCGGCCCGGGCTGCCCCCGACACGGCTCGGCCCGGCCCCGCGGCCCGGGGCCCATCGCCCCGCGGGGAGCTGACCTGATCCTCCTCGGTGATGTCGATGAAGGCCGGGACGCTCATGGCTCCGAGCACGCCGCGCTCCGGAAAGGCGGAGCGCCTTCCGCCGCCGCGCCGGGCCGCGCCGCTTCCGCTTCCCGCGCCCGGCGGGCGGGCCCCGCGCTCCGACCGCCCTGTGCCCGGCTCGGCCCGGCCCCACACGGCCCTGCCCCCTTCGTCCTGCCCGGCACGGCCCTGCCCGGCACAGCCCTGTCCAACTGGGCCCTGCCCCCCACGGCCCTGCCCCCTTCGTCCTGCCCGGCACGGCCCTGCCCGGCACAGCCCTGTCCAACTCGGCCCTGCCCCACACGGCCCTGCCCGCCCCGCCGGCGCTGCCGCGGCCGGGCCGGACCGTGGCACCGAGCCGCCCCCCCCCGCTCCCCTCACACACACACACCCCTTCCTTTGTCCGCGTTTAAAAGCTGAGCGCTTCTTGCCTAGTGCTCTGTGCGTGAGCCCGTTAATAACAGCCCGGTGGAGCTGTGGCGGGACGGTTCCCGAACGGGGCTGGCGCTTTTCCTTTATTTGCGTTGAGCAGCTGCGCTCACGCTCCGCTGAGGGGAGAGGAGAGGAGAGGAGGAATCCCCGGTGTCACCGGCGTGTTCCCCGGGTTTTGTGCTCAGGAAGCTTCCTGGTCGGCTCTGGCAGACCGCCGGGAGCATAGGGTGACTTTCCCCGTGCTCAAAACCTGAAATGAAAGCCAAGAGAATCATAGAATAGCTAAGGTTGAAAAGACCTCCAAAATCACCGTGTCCAGCCAGTAACACAGTTAGTGAAGACCGTTGTACACAAACCTTATTTGATAAACCTGACCAAATCATGACTGAGCATATTATTGAGTCTAATAATTAGAGCAGGGTTTTTAACAGCGGGTTGTGAGTCTCCGCAGCACTGAGCACAATGAAACTGATAAAGGCCCACACTGCCTTTATTAAATGTCATAATTCTGCTTATTTTTAGTCATCTACATGCTTGTGTAACTTTTAAATAATGCTTCAACCTTTAATTTTTCTATCATACAAATCCTGCCTAATTAGCTTATTTTATTTTATTTGGGCAGTATTTTTAAAATATTAACCCCACTGTAGCTGATTAATTATGTTGTAAGCAGGATATTTTAATACAGGCTGATTGATAGTCTTACCAGTATTTTGTATTTCAGAAGTCAGCATCCTGGAAGTTATGGACAGATAATAGAGACAGGTCTCTCCTTTGTGTGTCTGATCTCGAAGGGGATCTGATTTTCAGAGAATGAGTGTTTGAGCATTTTTAAAGTGTAGGTGACTTTCCTCTGGTACTGCTTAACACAGTCCTGTGACAGTAAAGGTGACTGGGATCCATCACCCTGGGGCATAGGACTACATCCTGCATTAGATTTTCACACGTCTTTAGGAGACATTTCATGTGCCAAAGCACGTGCCTGTTGCCAATTTACATTCTGGAATATTGTGCATACCTGCAAGCTGCAATGAGTGTCCTAGAGATCCCATGCTGTGTCTGAAAGAAATTATTCTGCAGATGCCCAAGCTAACTCAGAGTGTGTAAATGGCCCACATCACACAGGGACCTCCCAACCCCAGTATCTATTTCTGTTTAGGCAGTGAAGGTTTGTCATGTATTATTCTGAACATACAAAAATAAAATAACTGTGGATCACATTGGGTAGACGGGACATGACTCCAAAGAGCTCTGCTGAAATATCCACATATGGTCTGTTGCATGATGCTTTATTTGTCCCAGAAGAGTTCAGATGATAGATGATGGCTGGGGTTTGAACTTGTGCATCAGGAAGGCCACTTTGAATATAAAGGGGGCAGTCTGTGTTTTGTGAAACTAGCCATGCAAAGAGGCTGTAGTGGAGGAATGGTATCGTATTTGCAGGGTGCCCTGATGATGGGAGGAATGATCAATCTGACTCCACGTTCTCAGAAGGCTAATTTATTATTTTATTATACTATATTATATTAAAGAATACTAAAGCATACTATACTAAAGAATGCAGAAAGGATACTTACAGAAGGCTGAAAAGATAATAATGAAACTCATGACTCTCTCCAGAGTCTGACACAGCTTGGCAGAGACTGGCCAAAGAGTCAAAACAACTCACAGCAGAACCCAATGGAACAATCACCTCTGAGTAAACAATCTCCAAACATATTCCACTACAGCAAAACACAGGAGAAGCACATGAGATAATAATTGCTTTCCTTCTTCTCTGAGGCTTCTCAGCTTTCCAGGAGAAAAATCCTGGGTGAAGGGATTTTTCAGAGAATGTGAATGCCACAGAATGGCTTTCAGCGTCATTGGAATTGTGGCATTTCTGTGGAAACAAGGCGGTTGTTTATAGTGCTGTCTGCAGCTCCTGAAGCTGGTTCAGAGATGGGGTGTGGATGGGGTTAAAGCAGGGGAGCCAGAGGTCCCTGTGGAGGCTTTCCCAGGGCTCCCAGTGCTCCCAGTGTGGGCAGCCCTGGAGAGAGAGGGGGCCAAAGGGACCCGAGGCATGCCCCCGTGCCCTTGAGTAAGGGTCTTTTTTTGTTTTCATTTGTTGTTAAAAGGAAGAAGCTTTTCTTCGGAAGAATGGGTCCGTAAGGCTAAAACAATTAAACGTTGCCCAAAAAGTAAAAAGCAATGGATGTGATTCACCTCGTGTTAAAATCGGCCTGGCCTTTCCTGTTGCAAGCAGGTCTGAGGGAGGGCTGTGAGCTCAGGGACTCAGAGCAGGAGCCAGAGGAGGTCACTGCGGATGCCTGATGGTGCGAGGCTGTGTGTGTGTCTGTGGGACGTGGGGAAGGTCTTGCCACCCAAGACTTCCCTGCTGAAGGAAAAAGAGGAATTTTGGCCGGTACGCACTGTGAATTGTTTTGTTTTGTTTCTGTAGGCAAACCAGAGAGAGAGATGGAGTCTAAAGGAGTGATGTCCTGTCCTGTGTGCTTTGAATGTGGTGACTGAGGAAAACAAAGTCGTTTAGGTGACACATCTTAAAAAACACTTTTTTTTTTTTTTAATGGAGGTTCTTTGAAACCAGCAGACAGCTTTTGAAAAGAAAGGGTTTAGCGTTAGACTCTAAAAGCTGCTCCCCTTTCCTTAAAGACATTGATGAAAAAGATCTTCTCCAATACAAAAAGGAAGTGCAGACCCTTTATATATATAATGGCAGAATTATTCCTCTTCAGAATCCCTCTTGTTTATTTACTTATTATTTATGTATTTCCAGTTTATTTATTTATTTATTAGTTCATTTATTTATTGCTTGTTTGTCAGTTTATTTATTCATTAATTTATCTATTGTTTCTCCCTTTATTTATTTATTTATTTATTTATTTATTGTTTGATTGTCAGTTTGTTTGTTTGTTGTTACGGTTCTCTCTGTAGGAGAGATGAGAGTTGAGCTGCGTCCCTGGAAAGCGGTGTAAGGATGAGCAGCCGCTGGGAATTGCCCCCCTTTTCCCCGCCGCATTTGTGCTGAGTGCCCTCTGGAGGTTTTGGACATGCACTGACCCAGGAGAGTCCCGGCTGCGCGGCTGTGCCTGGGCTCTTCAGGACTCCTTGCTTCAAAGGTTCCCCCTGTCTTTTTTTTCTCCTTTGGGGAAGATATTCTAGCCGACCTAAACGAGCAGAACACAGTTAAATCAGCTTTTAGTTTAAGTCAGAATTACGGCATATGAGTTACTCAGAAGAGGTAACAAAATAATTTAAAACTTCATCCGAATTGCCAGACAGCCAAACTAAATCTGTTTCATATTTAGGAGCTTTGATTAGCTTTATCAATGTATCGAAGTGTGCTTCCTACTTCTGTTTCTGTTTTTTCCCTAGTTCTTGTTGGGGCTAAAGGGAAACTGCTAAAATACCCTTGGAGCCTCTTCTCGTAAGATATATCAGAGATCTCAGGGGAAGCCTGCTATCCTTATTCTTCCAGCCAAGTTCTGTAGCCAGAGGAACTCTGGATAACTTCAGTAACTGTAGTAACTTTTGGGTGCTCATCTGGTTTTCTTGTAATCTGTAAATTCTCCACTTTTGTCCACTTATTCCCCTAAGTCCACTTACTATTATTCCCCTTTTGTCCACTTATTCCCCTATTTAATTACCCATTAGGGTAATTAAAATAAAGTGTATTAAAATAAATAGCTGCAGTTGCACTGACCAGCATGAAATCTTCATTGAAGGTGCGTATTAAAAATTCTGACTTGAAGAAGCAAAATTCAATATTGCATTATTATTACTATTGGGTTCTGATATGGAGTTTTGCCTCTGAAAAACATTTAGAAATTTTTTTTTTTTTTACTCTTGATACACTTATTTTTCTGCTAGTGTAGCAGGTGTTTTTCTTAACCATTTTTAAGGAGAAATCCTAAGTTTAGAGGAAATGAGCACTCAATTATTTAAATTTCCTGAGATTAGAGGAAGAACACTTTGCCAAACAATGCCTCTTCACTTCAAAACCTCTCCCCATAAATTATGTTAGGGGATCTTATTAAAAGTCTTTAAAAATTTCCTATTAAAAATGGTTGATTGCAGTCCAGACCGTCACAGCTTTTGTGCTTTCAGTGAAATACCACAGCTGTCGCAAAGAAATATATTGTGAGACAAAAGGTTTTGTTTCCTTAGCCATAAATTATTTTTGTGATATCTGAGGTAAGATAAAACTTTCACTTATGTTTGAGTGAAGGAAGATTCCAGTGATAACTTGTTCAAAATCTATAAAAAGAATATAAGAATGTAGATCTAGATAGCAAATTAGAATCAGACTTCCTTTTTGTTTGAGGAAAGCAATTATTTCTGAAGTCAGTGAAGATTATAACCAGGGATAATAGCATAACTTTGCAAAGCACTGTGCCTTTATCTCAGTAGAACCTGAAGTTTAGGCTTTCAAGTCTGACCTTTGAGAACTCTACCATAGAAACCTTTAGTCTTGGGCAGTTTTTGAACCAAAGTTAAACAATAGGAAGTAGTCTGTTTACTAATTGTGCTATATTATTTTATGCTATAACTGTAACACATAGCATTACATTGCAATAAAACAAATAAACAGACCTCTTTCATGCTATAACTGTAACAATGTAATGCTATAGCATTACATTGCAATAAAACAAATAAACAGACCTCTTTGTATCCTTAAGGAAGCATCAAACAAATAGGTTTTGATCATATTTGTTTTCCTATTAGCAAATGAGTTTTTTGCTGTGAGATTCTGCAGGAACCTCCAGGGAACAGGCTGTGAAGTATTTGCTGTCAGGACTGAATTCTGTGTTCACCCAGTCAGGGAGTAGAAGCATATTCCAGGTATGACCTGTGAAAGTAATGAAAATATGAAAATACAGCATATATACTAAAAATTATTTGTCCAAATATTTTGCCAAGTAATTTTGAACAAAAGATATATTAGGACATTCACAATTTGCTCATCCGTCATTGTTTTATGGATAAAGGTCAAATTTCTCAGCTCCTCCCCTGCTCGTTATAGAGATTACTGAATAAAGAAACACAGGACAGGTGCTGGAACTCAGAATTGGAGACATTTTAGGTTACATATGGGAAAAAACAATGTGCTTATTCTATTTATCAATAACATTAATAACTAAGCCAGTTCTCCTTACCCAGTACCATCTCAAGGGTTTACTGGAATTTGTTTATATTTGTATTTAAATCAGGAGTGTATAAAACAGAAATGCAAGGTGGCCTTTTCTTCTGTTGTGCAAAGAGAAGTGGAGTACACAGCCTTGATCCTTTAGTAAGATTCATTACTGTGGCCCCCTACCTTTTTCATTCTGAAGGATTTTTCTTATAAATCAAAATTCATTTTCGTAGTGCTTTTTTCATGTGCTTGCATTCTTTGGGTCAAACTTAGACTGAAAGAACTATGAAGATAAATATAAATCAAAATAATCAGCACTTGGGAATGATTTCCCTTGTGAGGGTGAAGATATCTCTTGATATCCCATGTACCTGGGGCAGGGACAAGGTGGGTCAGCTCTTTGTGGAATCAGGAGTTGATGCACGCCAGTGTGGATGGTGCACACAATTCCATACTGCTCCAGCCATTGCCAGAGGATGTGTGGGGCACCTGGGGGTCAGGGGGAGCACCTAAAACCTCTGTATCCTTGTAGGGTCCAGCTCTGTGTTCTCACTCATGCTGAACGGCCTTTTACAAGTAATCCCACTGATGTCAGAGAGACTTTTCTGTAATAAAATGCTGTCTGACAAGAATATGGATATCAGAATCTGGCCCTGCTTGTACTAATTCCATTTTAATGAATACTTAAATGGAATTGTTATTAAAAAAGTCTATTTCCTAATATTCAATAAATCAAAACTATAAAATCAGCTTGCCAGTTGTTGCCACTCTAGTCAAAGCCATTTTCTCTCATATTGAAAATAATAGTACATACTGTCTCCATTCAGGAGGGATTAATTGTAATACTTTTATCTGCTTCATAAGATTTATTTCTAATAATGAAGAGCAGAGCAAAGTAGGGGAGCTTTAAACTTTTATTGTTTTTATTAAAGAACCATATATTCCTGAGATGTTCCACAAACATGGAATTCTCTTTACAGAAGCCTGTTTCATGAATGAGCAACTTCAAACCAGAGTTTTAAAAAAGCATTTCTCTGATCATATCCATTTTTTTTATAAGAAGGAGCCTGGGGCACTATGTGATAATGCAGAGATACACATTAAAACCAGCTAAGGTTTTGTAGGCTTGTCATCTGATGAAGATTATTGCAGCAGTGTTGTGGTGTGCTGCTGGGGAAGCCACCTGAGATCAGCAGCAAAACAAAGTTGGGTCTCCATAGGGTAAAAGTTTTGGGTTTGAGATGGTTTCTCCCTACAGATGGAAGAGGACTGATCTGCTGAACTTCCATGGTGACATCCACACCGAGGAGCAGGAAGTATTCTTATGATGCTGTTTGATTTCAGTGCACATTAACCAAATAAAAACCAAAAGCAGTGAAAGGAGGGCAAAAAAGTCAACGATAAACACACTGTTGTATTAAAGCCTGGCAGAAAAATTCTAGCAGGGTATTATTTCCTTGGAATTTGCTAACTCTTTGATATCCAAATGTTTCACAAGGATGGGGAGCATTCAGTTCCCTCAAGATGTTCTTCTAGACAACAGGCCAGTTTTCTGATTTTATCCCTTTCCATGTGCCGGGTTTCCAGAGTCTTTAGCTTTGATGCAGTCCTGGTGACACCCTGATGTGGGGCTAAGGATGCCAGCTCCTCCATTGCTCTGCAGCAGCCTACCAAGTTGTTTTTATAAATTATGCGTTTTCTCTAACCATAAATATTGTTCCTAAAAGGGATACTGAAATTAAGATAATATGACTTTTCAGCAATAGCTCTTCTAATGTCAGCCATTCTGTTTAAACTGTTCAATTTTCAACAGAATTAAAGATCTATGCAGTATATTCTACCTCCTGCAGACTGCAGTTGTTAAAAGAAAATAAATCACTTAAACAGGGTCATGAGCAACAAAGGCCAATGTGGGTTCAAAGTTTACAGGTCTCTGCATTTATCAGGTAGAAATATGCTACATTTCACTATTTCATAAAATATCCTTTTATGAAGAAGCTATCAATCTTTGCATGGCCTACTAAAACTGATTTCTCAAATGAAAGAAATGAATGATGACACCAAATCAAAAAATCGTTTATGAGTTTATATTTTTGCAAGACCACCATGACTTTCACATACGTTTTCAATTTTGGTAAGGATGTGATTATCATGTGGATATGTTTTACTCCCACCATTTGTACTAAGGGATCTGTCAGAACTGTGTACCCTTCCTTGAGCAGTTCAGGATTTGTTCAGATTTTTTCATTAATCTATAGTGGTTTTTATCCAGTGATCCTTATCATTTCTGTACATTATCCACAGGTTTTATGGGTTATATATAGATATGTATAAAATCACATCTGTCATGGGCAAGTTCACTTTTAAACTAAGACTGCATTTAAATGACTGTTATTTCTCAGAGGAATGATATTTGCAGTATTCCTGTCACACACTCTACAAAACATCATCTTCATTACAGATTTTTAGTTATCCTTCTGGTCTTCCCTTATCTTTGCTGTGCTTCCTCCAGGAGTCTTCAAGCTTTTTAACCAAAAGGACAGTTTAGATACTTGAAAACAGTACATTTGTATCTCAGATATTGTAGTACTTCAATTTGGTGGTTTGGGGCAGGAACAATATAAGAAATTATTTCTTATCTGGTAATGACAATACAGCAACCAAAATGTGGCACTGGAGTAAGGAAAAGTGATTTCTGTTCTGGGTAAATGCTGCGGGCTCCCTTTGGGTCTGCACAGAGCAAATGAGCTTTGGCCTTTCCAGGTCTCCAGTGAAAACAAACACAAACAAATGAATACGATTTATTAAGTATCAGTCTCATAAGAAGAAGAATGCATGGGGAAGTTAGTCCAAACTTTTGAGAGAAAACTTGATGCTTGGGTTTTTAAGGGGAGAATTTTGCTCCTTTTGCTATGGAGTTCATTGGGAAAAAAAAAAAAGTCATACTTGCGCTGTATTTTAGGCATTTTACTTTTTCCACTTTATTTAGGAATTTTCTTTTAACCATCTGTGATTCAGTGATGAAAATACAGAGTTTAAGAATGTCCTGCGCTTCCTTTGTAACTGAGAAATTAGACTTTTGGTCAAAGAGGGCATGCCATCTAAACACGTATTTATTCCTATTAACTTTCTCTAGTGCCTCCTAGGAAAAAAAAAAAAAAGACAAACCATGAAAAGAATGGAGTTTAGCTGTAATTCTTGGGAAAACCCTTTTGCCAAGTCACACACAGAGTGTTTGGTGTGGAGTTGCACTCTGGCTGGCATTGCTTTCCTGTAACCTGCGTTGTGGTGAGTCCTTTCACAGCCTGTTCCTGGGTGAGCAGGCTGTGAAACACAGCTGATGCCACCACCAAACACTCTGGAAAACCTCATATACAGAGAAAACAGTCTTTCAATGAGCACTTTGCATTACAAACCAAACATTGTTCCAAAACAAAATCTATCTTGTCTGATTAGACCAAAAGGTAAACAAAACATTCTAATCATCTGGTGATGACCTTAGAGAAAATGTTGCTGTTAGAGCAGGCAAGATAGGAAGTTCTGGATTTTTTTTTTTAAATGAATTTCAGAAGAATGGTACTTACAATAAATTTGAGGGCTTCTGTCAATGTGCTCCTCAAAGCATCCTGAAAAAAAATTCACAAAATTCTGTAACAGCTCCCTCAGGTGCCAGAATAATGCCCCCAAATCCACAGACTGGCTCAGGAGAGCTGTGTGCTTTGCCTTCACATCTCAGTACAGAATTCTGTGCTTCTTGCAGTCAAGGGCCCGTGGCTGATTCATGCATTAAAAATCCTCCAAGTAGCTGGAAGGATCTGAGGCCGTGTGCATAAAATGTACAGAGCTCATAACCCTGCTCGAGAAGTTGTTCATCACTTAATGGATTCTCTACCTGAGGAAAAGCAGATCAAGAGCTCGGCAGCTTTAGGTGTCAAAAAGGCAATTTCCATTCTAAGTGGAATGGAAGTGTTATCTTAAAAGTATCTTAGAAGCACTTTCCCTCCCTTTGACCCATATAAAAGCTGTGGAAACCTTATTAAAAGTCCAAGATATAGCAATATTTTTTCAAATGGCTAAGATAGTCAAATTCCATTCTGGTGACCGTCTCCACTGTAAACACTGTGTGTAATCTTAAATTTGAAAAGGAAGTCTCCAAAGAAAACTTTATTAATGTGTTCTGTAAGTGCCTGCAGTTTTGCAAGTGCATTAGGATGGTCACACAGGAGTGTGTCATGATGTGTCATGTAGTTTGGTATGCTGCATCTGATCCTGGCTGTTGGGGGATCACTTGGAGGATGATGGATGGAGCTCCAAAACAGCCTGTCAGAACAACTTGTCCAGGGAAGGCAGGGGAAGAGGAGTGGAAAGGTTCTTCATTGTCTCTTCTCAGCCACTGTTTGACGTGCCATGAAATGTAAGCATAATTTCCTTCTCTAATAGAACATTGAATGTTTTTATAATCTGTCATTGATTACCAAAGTGCAATCGTAAGAGGTCTGTAGCTGACCCATTGAATCACACTGTTTTTATGGTGTTTCCAATTACAATTTTATTAAAGAGTGAAAGATGTTCTGTGAGGAGAATTGAGAGACATCCATTCCAAAATGAGTGGGAAGCTTGTCTTTGCAATGTTTTAAATTCCACTTCCAACCCTAGTAAAGCCAGGGATTCCACCAGTTAATTATGTGCTGTTACACTTCAGTTTCATCAGAAGTCAGGTAGAACAGACTAAATACTGAGTGCCTGTTTTCTCTGTATCTTTCGTGGTTTGATGTGCCTCTGCTGAATACCCCTTTGGGCAACAGTGGTTCTCTTCATGACTGTCTCTGGTCATGAAGAGATCTTTTCAGACTTCCAGTCATTTCTCTGTGGCTCTGCCCCTCTATGTGCTGAAGGCCCCAGAAGTTGTCTCAAGGCAAAGGTTTTGAAGGCTATACCCCTCTCTAAGGTACCACAGTGCAGCGTGCTGCTATTGTATGAAATGCTCACAAGAGAGCAGAGGGATCTCTGGACCTGAACCTGCCCTAAACCAGGGCAGCTCTCTGCTGCTGAACAATCCACCTCTCACCAGGAGCTACACTACCATTGTTATTCTCCCTTGCTCTTTAATTCTAAAAGTGCAGTGATACGTGATATGTATTTCTCCTGCTCTGTCCTCAAGGACATACTAATGTGCTGCTGGGTTGGAAATACTTTCTTTAAAAGTACTCAAACGCTGGAAAGCTATTTTTTTAGGATAGCTGCAACTTGAGAACATCTTTTCTTAGGGAAAAGAACAGTTCAGAAACTTCTTAACCATTTAAATGCACTGTGAGGTTTGTAATTAAACTCTTTTTTTGGGTTACAGTAAATATAATTGTTTGAGCCATGTATTTCAAATAAATAATGTATATTTTTAATCTTCATTTTCTGAAGAGTCAATTTTTGTGATAAATCTCATTTTTTTAATGAGCTGTGTCTTGCTTACATGAGTTGGGCATAGGCACTACTCTTCATATTATTCTTCTTTTTTTTTAAGTTTACTGTATCCTGTTGTATTTCCTGCCTGAGAAATATATTCAGGAAACCACAAGGATCATGGAATCAGGCAATCACAAAATCATCTTCAAGGAAGCTTTGCTTACTTGTTGCTGCTGCTGAACTTGGTATTGTTCAGAGCAAGGCTAGATATTGAGGAGTGCTACTGGACAGTTTCAGTTTTGTTCCAATTGACATTTTCCTTTCAAATCTCATATTCCTGATATTAACTTGGCATTCTGAAAAGTGAACCTTTTCCTGAATAGCCATGGTAAGGGGTAATTTGGACTGATGAGTAACTTTGAATGTAAATAAAATTGAGAAGGATGTTCTTACAAACTCAGAACTCTGCACTCAAAGAGAGCTTTAATAGAAACAGCCTTTTAAAATTTTTTTTCCTCCTGTTAGCATTTGGCTGGATTTTCTGTCAGTTGCCTGATGTATCCGTGGAGTTCTACATTTGGTCTCCCACTTTCCAAATCATCAAGAGAACTCTGTGCTTAAAGAGCAGTTCTGGGGCTGTGCACGTTCAGTCAGCCGGCGGGTTGGAGCAGGAGTCATCAGTTATGTCGCAGCGTGTGTTAGTTCTGTAAGTGTCGTGTGAAGGCTGACAGAGATCACATTTCTGTGTTTTGCTGCTCGGTCCAGCCCATAACCTCCAGAGGTAATGGATCTCTGCAGAACCTCTCTGGAGCAGGTCACCAAACAGTGCAGGATTTCAAGAGCTGATGCACTTTTATTGCTACAATATCCTTGTCCTGGAGGTGATGGGGTTTGGGCTGTGGTTTCAGGTGTCAGTGTGCTTTTACATCTAAGGCTGAGCCCTTTTGCTAAGCTGGATACGTTTGGGGGTTTTTTTAAGAGCTTTTTCTTTTGTTCTTAGAGATGAATTGCTTCTAAGTAATAGGCTTCTGAGTGTACAGATTCATAAATGCTATAGTGGGCAGACTAAATGCCTGTACATGCAGAACAGCTGGATTCCAGCACTGGCAGTGCTGTAACAGAGGACTCCAGGTCTGAGAAACTCCTGTGAGAAGCATGAGGAATTTATCACAGCATGGCTCAATCACAAACTGTATGAGTTTGTAGAAGAGAGTGACACCTACAACCGGCCACAACCCTGGGCCAGCCACAGACTGATCACGCTGTTGGCAAAGTTACATTTTCTCTGAAGGTATGTTGTGAGAACTGCGCTTTCTGTGTTTTACTCTTGGAACTTACAAGTGCTTGCTAAATGGACTGGGTCTCTGACCACTGAAGATCCAATATAGCATTATATAAAGCAGAAGAATCCAGCCAACTGGATGAAGTTCCCTAAAAAGTCTGTTTGTTACTAAAAAAAAAAAATCCCATAGTTATTTCCCCCCCTTTTTAAAAAAGGAACATGATAGAAGTCTGGATTTTCAGGAAAGTTTTGAAGTCCTGGAATGTGTGTTTTATTACATGTGTGTTCTGCAGTTCTTTATGCATGCATTTCTCTTTTCATTTCTGGTGGAGCAGCAGGCAAGTCTAACCCCACTCTTACAGTTACAGCAGTGCAGTTCCAATCTCACCAGTGCTATTCAGGGTCCCTCTGACAGCTGTGGGATTTACATTAGCATGGATGTTCTGCCATGATTTGGGAGTGATACCAGGCTTCACAGCAAGGCACTGTGCTAAGTAATCACAGGCCTCCATGGTTCTTTGGGCCCACTGAGGTCCAAGCTTAGCTTCTTCCATTGCAAGAAGCCCTGGCCTTCCCACCAGGAGAATAACCCCTGCATCAAATCCAGCATCTCATCAATGACTTCTGATTTTGAGGCGTCCCCTTTGCTGGCTTTTTTGCATGGATTTCCAGATGCAGGAGCTCCATTATCCTGGCAGATTTTCATTGTTATATCTGTTATATCTGTTTGTTGCACAGGGAAAGACTGATCCCTCAAGGGCTGTGTGCTGGGTGTACAAGTCTCCAGACTATTCAGCAGGAATATTCATGCATAGTTCTTTCACTGAGAATAAACATTTATAGTAGCACTGCAACACCTATGGTAACAGTTTTATCTGAAGTATGACAAAATTTGAAAGGTTGGGATCTGGACCCAAATACTTGGAAATACTTGAAGGTTATTTTCTTTTGAATTGTTTTTTAATATTTTTTGTTGAAAATAATTTTTTTTCCTGTGCAATGTAGCAAGGTGAGGCCTATAAAAACTTGCTTCCCTATTTTCGTGTTAAATGTGCATGTTAAGGGTTTTTAATGGCACTGAGTCTATTTTATGTGTTCTTTAGAAAATAAGACATGAGGACTTTTAAAAGCTGTTGTTTTTCTTGACTTCACCTTCATTAATCTTATTTAGTTTCTGTAAGAGGCTATTTTGTGAGCTCCACCGATGGGTAATGTTTTCTTTTCCAAAGTTCATGATTCTTCTATTCAAATCACTAATTTTCACTGTTACACTCCAGTGGTTTAGTGCTTCCCAGGCCTCCAGGAATGAGTTTAATTAGCAATGCTGAATAAATTCTGAGACATGATTCATCTTTCTTGTCACTCAGATCTAACTAACAAAATTGCAATTTAAAGATGTGCTTAAAAGCCGTGTGAGAATATCTTCTCCTGTCCAACTGGGAAAAGACTCAGATGTCATTTGGAAATGAGCATTTTACCTGGCTGCCTGTTTTCAATTTAGCTAAAAGATACAGGATTCAGTCATATGTCCTTGAAGTCCCTAGTATATTGTTTTAAAAATATTGAGCTATGAGCTGCACTTGGCACATACTTTCCAAATTAAAGCTCAGCATTTGGGCTTTTTTAGATGAAGTAATTCACGTGACAAATTTTAAAACTATCCTAGATTTAATGGGATTTAATTTTTAATGTGATTTGATTTGTCTCCATATTTTTATGTTTTGAACTAAAAACACAGAAGGGAGAATGTCATTCACCAGTGATCCTAACTGTTGCAGAGGTCCAAATTTTGCCATGTCCTTTTCTCTGAAGCAAGGAGAGGTGTATTTCTGAGACACAGCATCACGAGGGGAAAATAGGGAAAGCAGGAAGGGAAAGGAGTAACTCAGGAAAGTGATGTTTATATTTAAACCCTTGTTCCAGCATGTCCCAGCAGGCACTGCCAGCAGCACAGAGAGCAGTAGGATTTTGCCAGGCTCTACCTCCTTCTGTGCACAAGAATCAGCATTTTACACCAGCAATGGATGATAGCTCTTCCTCCAAACACCTGTGAGAAGATTTAAATGTCGTTTTCCAGAATTTATAAAAATGGATCAAAAGAGTAACTGGCCCTAGGAGAGCTGTAAAGCCAAATGAAGCTGAACTGCCTAAATCCCAGGTTTAATTCTGAGACAACTTGCTCCACTCCAGCATATGGAGCACTGTGAATAAAAATTATGGATTGTTTAGCACCTTTCCTACGTAGGCACAAAGAATTAAGGACAAATTGTGGCTGTAGCCAGTTCCCTGGATTTTGTCAGATTCAGACAGATCCCGAATGTTATTTTAATGTAACCTTAAAAGAACCCCATGCTATTAATTTTGTATTTATTGCAGTTACACTGACCCTAATGAATTTTTAAAAATTGATTTGACAGATGTCGCAAATATTTTCAATGCAGTTTAACATCATTAAATACAACTTTTCCTAGAAAAAAGGTTCTATGAAGTGAACTGGTGAGTGCCAGTGCTGGATTGTGGAAAGCAATGGGTGTCACAAAGGACTTAGAACACAAAATATTTGAGAGTAATTTTTATGGGGCAATTTTACAAGGTTCTCCCTCCCATGTCTCATCATCTCAGCTAGAAAGACAAGCTCCTCTAAAAGGGAATCTATACATTAGTTTCGCTTTTAGGTGTTGTATATAGCTAATAAAGCCTTCAGAACCTAATTCAGATACTTTAGGAACTTTTTTCCAAATTTTATTTCTTTATTTCTGTTACTTTGCTCACAAGTAAAAGCTAACAGGACTAAACAGAGCCTCTGAAAATGAAGGGTTATTCCACTTCCTTGGAGGCATGATCTTGTTTTATGTGAAGCCTGCACAGTTTTCTTGCACCTGGTGGACCTAGTTCTGCTTGGTAGAGTGACAAAGTATAAATCATAGTTCCATACCTTGAATGTGAACTTGTGGAGCAGGGTAAATACACAGTTATAATCCAGGCCATCAGAAATACAAAATGAATGATTTGAGGAATGGATGCTATTGGATTCCAATACTTTAGAGCATTGGTAGTGTCCCCAGCTGGAATATAAATAAAGCAAACCCTTCCAAAGGTTTATAGGATTGTACTTGGTGCTCTCTTACTGCCCTAATTTATGATTGTTGGAAATTCACAAGCTGTGAAATGTGTTGGTCACAGAGCTGATGGCAATAACTTCAGAATATGAATGAGAGCGTCTGGGTTGCTATTTACCTTTCTTTCACAAAGACAGCTTTTTATCTTTGCATCATTTAACCCCAGAAATATGGCTGGGTTAGACAGGCACGGGGAGCCTTCTATGGAACAGAAGATTTGCTTTCTCTGATTTGGTTTTTTTTTCAGTAGTTTCTTCTGTGCAAAAATTTACTTTTAGCTTTACCCTCTTTGGCTGTTCCTCTACAGGAATACAAAGCAAAAAAAGGTAAATAAAAACAAGCAGTAGCTTTCCTCTGTAAAAGCAAAAAGGTGATAAGACTCAGAAATTCTTTATTTTGCATACACTTTATAGTGGCTTGGGTAAGGTGAAGGCCCAGGCAGCAAGCCTGCATGGCACTCAAATCTCATTTAAACCCCTTTGCAGACTTTCATTAGTGCATCTAAATTTTCCTTGGCTTTAGTTACAGATTCATTTCCCTGTGCCTAACTTTCATGCCTTGGAGTTTCAGTTTCCATATTTGTCAAATAGTGGAGAGATGGTTTAGCTTTCTTAAATATTTGTCAATTGCCATGTGGTTTTCTTGGGCAGAAAATTATAATATTGAGTCTTGCTATTGTTCACCAAAAATAGGAATCTGCTGGAGATGGGTACTGTGTGCTAAAACTTCTTTTGTGTTTGACATCCAGAATTTTGAAACTAAATCAGGGATACCTTGGTGTAATTTAATGGTCTGTGCTATGTGGGAGTTCAAACCAGGTAATGACTCTGGCTGCTTCAAATCTATGCCCCACTAAGTGGATTTTTTACCAGAAAAAAAGAGGAAACCTTAACTTCTATGGCAATTGGTTAATCTGAGTCAAGGCACCAGTATTTTGTGATAGCCAAACCAGGATCATTCTTTTATTGTGTTGTGACTGGATATGACATCCCAGGCTGCATTTGTTTGCAAAACTTCTTGATACTTTCCTGAATTGATGGGTTGGTACAAACAGAACTTAGAGGCTGTCACCATATCTTATATTCTGGCCTTACCTGACTTGTGTCAGCTCTGCTGAGATATTAGAAGATGTTATTTGTGATGACAGCCCTTGCTTGACTTCACATGTATTTATGGATACAATTTTGACTGCTTTTGTACTTTTTTTGTACTACTTTTACTGCCTCCAGGCCCCTTGGTACAACACACACATATAAAGCACCATGTTAAGGACTGGCCAGCTCTAAAGAAATGGGCTGAGGACAAAAAAGATAGAAATAGGGTTTTCTTGAAATTGTGAAGGAGTTTTGCATCCAGTGAGGCATGAAACTCTTTCCTTTCACTTCCAGATGAGTTCTGTCTCATGGCCAGCAGAGAAATCATCTTCCTCCTTCCTTTCTGAGCAGCAGGAGTTCTACAGCCAGGAAACAGTAGTGAGGCAGGGCCTGAAAGCCTTAGATCAAAGGAGATATCTGCCCACAGTTCCCCTCACAGAGAGCAACAGGCACAAGTTCCCAAGGATTTCTCCTAGGGAAACGCAGTGAGAAGCTCAGAGAAGAAGAGAAAACAATTCTTATCTCTATTCACTGCTCCTGTTGTTTGGCACATGTGGAATGTGTTATGGAGATTGTTTACCCAAAGTGATTTGTTAATTGGACACTGGTGATGGGTGTTTTGATTCCTTGGCCAGTTGGGTCAAAGCTGTGTCCTGGCTGTCTGGAGACAGTCACAGGTTTTTCAGTATTATCTTTTTAGTGTTCTTTAGTACAGTATCTCTTTAGTATGTAATTCAGTATAGTATTAGTGTAATATAGTATAGCTTAATAAAAGCAATTGTTCAGCCTTCTGAGGAGTCATGAGCATGTTATTCCCTACACTGGGGTCACCCTGCATCAATAGAGATGTGTTCACCTCTGGTGCCTAACCTAGGCTTGAGTTCAGCTCAAGCTGGAGAGAGGTCTTGGACAAGACCATGCCCAAGCACTCGGTGAGTGCAGATGGTGTCAGCAAACTGGGGCTCCTGGTGGGGTAATCAAGGGAGAGAACATCACAATTTGTGTTAGTGTTCGAGAGGTTAAAGATAAGGCTAAGCATTGTCTAGTGCCTTGAAGAACTGCCGCTGAGCATGAATGCAGAGGTGACCCATCAGCTGTGTTGTGCTGCAAGCTGCCCTTCTTCTGGGGCTATCCAGCTCTGGCCATGGGGGTGGCTTTTCCCAGGTGATCACTACAGATCTCTGCTTTGGGGACAAAATTTTGAAATGAAGAGGAAGGAGGGAGCTGGTGAAGGAGCCTGGAGATTTTCATTCTTTCACTTCAAGCATGCAAGTTAGTTGTTCTGTGTTGACTTCAGACTGAACAAAAAGAGTTCCAAAAAGGGAGCCCATCACTTGTTTATGTGTCTCTAATGCATTTTGAAGAGCTTATTTACAGAGGTGTCAATTTGACATTGATAATTTATCATACTGAAATGGCAATGAGTTCCTTTGGAAAACTAGCCTTCCTCTCATGCATACCTTCTCTGTCCTCGAGGTTTGTTTATTTTACACTCCTCTCTTGAGGTTTTGGGTCAAGCCACATGCTGGAGCTTTCTTTCTGCAGTTTAGATGTTGAAAAGCTGTGAGATAAACAATGTGAAAGGAAGCATACAAATATTTCCAAGCATCCTGAATGGCGAAGGATTCGAAGAAGGTATAACATTAAAGATCATAGGTAGGGCTGTGTCCAGCATTTGTTCTCTCCAAGCAGAGTGCAGATATGTGATAAGTCATTGTTTTATCAAGCTTGATTTGATGGGAAGGTAGTTGAACTACCTCTGCAATGTGCTGCTGATAAGGATGTGTGTAGTATATATACACACACATATAGATATATATATATTTATGTCTTAAACTTTTTGAAAAGATCAATTGACTGTGTTCTGTAGCTTTTTTCCCCAGACCGTTCTACCTTCTTTTCTTGGCTGAGAAATTTTTTGTCTGTCACAGGACATCGTGCTCTTATTTTATATATATGTGTATATATGTATATATATATGTATATATATATATAATTTTATAGACATATATGTATAATTATAATATAAATTTTTTTTCATATATATCTTTATATGGATATTTCATTAAAATTGCTGAATTCCTTTTCTTTTACATGTTGAGACTTTAATTCTAGATAGGCTTCAGAGCTTATGTTCATGATCAAACATACCCTTTCCAACCAGTGTACACTTCTTTTTCAGGGTTTCTGTTTTCAAGAATTTTAAAAATGAGTATTTTACTTAGCTGGTGGTTGAGTGATTCTAACTTAGTGTTTCATTACTGCATTATGTTTTTATTTCCTCTGCTGAATGCTAGAACTGGAGTTGCAGAGAAATTCATCCAAGATTCTCTGTCATTTACTGTAGGATTAATCTTCTAGTAAACTTAGGTAATGTATTTCTAATTTGGATCCCTGTTCACTTGTTTTATCACTGAAAGGAAGAATCCACAAGAGAGGCTCAGGTTCATGTCAGTGTTTTCTTCTTCTAAGGTTTCCACATCCCACTTGGTGGTCCCTGACCATCGCTTATGGTTCAAGAGTGTTTCCAAACCCAGTGACCTTGGGTAGTTCCAAAAAAATCCATTCTAGAGCCTGGAGTCCCACTGGGCCTCTGCTGGTGGAGGAGTGGAGGATAGCACGCTGAGTCCCAGCCCTTTTCCTTAGGGCAATATCTGTAACAACAAATGCAATCTAAGCAAAGATTAGATTAATTTTGATCCCATTGTCAACTTCATTTTGCCTGCTTTGGCTGAGTCTGCTTGCAACAGTGGAGAAGCTTGGCTAATAGTCTTGCAAATGCTGTATCCTGGAAACTTTTTCTTTCTGGAAACTTTTTCTGGTTATATGATACCAAATGGGCAAGCAAAAGTGATTAATTGTACATAACTACAATGCCAGCTTTCCCCCCAACCCTATTAAAAAAAAAATCCCAAAGTTGCCAGTCATGAAGTCAGTTTCAATTCCAAGGTACAATTTTTATTCATTAAATTCATGGTGACATTTACTTGGCAATGGGAAATTTGTGATCAAGTTTGAAATTCTTTCCCAGTCAGATGCAAAATGCAGCTGTGGCTTTCTCACAGTGAGGACTGAGCAAACAGTGAGTCCCAGTGAAAACAATAAGCACAGTGTAATGCAGTATATCTTGATATTTTGCATAGTAACTTTTGTAAATATCGAAGGATTTTGTCTGCAGTTTAGAGATAACTTTTGTTCAACAACAGCTGCAGCAGAACAGCCCAGATTATGCAGCTGCCTTAGAAGAGCCTGGACTAAACTCACCCAGTTGTAATCAGGTTGCAAATTTGTTACCTGGGAGTTGAGAAATGATCCTGAAAGAGGCAGGAAATTGCTTCAGAGGGGTAACTGAGGTGCAGATGGTCGGGCAGAGAGTTAGCTGAGCCTGGGAGAGAGCTGGGTGTTGAATGCTGCATTGGCAGGGATGGGAGCCCAGGGCCTGCAGTTCCTCAGGATTATCAGTCACAGCAGGCAGGGGTGATTTGTCAGGGTGCAGGCTGGGAGACAGGCAAACCCAAGTCCAACTGCACTTTTTTTACATTTCAAAGCTGTAAATCTGCGAGCACTTTCAGAAAAAAAGGTGTCTCTACTTATAATTAGATTTCTCCAGATAAGAAAATTGCCATGTCTTATCACCAGCCTTGGGCTTTTGGAGACATCTGTGTTTAGTTTACTGCCCATTTAAAAAAAAAAAAAAAAAAAGCAGCAAAGTAAAATTTTCAATTCCTCCCTGTGAATTTGTTTAGATTAAAAATGAGCAGGCTTTGTGTGTAAAAGAAAGGTACAATCTACCTAAGTTAGAGAAGTGATGAATTATTATCAGAAAGGTTATTTTTATCTTTAGTGGTTGATTTACAAACGGCAAATCCTGTCTTGGAGAAAGTAGTTTATCATGGGCCATCAAGCTGGAATAGCAGTGCTACATTCAGAGTTATGGTTTTATCTTAAAGGGACTTCTTCTTATGATTTGGCTTTATACAGAAGCCAAGAGGAATACTCCCAGGTGTAAGAATATCTCACAGAAATTAGAACACCAAGTGTAAGCCATATTTTCATATGTGGTGCCAGTGACAATGACATAAAACAACATTTAAAGATAAGTATTTGTGGCTTCAGGTTGCAGAGTTGTACATTACACAAACTGGTTTTTTGGATGCTCTATTTTTTTATCTTGTCACAGCTCCTGAGGTCACACTGGGGTGGACTGAATGTGTTCCTGAATTTGCCCCAGTAGCATTTATTAGATTATGTGTGAGGATTTGGTCCATTCTTTTAGAAAGTTCCTCAAATACCTTGAGAAATTGTATTTTACTTAAAAACCAGGAAGGCACTCTTGCATATGACTTCAGCATCTTTTAAAATTCAAACTGTTTGTAGATAGATGATCTTTATCCATTCAGGACCTACCTGGCTTAGTTTAAAAGGATCTGCTTCTATCTGTGTTATTCAAAGGACTGTGTGACCAAGGTTTAAATCCGATATTTGGGAGTGCAGTGTGTTGTGCACAGCCCCAACCCATTCCCAGTATATTTGGGCTAAGGATAAAGAGCATAGATTCTCTTAAAACACAAATTTTGGAGTGTTTTCCTCAACACTTGCACAGCTCCAGACTGTAAACTGTTTAGACAGCCTATCAGAGTATATTTGCAAACCATAGAGAGTACAGCAGAAGCAGCCATCCATGATCCCTGAGTTATTCATCTTCTTATTTACTAAACAATACTACCTAAAGCAGACAGATTAGAAGCTTAATTTGGAAAGTTGTTTGTCCTGCAGCACACTCTGTGCAGTACCCCCAGCAGAGGAACAGAAACAGGGCATGGCAGATAACAGCTGCCTTTGGTGGCCCCAGAAAACACAGGGACTACAAAAGAAGTTGGTGCTATTTCTGTGGAAACAAAAAGATGTACCCTAGAAGAAAATGCCTGTGAAATAACAATAACAAAAATAGCTTAAAATCTTCTTAGGAAATGCTGGACCAGTTCCACAAAGACATAAGTAAACAGAGCTTTGAAAACAAGCAGAGCTGTTTGTCAGTGCAGAGATTTTCAAAATGGAACAACTTGCTGGGATGGCAAAAATCCTTTCTCTTGCAATGCCATGTTCTTCCAGTGAGTTTGGAACATGGTCAAACTGATTTGAAAATATGTCTTAAATACCGCTACAATATGTTACAATGGCCACGTCGCCTGGTTGCTTTCAGTCCATTAATTGCAAACTTGCCCTCAAAACAACTTTTATTTTTATTTTATTTTAGAGGAAACTGACGGAGGGAGAAGCCATATGTTACCACAGGAGGTGTAGCTGTCATTCTCTCTGAGTCCCAGGAGACCAGAGTATTCCTCCTACCAAAGTGAAGGTCCTGTACACAGTGTGAAAAGGAAAAACAGGTCACTGATACTGTTAACCACAGAGTGAATTTTTGAACTGCTCTGTTTTCTTCAGAGCAGGAGGCACTAAAGCAGTTTTGCTAAAATGTTGCATGTGAACAGTTCTGCTGAGCTTGAAGGGTGAAACCATTTAACACGCAAAATAAACAGGCAGGTCTAGAACAAATAAAACAGTGAACAATTTTAAGACCAGGAGAGCATCCATATAAAAGAATTATACACATATACAAAGGATTTATCACTTACAGCTTATTTTGACTTGGACCCAAATGAGTATACCATTCCCATCTGAATCTTTCTGTTTAGTTTTGTTTCAAATTCCCTTTTCCAAACCTTGAACAGTGTATTTGATATGGCTAGTTTGCTAACATTTTATCATGGAAGATAAAATAAATTCTGATCCCTTCCTCTGATGAGAAAATTGTACAGATTTTTAAAATTCAACTTTTTATGTATTTTCTATTCAATGGACAGTGTGATTAGATGTTAACAAAAATACCTTTTCTGAACTAACACTTTGGTTTGGACTGGAAATCCTTAATGTGGTGTTTACTTAGTCATCTTTATCTCTGTGTAGATCAATAGTCCATCTCTTAAAACTGAAATACTGGGCTGATAACTGTAATCCTGCTTTTTAGTTTCCATAACTCTTTTAAAAACTCCAGAGCTGAAGATGCTGGAGACTCTCTTGCACACTGCAAAGATTATTTGCAAGATTAGTTGACCCTGTACACCTTGGCCTAGAAAGTTTTATATTCTCTTGTAGAAATACTGAGGAGGTAGTAAAGGAGTTGTTCTAATGTATGTTTGTGGAATAATTGTTGTTAGGAGACAAAATTACAGTCAATGAGGAACATATTGCTCTTTAATTTTTTTTTTAATTTAAGCCATTAACCAATGAGGATGTATGCTCTGAATTTCAAAGGTTTTTAAAGTAACAGGTTATTAAAATATACAACTTTGAAAACACAATCAAGTTCAAAATCTCTTCAGCTCTGTCTACACCCTTTTTTTTTTCCACTTCTCTTTCTATGCTACCAATATGAAAGAGTATTTGGTGGCAAACAAGGAATTAAAATTCTGAAATAATCCTGAAGGGAATTCCAGCAGACATCACTGACAGAAATTAAAGCTCGGATGAAATGGCTGCCTGCTCAGTTCTTCCAAAGAGCTGTGCAAAGCAGATACAAAGAAATCACCACAAAGAGCATCTTTCTATCATTCCCACATTTCTAAGAGCAATGAGATTAAAAATAAAATAAATAAATAAAAAAACCCCAAACAACAAAACCTAACCAAATAGTAAGAACTCCCACAAACAATCCTTGTTGTTTCTTTCTGAATTTAGGAAAATGGTCAGCCCCAGCTAACCAGGTCTAGATGAACCTGCTTGAGGAGGAGGCTGGACCAGAGAACCTCCAGAGCCCCTTCCAACCTCAACCATGCTGTGATTCTGTGTAGAGCAGAACATTACTGGGATGTGAGTTGAAATGTTCTGTATACAAAAACAATCACTCAGTAAAATTTGTTCATTTTTTACAGTTGTTGTAATTCACTTGCCCAATAAACCTGTACTATCATTTTATGTTTGAACGTAGTGGAAACTTACCCAAAACAAGGCTCTTAGTTCAGCCTTCCAAAATAAAGAGGTGGGTTTGTTTGTTTTTAAAAATCCATTTATAATTGGCTGTAAAGCATAAAAAAGTCATTGGCCCCGGGTGTTCTGATGCTGTGTCTGTGCCTCTCCAGTGCTGAGCTGTAGACCAAACACTCGAGTCCTGAGCATGTTGAGATTTTAGTAAATACTGATCAAAAAACAATGGGGGAAAACAGCAGAAAAAGATGAATACATTTATTTTCAGGAAATTGTCTGACCTTGCTTTTGCTAACTGCTAGTTCCAGAAGAAAAACAGTTTATTCTTTGATTCTAGTCCTTCACTTTGAAGATTATTGTTAGTTGCACATATCAGTCTTTGTTCACTTGTTGATACACACATAAGGTAAAGTTCTTGTTCCTTTAGTATTTCTAAATCCAAATTGTCTAACCTTCCATATTCTCATTAAAAGGCTTTGCATGATTTTTTTTTTCCATGGAAATTCCAACTTCAGCTGATGGCTCTTCTAAGACAGGGCTTTATTTTGATTTGGCATGCAAAATTTAACAAACACATCATAATTTAGTGAAGTGTTTTTAAAGAGATTCAAGATTTTGAGTGGATGTGCTTAAATTCCTGAGCTGCTGATATCACTGCTGATACCAGGTGGAACTACTTGAGCTCTGGGAAAGGCCTTTGAATTCAGAGACTCAGTAAGAGACCAGAATTTAAGTTTTTGTCAGGGGAAAGGAGCATTTTAAGCATGCCTACACTGGGATGGCAGCACGAGCAGGATCATAAGCACAGCTCCTTACAGGAGCATGTGCAGGAGCTGTAAGTCTGCTGCAAGGGCTGGGAATTCCAGCACTCCTCTGAATTAACTGGAGCAGGGGAGGGATCCAGGCAGTCATGAACCTGCCTCTGTTTCTCCTTGCTGCCTCAGAGTCTCCCAGAGCACTCTGGGACAAGCTCTCCCTTTGTCTCTGTTTTCATTTGTTGGGGGAATAAAGGGAAAACTCTATTTAACTCTCAGTCTCAGGTAGGTAATATGTTCCTTTCCTTTTCCTTGTTTGAGAGGGATTTAATTTTTTTTAATTTAAGGAGAGCATTTGTCCCTGTCCTAAATTTCCAAATGGCTTTCAGGGATGAAGGTGGAAAAAAAAAAAAAAAGATGTCCCTACTGCACTGAAGGGTTTTCTACCTTGAGCATCTCAAAGGCAGGAGACAAAATACAGCAATTCCTTCTGCAAAAAATAAATGCTGACTCTCAGCAGAGCACAGTCTTGGCTTCATCAGTCAGGAGACTACGAGGAACACCATGAGGCTTACACAACCACACACTTCCACAGGCTCTGTGCTTACCTCCTCACTCCTAAAATCTGCTGCAAAACTTTCTGTTCAGTTCCCTGCTTGTTTTTTTTTTTAACATTTCTGAGAGCATAACTGTTCAGCTTGTAGGATTTATGTAAAGGTGTTTCAGTTTTATGAACAGCAAGTGCTTAAATTAATGTGAAATTAAATTTAAAAAGGGTATTTTACAGTGAGGTATTCTCCCTCTGCTATTGCTCAACAAAGTGAAATGAGGACTCAGCCTCTGTAGTGATATATAGTGTTTACTTAGTGTCAGATGTAGGTGTGGCTATCAGGGAAAATTGTTGCAACATATTTTTTTCTTTCACAGAGTGTAATTAAGAGTGATATTATTTGTAATTAATTGAGACTGAGATTTCTTCAAAGCTGCTCATCATTAGCTTCTATTTACCCTGCAGTGGCTTTTTGTCCCCTTGAGAAGCACAGCTGAGTCTCAGTGCATTGCTGTGGCAGTATCAAGGGGTTGGAAAATCCCTGCAGCTGGTAGAGGGAAGCAGACACTCCCTAAAATCTCCCTTCTGAGGTTTTATTACTGGTCATGCTCAATAAATGACCTCATCACATAGTGCATATTGTGAGAGGGTTTACTAGGAAGAAGAGATGCTCTTGGTGGCCTGTAGCTGATTTTGTGGGGATAGAAGTGAGCGAAGCCTTTAGGGTTCCTAAAACTGTGTCGTGCACCAGTCCGTGAGAAAAAAAGACCAAAATCTTGGAGTGAAAAAGTAGATTAAATCTGTTACTTGTGAGGGCAAGGGAGTGCTGTGTTTCCAAGACATATTGCAGTGGCAGAATTAGAGCAGTACTAAATCCTGAATGTTCTTGCTCTGCGGTAGGAGTCAGCAGCAGGGCTGGCTCCTCCCAGAGCAGCTCGTGGTGTCTGGGATACCAAATGTGAGCTGCAGGGTGAGATGCAGTGGGAGATAAAACAATATTATTATTATTGGTGTTGTTAATGAGCTGCCTGGTGGTGTCTGATGGTAAATATGATTAGGAAACCACAACATAAGAGTGGCTGTGGCCTGTTCCCTGTTGTTGTGGGTTTCAAAACACTTGTTTTGTGTCTTTGGCAAAAAAAATGGGGGAGTGGTTGTGGCATTGAATGAGAGGGCAAACTTAGGCTGAAGTATAGTTTCCTTTTGCCAAGAGAAAAGAAATTATAAAAACAAATTCTTGGCTGAAAACTTAAAAGGATAGGTTTGGAATGTTATCTTAAAGGATGTTACAGTCCTGGAGCTTCCAGTCATACCCCAGATAAAGCACTTTGTTTATACACTACCCCATTTCACATATAATGCTTCTATGGGAGATGGGCTATAGGTGTTCATCCTGGCTTTGGAGGACAAAGAGTTTAATTAGAGGGTTTTTCCTTTCTGTAATCTGCTGGTTTTATACATCACACATAAAATCTGCATTTTTGCAGCAAGTACTGGTTAAACTGTTCAAACAGATTTCATACGGTTGTTCTGGGATTTACTCCCTTTCAGGAAGCCAAGAGAAACTTTAGAAATACACAGAATTTACATCAGTGTGACCTGGAAAAGAATCCAGGGCAGAGTTTTTAATAACACCTTTACCATCCACTTTAGACTTTAATTTGAGCTTTTATCTTTGTGTTTTGTTTTAAAGCAAATTAGACTTTTGGAGTTGTGAGAATTAAACGGGTGTTGCCATTTCTATACTGATAAATTACCTGAAGCTGGACATTTCCAACAGTATGGGTACCTTCATGACTGAGAGAGAGATCACAGTTTGAATAATGTTTAGCATAACCAGAAAACCTCACTGCCTCACCCCTCTTTGTTGTAGAAAACAAACCACAAAGGGCTGAGTTTTGGGTTTGTGGGCTTTGGTAACAAAAGAGGGCACAGCTCTGGCTTCCCCTGAAGCTGACAGCAGCACTGCTGTCCACAGCAGCAGCAGGAGTTCTCTGTACAGCAAAGCATGGGAGAGCTGCAGAAGATCTGTAAACGTTTTTGAAATTCAGCACTAACTTTGGTTCTCCTAAGCGCTCAGGAAAAATTTGCTTTTTGCCTTGAATGCTTGGCATTTTCACCTCTTTTAATTCTGCCTGGTAATTTGCTCCTGCTTGTGGCTGACTTAAGGGCCTGCAGAAGAGAAGGTGTGGTCTTCTAAAGTAAACTTGTGTTGTTTTTGTAGGATCCACTTGATGCTTTGCACTTCTGCTTTAGCAGTAAAAGTGACTTCTGCTGACAGCTGGAGTAATTGCTGTGCATGGAATAAAACTGCCTTGGTTTTCTTACCCTACTTCTAAAATTTAAGTGTATTCTTGCAGATCTAAGCTGAAATACAGAGATAAATTTTTGCTCTATGCCATAAAAATGGTTTATATGTTTTTCTGTTGCTTGAATGTGCAAAAGACACATGTAATCATTATTGAAAGGTAAAAAAGAGAATGGAGCAGATTTGGAGGCAATGAATTTTATTTATATATCCCATTCTTTATCATTGTTCATTATTTATATAAGCTGTTCTAGTCCTTTTTCCAACTCCCCTTAGAATTAATGAGAGCCAGAACAAGTATAAAGAGACTTTTGTAGATGTTTAAAAGGTGAAACACTCTTTTCAGAGGTGGCAAAGCTTTAACTTTGAAACGAGTCCTGCTAAGGGGCCATCTACTGGTGCAGCAGGTAGGCACTTTCTCTGAGGGGAGGTAGAGCTTTAAGCAAATATCAATAGGTAGGTCGTGGTATTCATTACAATTGTTGCCCGTTTTCACGTTAGAACATTGTTAGAAAATATGGAGAATTAAATCAAATGCCATTGAAGATTGGGTGTTTTCACAGTGATGAGCTCACTTTTGAATTTGACAAACCAAACAGTTTGAAGATCTCATTGTCCTGTGACTCTTCACCCCTCACTGGTCATTTTTGCCACGTCATTACAAGCTGGCTACTCCAAAAGTTCTATTTTTGGTTTTTGGCTTCTTTTTCTACACTGCTGTGTCAGAAGGTGAGGGGAGGATGTGTTTTGAATGCACTTGAGGCAGATAGTGATGCTCTTTAAGCTTTGTGCTGTTTGGCAGAAGGAAAGAGTTCCAAAGACCTTTTGCAGTGGGTGAGGCATTAGCTGTAGGATTGGTGGTGTCTCTAACAAGCACCACTGGTAGCAGCTCAGGGGGAGTCTTCCTCAGAAGTTCCTTTGTTGTTGACATCCCTTTGTTCACAACACAGGAAGGTTTCAGCCAAAATTGGGGGGCACAAGAAAAGTCAATGCTTTGTGTCTCTTTGGAGAGACAGAAAAATACACAGCAACACAGGAACCTGAGGAGTTTTGGCTGATCATTACTGATCATAGTAAATTGGTATAAAGAACGACATGTAATAAATTTGGCAAAACTTCTGGATTCTGTATCACTTGGCTGTGGGAGTAGAAAGCCTGAGACAACATCAAGCTACATGTCAGATATGCCCAGAATATTCAGGCTTGCACAGCCAGAAAAAGAAATGTGTGCCCTTAACAGTGACTTAATTTTTCTGCCCTATGATGCTGGCTGACTTTAGAAGCCTTTCAAAGAATCTTTGTTTAATTTCCATTCTTTCATGTAGAGCAGTGTTATTCTGTGAAGCTATCTAGCTGAACCACATACATGGGGGATGAATTCTTTTTTCCTAGAATGTAGCAAAGCTTGTGATCAGCAGAAGTGGAAAAACCCACATTCTTGCTGCCTGCTGGAATGCACAGCTGCATTCCCGGAAGAACCAGCCAGCCCAAAAACCTTCTCCTGTCTTTTCTTCTTTTCTTTGGCCTTGAGTTGGGTGACTGCTTTTTGTTTGTGGATTTCATTTTCATTTCAGTGGCATCTCTGTTGTCACACATGTAGGTGCTGGGGTTTGGTTCCTTGCTGGCACTCACTGAGGAACAAGAGAACAGCATTTCCCCTGCGTGTCAGATCCCTGACAGGAACAGGTAAAAGCAGCACATGTTCAGTGTCCCCCCTCTGCACAGGACATGCAAGTTGTGTTCTGCAGTCCGAGATAAACATCTTTTCCCTGGATCAACCCAACAGCTTGGTCTGGAGATAAAATCCTGGGGCTGTTTTGTCAAGTTCACAGCTACCAGCAGGATCTGGCTCTGGAAGGAGCGAGGAGCTGCTGGGAGCAGCTGCTGCTCCCTGTGGATTTTAGTGTGGAGGCTTGCCTGCAGCAGGGGCAGGGGGACAGCAGCACAGAGGAGACAAAAAGGACAAAGAAAATATTTGTAAAAGAGGATTTAGAGCACCTGGGCAGTTGCTGCTGTTTGCACAAGTCAGTGCTGTCAGTGGAGCTGTAGAATTTTGCTCTGTATCCCCTATTAGTAATTTTTTTCCAAAATTATTCACAAAACTTGACTTAGGGTACATGAAAAGTAATTCACTGTACAGTCATATTTTCCCCTTTAAGCAGATAAAGTTGTCATTCTTTTCAAATTAAAAGAAGAACTGCAAAAATAAAAAAGGAATCTCTTTCCTAGTGCACTGTGCTGTCACCCACAGAGCTGTAGTTTTCAGTTCCATTGTTTGAATTGCAGAGAAACACTTATTTGTCTAAACTGAGGTAATTTTATAGATCTCTAAAATCTGCATTTTCTCTCAGGTCCCTCTCCCCCCAATTTCAGGCATCCAGAGAAAACCTAAAACTATAAAATAAATCTTCGAATGCTGCAGAAAGCTGAGCATAGCTTTTACTACATACCTCTGCAATTAGAACTAATTTACTGCCCTGTGAGACAGGGGAAATGTGCAAGGTACTCCTTGGGTAAGCAGGCCACAGTAAGAGAAGCAGAGCTGCTTTGTAAAAGTTATCTGCTCTTATTCAACCATTATCAGGGTCATTCTTACAGCTACATACCGCAGAGCATTAATTAATGGGGCTGCAGCTGGTGGTACCACTTTGGCTGCTTCAGCCCAGCTCTTATTCCATATTTCTCAGGTTTGTATGACCAGTCTTGGACCACATCCCATCACCTTCCCCCCACCCCCCAAAGTACAAAAAGTACTTAAGTCTCCACTGGAAAACTGCCAGGCTTTCATAAAAAGAACAGAGCTGTCGTTTCTTTGCTATTTTTATCTCCTCTGCCAAAAAAGACACCATGTTGCATTGGCAGTTGTGTGTTTTAAATTGCTTTCTGTGTTGAGCAGGTCAGAGCCCAGGTTTTCTGCAGCCACTGGAGATCCAGCATCTTGCTGAGTGCAAGCTCCACTGTGCAGCTTGGGGCACTGGATTTCAGGCAATGATTCCCACACACAGCAGGACTGCACTTCTCGATTTCCTAAATGTCAGGAGGCACACAAGTTTGAAAAAGAGCTGGTGGGGCAGGTGTTTGGAGAAAAGCCTGTGAAAAAAAGCTGTTTCCAGTCGCAGTGCCTTTTGCAACAGGAGGGCGCAGTTGTGACTAGGCTTGGCAGAGTGGCAAGGTTCCCCTGGAATTCCCTTTCCTGGAGCTAGGATCTCGTGGTCTGAAGGACTAGAGTGGCTCTGTCCTCCTGTAGTTTGTGTAATCCTGCCGTGAAAACCAAATCACTTCATCCCCTCTGTGCCAGGTTTTATTCCTCTGGAGTCCTTGAAATGGAAACTGTGGGCACTCGCTCGGTTGGTGGTGACTGGGGCTGATCCCTAATTGATCCCTAATTGATCCCTAATTGGTCCCTAATTGGTCCCTAACGGGCTGCAGCTGTGCAGCACAGGTGAATGCTATTGAAGGTGAGGAGCCATGGAGTGCCCAGGGGTGCTGCCCAACCCCGCAGGGAGCAGAGGGCACACAGGGGCACTGCACCAACAGCAGGGCATAAAGGGGGCTGAAGGACAAGAAGGGCACAGCTTGCAGCCTCCTGAAGGGCCTTGGTGTTATTCTGCATGGGCTGAAGCCTTCTGGAATTGTGTGGGGGCACTCTGGGGATTGTGGCTGGCTCAACTGCAACAGGAGGCAGCAAGAAGGTAAATCCATTCTCATTGCTTTATGTCCTTTCAGCATAGAAGGTAATTCCACAGAATTTTAATGGAATTTGAAAGTTGGAGTTAGCTGCCAAAAACACTTAAAAATAAAAGTGTATGCAAGCCCAAAAAATTCCCTTGTCAATGCTTTTAATTCTGATGAATTGTCATTTAAGGTTCTGCTTTGGACTGTGAGAGGTAAGATTTTGTTGCCAAAATACAATCTGGTCCTGCAAAGACTGACTCTTATGTTTAAATTTGAATGAATAATATGAGTGGACTTTGCTGTAATTGCCACAGCCTAATTTGGGATGTGTAGAAAGTTTGTGAGATTAAAAGATTTTGGAGGGTATTATTAATGCAGACACAGTCTTCAGCTCCAAACTGCCTTGGAAATATTTACATTTAGTGGTACGACACTTCAATGTGTATTTTTATTGTAACATATGTTGCTTATTGTCTCTTAAATAAATATATATGTCATAGATATAGGTATGGAAACACAAACAGATAAATATATAAAAAAAGACTGAAAATCACTGGAATAGAGAGAGATGGGGAAAGGCTTCATGAAAGCTGTCCTACCACAGGAAACACAGTTTGCCATGAAGTGCTCAGTGGGGAAAAATATAACTACACTTATTCTCTACTGTTTGAAATATTCCTTTCTGCCTACATTCTCTTGGATCCTCAAAATCCTTGTAACAACAGGTTTTGTTAAGGTCACTTTGATCATACACTTCCTACTGTGGAAAGGTGTAATTGAGTATCTGCTTTATATAGGTAAAGATGAACTAACTTTCACACTTAAAAAAAGGCTTCATCATCTGTGGTGTTGATGCCAAACAGAGCACAGCTAGAGATTCCTCTTCTTTAGAATGGAGTGAACTTCCTGAGAATTTAAATTTGTATTGGTGAACGTCACATCTTTGGCACTCTTTGCAAAGTGTAGTAACTGCAGGGTAGCTGGTGATGCCCTGAAGAGGATTAACAATTAGAAAATTAGAGGGACAGGAGATAGAAAATCCGATACAACTTCTTACATGTCCTTTAAGTCTTTTACTGGGATCACGCTGTGAGGAAGCAGAACTTTCAACTCTTAACCCACCTGCAAAGCAAACACTCTGGTTTTTATTGCCTTTTTTTTATTCAATCTGCTCCATGCTAGCTTCTGTAAATGCAGAATTTGGTACTTGGAGTTGAGAGCTCTTTAGTCTTCCTGCCTGTAAATCAGCTAATCCCAAGCCCTGGGCAGCCTGCCTGCCCCAGGCACAAGTGCAGAGAGGAGTGACACTGGAGGGAGCTTGCAGGTTTGGTTCTTGAACTGAGCAGTGATTTATGGCTTCTGACTGAGGTCATTGCTTGGCACATAGTGATGGCCAATTTGATGGATTAGGAACTTGAGCAGCTCAAGGGCTCTTAACATTTGTAACCAATCATAATCTGGCTGGCAGTGACCACAACAAAAAAAACCACATATTCTTCTTTGGATCTATTTTAAACTAGTTTAGCTTTGTTTTCTTCTTGGAGACCTAGTGCTGCCATTAGATACTCTTTGATTTGGTTCCAAGGATGGGTCAGAGTCACATTTTTCTTTGATAAACCTATTTTGGTCCCCTCATTGGTGTATGCTGCTGAGAGCTGCACGTTTCCTTTTGGTCTGCTGTTGCATTACCACATCAAGGAGAGCTGCAGAAGTGGCAGGAGGGTTTTGCACAGCATCAGAGGGTGTACTTGTGCTACTTTTGTGTCATCTGAAGAAGCAGGTCGTGATTTACAGCACCTCAGGTATGACCAGTTCATCAGGGTCTGTGAGGTGTGTAAGGCAGAGTGCTTCTGAAGCAGCGTTAGAAAGGCTTTACTGCACCAAAGGGATGGGGAAGCAGCTCTGAATGAGGCAAAATCTGTGAATATTCATTGTTCACATGTTTAAAATTAAGCCTAGTTCAGGGATAAAATTCTGAGATCAACTGCAATTCTCAGCCAGGCTGATACTAATGTCAGTGAAGGTGTAATACCCTGTGACTTTGGTATTGAATCCCTTTAAAGTTAGGCTTTGAAAGCTGTCTTTGCTGTGTTAAAATGTTTTGCTGTACTGCATAGCTGGTAAGGAGATATTTCTGCCATATTTACTGTAGGCACTCAAACAACAGCAGTAGAATCAATATTAATCAATATTTATATAGCACTTTTTACCCACTGAAATAGCATCTCTTGCATGGGAAAGTCCTGTTTTATTCAGGCAGACTTGTTCTGAAGGTGATGATTTATTTTTCCTCTATGGTATTTCACAATCCTAAGAGTTTATTAGAATCTTCGGGGTTTCGCTCTTCTCTGTTACATTCTGAGTTACTGAAATATAGGTTGAAAATAAGTTGTCTAAATTATTGTTATTCCTGTTAATTCCATGCCAATGCCTTGGAGCTGTGCTGCTGGCTCCCTCTCCATTGGTGAGGGCTGTATAAATGTAGGAGAAGGTGCTTCAGACAGAGTGAAAATACATTTCTGTGTCTCAGAGAAGGAAGGAATATAAATATCAGGAATATAAATACCAGGAAGGCTGTTCTTTTGCTCAGTGCAGCTCTTTCACAGTGACTTGCATGTCTGGACATTTTTGCTGAGAAGATCCTCTAGCTCAGAATTGTGTGAGCAATGCTCCTAAACCAAAATCCATGCTGGAAACATCAACATGGGCATGCAATGCTCCTGGGCTAAAAAATCCATGCTGGGAATATCAGCATGGGCATGCAATGCTCCTGGGCTAAAAAATCCATGCTGGGAATATCAGCATGGGCACGCAATGCTCCTGAGCTAAAAATCCATGCTGGTAACACCATCCTGTACCTTAAGCACTTTTCGGCTCCAACTCATCTGTTTCTTAGAGCTAAGAATCCTCTTCCCAGAGCGCCTCAGATGTGGATGTTCATGTTGGAAAGTGCACATCCTCCTTCCTGCAGATGAAGGAGGGAAGCAAGCACACTTTGCCTGTGGCCATACGAGCTGCTGCAGCAAGAGCTGGGACCAAGACCTGCTGCCTGGTAACCTACTCACCTCTGCCTTATTCACAGAAGGGTGGGGATGAAATGAGTTTTCTTCAGATCGCCAAAAATGTCATCAGACTCCAGAGATCTCCAAGCCTAAACTGTCTCCAACGCCTTCTCATGAGTCCAGGGCCTCACCTCTTCCCCTCTGTGCAGCTGCCAAAACCTCTTGCTTCCTTTCACTGACAGCTTCACCAGTGCAGCTGTGTATTTTCAATGAGTAGCACGAGGAAAATTTGGGGATGGAATATAATTAAATTTTTAAAGCCCACAGGAAAATTTCTGGTTTGAACATATTAGTCACTCAAGTTCAATTAAAGCTTTGTTTCTAAGGATGTTACCTGGTGCTGCCACAGAAGATCCAGAGAGCTGCAGGATGATCTCTGCTTTGCTGAGATCACTGTCATTCACATCCTGATTTGAATCCATAGAAGAGCCATGGTGCTGAAGGCCAGTGACAGATTCATGGAAGGATTTGTGTCAGAACAAACTTGGATCTTGGGAACTTTTGGTTACAGCTGCTGTGCAGAGAGCCATGGCTGCATTCCCTTCCTGAAGCACAGCAAAATTTCACCTTTCCTTATCATCTGATGAAGAGAAGTTAATTATTAAATGCATTTCAGTTGTGAGCTCTTCTGAGGTAGGATTAATGCAAGTCCTGTTCAGCAGAAAAAAAAGTAATGTTTCAAATGCCCTGTAATCCTCTTTTTTCTTTCAGGCAACCCTAGGTGCTGCTGCATAGAGGTAAGTCTGCTGCTGAAGCACATCCCTGGAGTGGAGTCCTGCTTGCTTCCTAAACGAGGGATTTTTTAGCTCACATGGGGCATTTCATAGCTGGTGTCTCCTACTGTATCTGTTTTCAACAGATGGGGGGTCAGTGCTGCATTATATGGGACACTGATATACTCTGAATTTATTTGCTGGCTGTGGAGTTGTTCAGCCCTTCAGAGTCCTTGTCTGGACTAAAGGAAATCTAAGAACACAAGTGCCAGTTGAATGGAGAATGAGAGAATGATCTGGGCCTTCTTGGGCCTGCAGCTCTCACATGTTCATTGTAGCACTGTGAAAGTGTCAGTTCAGCTGGAAGGCCAGCAGTGGGGAAGAATTGCATCCAGCTTTGGCCACCAGCAAAGCAGCTGTGCATTCTCTGGTGTGCAACATCATTCCTCCCCACCATGACCACCTTATGGTTTTATCTTTTTTTCCTTCCACCACTCATTAGGTGGCACCTAGAGAATAGAGAAAAGGCTGGCACACTCTGGGCAGGAGAGTGAGTACAGCCATCTCCCACAGCTGTCTTTAACTTTGCTCCAGAGCTCTTTGCACCCCTCCACACTCCTGGAACAATTCTGCTTCTCTTCAGCAAAGACTTTTGGCTTCACTGTTAGAGGTCCAGGCCAGCTCCATGAGAGTTTGCTTGGTCCTTTCTGGCTCCTGCCCCTTAACTTTCCCTTAGCTCTGCAGAACACAGAGCCCAAGTGATAACACTGTTCATGGGCAAATTCTGCTGCTTTTTCTCTCTAGGAAGGTGCTGCATGTTACATCTGAACTCAATGATCAAGACTCTTTTTCTCTGCAATGCAATGTGCTTTGGCCACTTGTTCTGAGAATAAGTGGGAGAGAACTGGGCACATAGCAGTATTTTTCATTCTCTGCTATTCCCACATCTCAGTTGCAGTTCAGAAGGAGCCCCCAGAGGTCCTCTGGAAGTCACATGGTAACTCAGGGCCAGGTTTTCAGGACAAGCTGTAGGAGATACCTTCAGATGGTTTAGGCAGACACAGCACAGGGATGGGACAATTTATCAGGAAGATTGAGGCCCAGGTGTTTCTAGGACCACCCTGTAGCTGGCAAGGCATTGAAGAATAGTCCAAACTTCTCCCTCCCATGGGTATTGAACCTGTTCTTTGGGAACCTCAGCCACTGCTAGTATTGGGAGCAAACCATGGGAAAGTTAAATTTCTGCACTTAAAAAAAAATAAATTGTCTGCAGAAAAGGCTTTCCATGAGTTTGTACTACTCCTTCAGGGATTCTTTGTCTAAAAGAAATAACAGCTGGACTTTTAAGTACCAGCTACTGATCTGATAGACACTAGAACTCATAATTTTGATAATTCTGTTTCTGTCCTTGTCAAGCACCCTGTTAATGGCTGGGTCTCTACCCTACCTGGAGCAGAACTGAAGCTGATTTTGGATATCACTCATGCTTAATGACATTCGGCAATGAAGGGTACCATAATAATGGAGCTGATGTCACAGGTCTTGTTACATGGGAAAAAATGGGAGATTATCCTTGTAAGACTTTGTATTCTAGACTGACCTGGCTACTTTTATGTTATCTAGTCACTTTTTGACAGAGCAGGGATTGATGTATAGCTCACAAATACCTCTGTCTGGGGTGCTTTCTGTCAACTGGGCTATTTCTTTTGTGGTGTCCTTTTGTGTATGTCACAGGACAATTTTTATGGGGTCCTTTATAGAAAAAGGAGGAGAATCGGTTTACATCCCCCTCAGAAAAAATGGCATCAAACAACTTCTTCAAAGTCCAGCACCTTTCTCTAAGCACAAGTAAAAGCCTAAACGATTAAATCAATCCCAACTAATTCAGCATTTAGTAAACTCTGTCCTTACTCACACATTCTACTATTCCCAAGCAGAGTAAAATGTAGGGTACAATGCTGCAGATGAAAAGAAACAGAAAATATCCCCCTTTGGAAGGAAACAAGTTCTCCTCTGGCATATTTAAGGCAACCTGATGTTTGCACCTCTAGATTGATGTTATACATCTTTTCCTTCCCTCATCCATGCAAATGTTTGGTTCAGCTTGCTGAGGATTGATCAAATCTTCTCCCTGGAGAAGGAGACCGGATCCTGGAGACAGGATCCAAAATGCCATCAAATAAAGATTTAGAAAATGCAGTATCAACAGAGCTGTGCGAATAACTCCTTTTAGTGGTTTCTTGGCTGAGCTGTAATGCTGAGAAGCAAGTTGTTCTGTGGCAGTGGGACTAATGAATCCTGGCTGCCTGGATTGGAATCCTTGCCTCCCATCTCTTTGCCCACCCCTCAACCCCTGCTCCCTCTGTGTCCCCTGTGGTTCCCTCCCCTCCAGCCACCTTTGCTTCCCTTCCTTCTCCCCAGCTGCCAGCTGGGCAATGGCAGCAGGGACTGCAGTTGGCTCGGATGAGGAGCTGGCCAGGGGGAGCGAGGAACTGCTGAGCTCACTGGGCAGAGCTGCTTTCGTGGGGGCACTGGTGGAGCTCCCTCTCTTTCTATTGAGCTGCCAGCTCCTTGAACTTTGTGCTCACTCAGCTTTGCTGGGAGTGTCATGTCTGTGCAGAATTTGGCTGAAACAGGCCCGAGGTTGAGAAGTTATTGGAGAGACAGATGGACTGGCAGTGCAATCACACAAACCTCATTTCCTAGGGGAACCTGCCTTCAAGTGCTTTGCTTGAACCAAGATAAAGTGGTTTTGCTTTGTTTTCCAAGACTTGTTAACCGCTTGGATTAAGCTAAATATATGTATTAAATGATACTATAAGCACGTGAGTGCTCTTCTGCTGGTTTATGCCTTTTTTAAATAGCAGTGGATTTATTTCCTTACCTATTTTACAAGCAAAGCATGGCACAGCTAGCCCTGCCTAGTTTATGTTGGCTTCACATAACTTTTGGAGTCATTATGCTATTTATTTTATATATTCTATATAAAATAAATAGCATGTTCTATATATTCTATAACATATATTTTATATATATTATATATCATATATATTTTCTATATATGATGCTATGTATTTTATATATAGAATATATATTCTTCTCTTCCTCTGCCCTTGATGCATTGCCCAAACATTGCTGTCTTTACAGGAGAAATACACCAAGTCTTTGAGCACTTGCTGCCTTCT
Source organism: Passer montanus (assembly GCF_014805655.1). Classification (NCBI taxonomy): domain Eukaryota; kingdom Metazoa; phylum Chordata; class Aves; order Passeriformes; family Passeridae; genus Passer; species Passer montanus. The sequence continues at coordinate 6,282,731 of NW_024370374.1, read as the reverse complement.
TGGAAGGTTATGCTATCCATACAAAGTTATTTTTCTCCTCACCATAGCATGGTTTCAAGTGTTTCAGCTTTACCTAATACAGAAAATTATAAGGAAATGGCTAAGTACACCTTAAGTATGAATAAACTTTAGAAATGACAAGGCCTAGTTTGCCATTTCCTTGGACAGGCATTTTGCCCAGTCGCTCTGTTTGGACAGACACAGATGAATGCTGGGATAAAGTCTTTTTCCTCATATTACCACATCGTATTTAATGAGAAAGGTATTTAGTTCTCTTCCTTATGAGCATAGCAGCCGTAAATATTAACATATGGCTCATCCTCATTAAAAAAAGGCTCTCAAATTCATATCTCATTCACAAGATCCATTCCATATCAAATGTTTATCTTCTTTTCCTTAACTCATTCTACAGTCATGTTCAGCACTTTGTACTGCACTGCAGGGCATTAAGTACAGAGACACAACACAATTAGGGTTTCTTTTCTGCCCAAGGAACTCTGTACTGTAATATAGAAAGAACATAATAAAAATATAGTAAATAATAATTTTATAAAATAAAATACATTAAAATATAAATAATAAAATATCAATATTAATAAATAATTAATTAAAAATAACTTCAGAGGACCATCAGTGCTATCAGAATCCATCTAACTTCAGAATGAAAAGAGTTGTACAAACTATAAAAAGGATGCAGCTGGCAAAATTGATCAGTAACTCAGAATTGTGTTGAAATCCAGGCCCTAATTTCATAGTACCAGAAGTTAAGCTAAGCTGTTAATATTTTCTAATAATCACTTTTCATCTGCTGCTGGTTTTTATTTGTACCACTGAAGCACCCTTGGAACCCTGGTGGCAGACCAGTGCCATACTGTTCTGAACACCACATAAACACAGAACAGAGTGAAGATTCTTCCATTTAAGGGTTGTGAATTCTCATTAAATAAGTCTGCTTTGAAAACCATCAGTCATGACACTATCAACTGTTCATCTATTCAGTAAACTGTATGTTGTCTTTTTTCATTTTTTTGTCTATTCATCTATTATTTCATTTTTTTATTCATCTCCAGATCTCATTCAGAAACATTTTTCTCCTGCATATATATATTATTTTTGTTTTGTATTGAATTTAATGCATTGTGTAAATCTATTAAAAGAAGTTATACTTTGAGAGAATGATGTGATTGCTCCATTCAGTAGGTGATCTTTAGTGCATTAGCTTTGCCGTGCAAGAGCAAAGAGATGATTATTGAGGCAGTTAAAAAAGAAATACAAATGTAGATTAGTAGGTTACAGTGTCTTTCATTATTACTGTATTCAAATCCAGTCCTGACTGTATTAAATGCATCATTGTGACACTGCTGGCTGCTTGGTGCCGGGTAAATGAAGTTCATGGGGTAAATCCTGCTCAGGGGAATAGCCAAACTTGGTGCTAATTGCCAACTTTGTCGCCATGGTTTTGCAGAACAAACATGTCCCTAACCCCCTGGGCAGGCATCAGGCACAGCACAAAGGTAGCTAATTTAGTGCTGTCCATAGAAAAGGGCTGCACAGAAAGCTGTGGTCAGCAAGGGTTTCTAATCCAGTTCCAGTCATTAAGCATCCCTGTGCAGAGAAGTGATCTTAGGGCTTACAAGCTGTTAAAGCAGGCACGCAGTTTTGTCTGGATTTTCTCTGTTACAAATATCAAACCCGTTTGCGTTTTCTGTTCTGAAATTTGACAAAGAGACAAAGTTTGGCCGTGGAATCCTTTCTACACATCCATCAGGTGCCCTTGTTAATGTATAGGGGGTGTTGGTTTAGGGAAAACGTGTTGCATTTTTATCCACATGCTCAGCTCTGCAGTTTCTCCCAGTGGTGTTGAACTTCCAGATGAACTTCTGATGAAAACATCAGAGAGTTTTGGTATGTCCTGCTGTCCCCAGCTAACACTCGTGTCTGCTGGGTGCCCCTGTGTTGGTGATAGCAAATGGAACTCCCAATGACAGTGGGTGAGCCACAGAGATAGGAGAGAGCTTGGCTGCTGCTTCTAGAGGACAGAGTGAGAGCAGAATGAAGGTCTGCACTGAGATGATAAAAACCAGGGCACACGTGGAAGGCCAGAGAGCTTGGTCAGGGGCTGGGAAGCTCCTGGTGGGCTGCACAGGGGGCAACTGTCCTTCAGGGAGATTGTCCCCTTCTCCCAGCTATAGCTGCAATCCCTGCTTCTGCAGTTGTGCTGGCTGCAAGAGCAAGTTTGGTAGATGCAAAGGAGATGAAAATGAGGTGGTTTTGATATTTTGCCCCACTTGCTTTGACAGAATCCTTTTTGGCCTGTGCTTGGAGGGAGTGCTGTGCACAGCCATTGGTGCTCACAGAATGAAGGGTGCATAGACCTTGTGCCTCCAGCTGATGGGGGAAAAACTGACTCTATCAACTGGCAGCTGTGCATGTTCTGCCAGCAAACTACACAAAAATATATTTTTAATTAACTTCTTCAGTCATAAAGACCATTTAAATGACATATGACTTTCAAAACAAGATATTCTATGGGGCCCGTATATCTCTCCCCACTCCTGTGTTTGCTTTTCCTGCTTTAGCATTTGACATTAATGTCTCTCATTGAACATCTCAACCCTTGTATCTTTCTCATGGGAGACACAGATCAGAGTGTTCGAGCTTTGTAATTTGGCACTGCTGGCATTTTTGTTCACCACAAATGTTTCTGATGATCCTAATGACATTTCAGCAAGTTTGGGAGGAAAAAAATCATTAAGAGTAGAACAAAAAAAAAATCCCTTGTTGATCTGAAGTGCTCTCTGAATGAGTTGTGGGGAGTTTAAATGCAGGCATGGAATCCAACATTTCCATTTGCACTAGAGGTGAGACTATTTGTAGTTACTGTTTAAGAGAAACCCAGTGTTAAAATCTTTAAACAAAACGTTTTGGGTTTGTTCAGCAGAGGGATGACTATTGATCAAAAATACATTCTATGTGTTTCCAGTTTAGTGAGGCACACTCATTTCCAAGACCAAAACTGCTGTCTTTTTATTTTTACAGTCTTTGTTTGAACTGAGATCCACATTCATTGTTACTGAGCTTTAATAATCTAAGGGTCACTTGAAGGGCTTTTGTTTGAGAGACCTTTCAAGCCAAGCCAAGGCAGCAGTTTAGAGAACGTTTCTTGTTTGTAGACAAAAATATATTAAAACAACCAAGGGAGCTATTACTCTTCCACATAATTATTTTTAATGTCTCATTGGACGTGTATGAAATGCCTTTCAGTTCCTGTGGGAGAATTACTTTTTTGCCTTTTGCAGCGTAGCTTTTGTTAAATTTCTGCGCTGCTTTTCCATTGAGCAATGTTCACCCCAGAAGACTTTATAAACACGAACAGTATCTCCAGGAATATGCTTCCAACATAATCCACAGAAATACTTAGAGATTTGTCAGCAGTCACGGGCCTGATACCTTGCATACCTTGTGCCATCTATTTTTTTTCTGGCCGTAGTTAGGAGAGAACGTGACCCCAGTTCACAGGGGGAGAAGTCAGAGAACAGCCGAGACTCCTGCAGGAGGTGAGGCAGAGCCGTGTGCTGCAGCAGCCCATGGTGAGGGCAGGAGGGCTGAGACTCTCTTCACCCCCTTTTTTCCTGATAAATAGATGCCAGGGAATTGGACCACCTTGTGGCTTTGGAAGAAAAAGGATTGGTAAATGTTCTGTGCTGTTCCCTGGCAAAGACTGGAATGGTGTGCATCCTTCTGTTTATGACTGGAATGCATTTATGGGGAGGAGGACCAGCACAGAAGCTGAGGAAAGGGCAAGAGTAACTATGTGGAAAGAGAGAAACCATCCTGTAAAAATACAATTCCAGTAAAAATATTTAGGCTTGGCTTGGGAAGCGCACATTTTGTGCCATTTGTGCTCCACAGAGGTCCAGGCTTAGCAGGCAGATGCAGGTGCTTCACTGGGATGTCTCCTCCTGTTGGGTATTCATGATCCTTTAGATCTGCCAGTTGCCCTTTTCATTTTGAAAGATGCCCAGATGTTGGGAACTCCCACAGATCACGTAGTAGCTGTCTTATTTCTGCAGCCATTGCCCTTCTCCTGGGCTTGGTGAAACTTTCAGTAATCCCAAACGGGCCTTACACAAACACACCCCATTATCCATGTCTCATCATAAAGCTCATAAATGGGTATCTGTCTAGGTAATCATACTTGCTAACTGGATGTAAACCCAATTCCAAATGTATAGTGCTCCCAGGTTTCAAAGAGATAAATTACTATATTCATCATCGTCAGATGACTAAACTTGAAATCTTTCAAACTAATAAAATTGTATGTTATATAGATGAAGTATGATATGCAAAATGCTTTGGTTTGTGGAATGATCCTGCTTTGTTTATGGCTAAACCCCACATTCTAGCAGTTTCTAGCAGGGAAAGGCTGTGGAAGCTGCATCTTTGAGCAGGACATGATGATAGGAGCAAATTATTGTAACTCTGTAACGCAGTGATGTTCTTACATCTGAAGCACGAGTTGCTCAACAGTAAGTGATTTAATTGTGTAAAAAGTTGCCTTTATGTGAACTGCAGTATACATCTTGGAACAATAATTATGTTGTAGCTCAAGAATATATTGTAAGACTGTAAGGGCAGTATGCACTTCCCAGTATCTGCCTGATGTCACAGTGGTAGAACACTTCTAAAATATTTTGTACATAGAAGTCACTGCAGATATATACCTAACAACATATTCTTGAGACAAGGACTGTAAAGCAAACTTGGGGTTATTTTTAATATATCATTATTTGAGGGCTTCCTGTGAAGTTGATCTTTCAGTGTCATCCAAAGTTCCCTGTCCCGATTTGACAATTTTATGGCTTTGAACTCTCACTCAGTTGTTCAAGGTGATTTAATCATTGGGTTGCGTGTCTCTACATTTAGAGACTGCCAAATATAATTGTTTGTAGAATATCTGTTCAATTTGGAGTGCTTCTATTCAGCAGAGGTGCTGGAAAAATGGGAAGGACTAAATATGTGCAGCCTGAATAAGGGGTAGGAAAAGCTTGAGTGAAAGAATATAGTGGTCTACATGTAAATGAAACATGGAAGCATGAGAGAGAGACAGAAGAATTATGTGGAGTTTGGCAGGAGGATGTAATGAGTAATAGATGGAATGATGAAGGGGAAATAAAATCGGCTGGATGAAGAAAAGCTTCCTGACCACGAGATCTTGTTTGATTACTGAGGTTTCCCAGGGGACTTCTGTGATTTGGGAAAAGTTATACAAGGCTGTTCAGAGCCTCACAATGCACAGCTCTTCGTCACCCCATAACGTGGCATCTAGGAGTGGATAGTGCTCCCCTCTTAACTGTTTTTTGTGGTTCCTGGGATTTGCTGGGCAACCCAGAGCATCTCTTGAGTTTTGTCTGGCCTCTGGCTTCTCTTTTAGTTAGGCTTGATGAATAATATTACAGATCTTGAAGAAAATCTACCTCCTCTGAGGTTGCAGGCTTGATTCTGGTTCTTTGATGCTAAGGGCAGGAGACTGCAGGGTTGGATTGAGCTGTCCAAAGTGACAGGACCTCTGAAGATGCATTAGGTGACAATTGCAAATGCCTTTGTGTATGTCCTCAGAGCTCTGAGCCCAACCCTTTACAATGTCTGCACTGATAGTACTGATACACAGTGTTGGAGTGGAGCACGTTGCAAGTGTTAAATACTCTGAAATCCGTATTTGGCCCGAGAACTTATCCAACTGATTCAAGAGCTTTCACTCCATGATAAAGCAGATGTAGCTGTTATGGGGTGTTCGTGTTACCCAATCATAGAATTATTTCATTATAGATCTGGTGTCTGCCTAAAGCTGACTCCAGGAGTTCCTCAGAGAGAAGTTTATCAGATGAAAAATTAAGTGTGCTTTTAGCTGATATCCAACCAATTTGCTGAACTCATTTTGACTTCTGCCCAGAGGTTCTGAGAGTTGGTTTAAAGCTGAGAGTCCATTTGGGTTTGAGCATTTAGGGAAGAAGCATTCAAAAATCCAGAGGCAGTGAAGACCTCATGGTTTCTAGAAACTGGGGAGCTCAGATCATGAAGTCACAGAAGTGGGTTTACAGGCTGCTTTCCTGGTGGGTCTCTTCTGCTTGGCCTTTCTGTACATTCCTTCTTTTCAGGCAGCTTCTCAGAGCAATAGGATCCATTTCCTCAAAAGCACATAGAAACTGCAGAGGCTGCTGCTGCTCAGGGTGAAACCGAGATAAACTGGGATCAGTGACATGGACAGTGGGATGGGGGGCACCCTCAGCAGGTTTGCCACCACCACGCTCTGTGTACCGCCTCTGGAGGGCAGGGATGCCATCCAGAGGGACACTGCCAGCCTGGAGAGGCTCAGGAGAACCTCATGGAGCTCAGCAGGGCCAAGAGCACGGCCCTGCACTGGGCTGGGGCAATCCCCAGCACAAACACGGGCTGGGCTGGGAATGGATGCAGGAGAGCCCTGAGGAGAAGGGATGGGGGTGCTGGGAGCTCAGCAGGGCCTGGCGGTGAGCAGTGCCAGCCCGGAGAGCCAAAGGTGCCCTGGGCTGCAGGCAGAGCCCCGTGGGCAGCAGGGCAGGGAGGGGATCCTGCCCCTCTGCTCTGCCCGGGGATCCCAGCTGAGCTCTGCATCCAGCCCTGGGCTCCCCAGCAGGGAAAGGGCTCCGAGCTGCTGGCCTGGGCCAGGGCAGGCCAGGAGGTGCTCGGGGGGCTGGAGCACTGGGAGCTGGGCTGGGAACTGGGGCTGTTCCGCCTGGAGAGGAGAAGGCTCTGGGGAACCTTCCAGCAGCTTTCCAGGGCCTAAAGGGGTTGGGAGGGAGCTGCAGAGGCACTTTTCACAAGGGCAGTAGTGACACAGCAAGGGGAAATGACTTCACACTGACAGAGGGCAGGGTTAGATTGGTTATTAGAAAGAAGTTCTTCTCTGTGAGGGTGGTGAAGCCCTGGCACACGTTGTCCAGAGAAGCTGTGGCTGCCCCATCCCAGGAAGAGTTCAAGGCCAGGGCCTTGGAGCAACCTAGTGGACTGGAAAGTGGCCCTGCCCATGCCAGAAGGTTTGGAATGAGTTGACCTTTGTGGCCAGTTCCAACCCAAAGCATTCTATGATTCTAAATATTGCTAAGAACTCAATTTTGAAACTGCACACAATCCAATGTCTACTTTGCTCCCAGGAACTTTCAGAGTTTTGAACTGTGGAAGCCCTGAATTTTGAAACAAATCACAGAGAAATGTTGAGATTTTTCATGCAAGTTCATCCACAAATAAATAAAAACAAATTTATTGCAAAGATAGTCCTTTGAAATATCTTCTTATTTGAATTTAATATTTGTTATCTCATGGGTGCATGATTAACTCCATATCAGTAGGTACATAACTTGTACATTCTGAGATCTATCTAATGTCTACAAAAGGAACAAAAATAAATCATTTAGATCTGGAACAGTGATCACAATGGAAGTTTCATTTGCCAGGGATTTATGGGGACTTGAAGTGAGTATTATGTTTTGAATAAATGCACCATTGACCAGTATCAGATTTCCATAGGCTTTATCTTGTTTTTCCTAAGCAACTGCTCATAAACTTTTTAATATCTTGACTAACATGATGGTGCTACTTGCAAATCTGTTCATAGAGCTATTAATCTATGATACTGCAATCTAGAGAAAGGAATCACACTTACTTGCTCATTCCTTTCACTATTTCATTTAAAAAACATAAATAACAAGTTGACAGAGTTCCTTTGTGCTTCTTTCTTTCTGACTAATATGTGATAAATATATCAGGAAAGGTTTGTCAAGACATCACAAAGCAGGTCTTAGTTCCGATGTGAACTTTACTGAACTCTGCTTTCATGTAATAGGAAGAAAAACAAGAGGTAGATTTGATCAGTCTGCACCCCTGACTCAACAGCTACAGCAAACCCTCAGTGCTTTTCATTCCTGTGTCATAGCAGTACTCAGATGAATTTAGTGCACTCAAACAGACATAAAATCTGAAGGGAAAGGAATGTCCTTCTCGTGAAGAAGAAATTTGACTTCTAAGGCAAGTTCAACACGTGGGTTCCCTCCCTCCTCTCCTTTCTTCCCCCACCTCTCCCTGCAGCTTTGTCTGTAGCTGTCCCTGCACAGCCCATCTCAGCGTGGGCTTTGTGGGACAGTGGCATGGGGGCAGCAGAGGCTGCAGCCGGACGGTGACAGGCACAAAGCTGCAAGCAGGGACACCTGCAGCCCGTCTGAATTGTGTCTGATACTGAGGCTTCTGTTGCTGCTTGCAGCAGATCTCTCTTGGGTGGGTGCCCTGAAGCCATGGACTTTTCACGCTCATGTCCAGACCAGATATCCCCCACCCACACAAGGGAGAGTTTGCCTGTAAACCTCCAGGTTTGACCAAAAGCCACACTGAGTGGGAAGCCTTGGAATTAAGAACAGGGGGAAAACTCTTGTTTCAGCTAGGGGTACATTTTTGCTGCCTGTTGCTTCCAGCCACCCAGATGAGTAAAATTAGCTTCTCTGCCTCGTGTGTGTTGCTGCAATCCTCACGTATCAGTACGTGCAGTCCAGGGAGAGGAGACACACACACACACACACCTTCGTGGAGCTGTGCTGACAAAGGACTGCGTTTGCTCTGTTTCTAAGGAAGCCAAAGGGCTGTGCTGGGAGGCTGGGGGCAGTGGAATGTCTGCCCAGGCTGCGAAGGAGCCGTGGGTGTTGGCTGTGCTGTGCTGTGCTGCTGGGGCTGGGAGGAGGGACTCGCCGTGTTGCAACAGCTTTCGAGCCCTGCCACCCCCTCACAGGTCACATCACTGACACATCACACAGAGCTTTGCTGCAAAATGCAACCATCTGCCTTTCTCTGCTTACCCAAGGTCTCCAAGCACTCCGCAAATGCTGCTGGACTCCCCCATTGTTCTGGCAAAACTGCTGGCACCTCTTCAGCTTCTCTGGGGTGTACAGAAGGTATTGGACAGAACCCAGGGGCTTTTGGTTCTCTTCTGCTTTAGGCACATTGTCCCCAGTGCTCGTCTTCCACACTCACCGAGCATCCTCAGGCAGGGGACGTGCTTGGCCTTCCCCACTGCGTGGCACAAGTCCTGCTGGGCTGAGCAGTGCCATCCTTGGCACTGGTTTCAGTGGGAACACTTGCCCTACAGCGCTTTCAGTCAGGGTGAATTCCTCTGAGGTGTGTACAGTGAACAAAACCCAGGGAAAAGGGGTTTAGACCCTCAGCTAAGACAGACCAGCTGCTGGAGCCCTCTTGTTTCCCACTGAGGACAACTGATGAAGGAGGGATCTTCTCACAGGGCTGCAAAGGGGCTTTGCCAGAACAAAGGGAGGTCTGGGCTTTGCTTTGTGTTGTTAAAGTGTGTTTGTTAAAGAATCAAGTTGATAGATAAAAGACATGGATGTTTAGCATTTAGGATAACGTGTTCGTGGCCAGTCTGTGCAGAAACTTGTGAAGGAAAATTCATCTTCTGTCCCTGTCCCATAATACCCTACAGTTAGTAAGACCTGAGGCTGAGGGTGCCTTTCCTTACCTGTGAGGTACTGAGGACACTGCAGTGTTTGTCCACTGCACCTGGAGCCTAATTCTTTTGAATGTATAAGTGTTTGGTTTGCATTTCCATGTCCGTATTCAAAGATGGTGTCCCAGGTGGCTCAAAGAATTCTTTGAATTGGTGTCCATGCCAGGTATTGTTACTGATGTGTTTATTTTTTATTACATTTTGAGTTCAGTGTGCCTTTACAGTGGGATCTGCATGCTACAACCTGGGAGTAATTAATTCCTTAACTCTCAGTTACTAGACACTCATTTATAATACACTGCATTTTAAAATGTTTTAAAATAATAATTTTATTACTTTCAAAGCCATTAATCGTAATGCCAAGAACCTATTGAGGTTACAGCATATTACCTAAGAGTGTTTTCCCCCAAAATTTCTATTTTATCTAAGTACAAAATACCTGTAAAAATCCTATGTAATAGTTTTAGCCGCTCCACAACTATATCCCATTGTACATCTAAGACTTTAAAAACGCCGCATACTCCAGATCTGAAAGATATTACCGCTACCCAGCTTTCCATGAACTCCTATTCACCAGAACCCCGGCGAGGGCGGGACGCTCGGGGATGCTTTATGGCCCTGCACAGCTCGGTGATTTATACCGAGCCGCACGCTAATAAATTTCCCGGAGCCCCGGCGCTGGCCGCGGGCTGGGCGCGGCCGCGGGCACCGCCCGGGCCCCGCAGGTGCGGGAGCGGCGAGCGGGGCCCGGCGCGGGTTGAGCGCGGGTCAGGGCCGCCGTCCCGCCGGGGCCGGGCCGGGCCGGGCCCATCAATTTCCCGTGCTCGGTGCCCGCGTCCCGGCGCGGCGCTAATGCGGAACAAATTGAGACATATCCTCTCCGTAATTAGTTCCAGCGTTTCCGAGATTTACGGCGCAATAACGGGCCGAGCCCCGCCGCTGCTCGGCGCTGGGGAGGCTGCCCCGGCGGAGCGGGGGAACAGCCGGGGCTGCGGGAGATGCCCAGCACCCCGCGGGGGATGCTCGCCATGCCCGCACCCACCGGAGGGCTCCCCGCCTCGGGGGGACCGCAGCTTCGGGGAGAGGTCGCGCATCTTTGCTTCTCAAAAAAAAAAAAAAAAAAAACCAAAAAACCGAAAAAGCTCTTTTACCCTCAGGGGATAACCAAAATGTCCTCTGGGCAGCTGGAAAGCGTTCCAGTGCCCACGTCAGCCCGCACGCGGAAGGCTGGTCCCGCCTTGCCGGCTGCCGAGGTGCTCAGCTCTCGGCAGCGAGAAATGAGAGACCGGGCCCGCCGTGCTGAGCTCCTGCCCTGTGCCCTCCGCGCTCCCGCAGCTTTGTTTCTGCTGCTCCTGGCGCTTAAATGATCGAACTCTGCTCAGCTCCCTGAGGGAAAGGGGACAGATCCCCCTGCGTGCTGTGAGCGGCGTGAGCAGGAGGGGACGGGCTGGGATTGATCTCTGTTTCAGTCAGCCTCTCTCCGAGCCGCGGGGGGATGGTTTAGGACTTCAGTAAGAATTACCAGTCCCTTAACTGGTTAGCATGGCAGAGGGAAGACGCCGGCTGGGGAGGTGCGGCAGCGGTGCTCGGGTTCAAGCAGGTTCCCGAGCCCGTTTTTCTCGGGATCGAGTGGGACTCACTAGAATAATCCTCCTCCAGCTATTGTTCAGCCTTGCAGAGTCTGCCTTCGAGCACATTCGAAGGCTGAGCGTTATCAGGAATTACCGTAGCTGTAGAACAGCGGGCATTGAAGCCTGTCAGAGTTTTGGATCGGGCTGTGTTTGGAGGGGACAGGGCAAAATGTTCCGGACCGCCTGGCTCTGGAAGCGGACAGAGGAGATGCTGGCCCTGAGCTGCCATCTCCTCAGCTGGGCACTCAAACCCGGACGCGGGCGCCCGCTGTGCGAGACCCGGAGTGATTTAAGCCGGATTTTTTCTGGAATCGGGGTGGAGATCTCTGGGGAAGAGGCGGGCAAATGCCTCCTGCAAAGAGGGAGCAGCTCCTCTCGGCGGCCCCGGGGGAGCGGCTGCCAGCGCTCCCGGCCCGCGCTGGAGGAGTGCAGCGAGCGGGAGATTTCTGTCTCTCCCTGGCTCTGGCCAGACGGGAACAGCTGAGGAAAGTGGCGCTGGCCGTTTCCCAAAAGTCCTCAGCCCATGCCGAGACAGAAGGGTCCGGGCTGTCCTGCCCGGGACGCCCCCGGACGCGCCCCTGCCCCGCACGGCTGAGGCGGCCCGGGAGGGCGCAGGTGCCGGGCTCGGGCAGCACTGGGCTGAGCTGGGCTGGGCTGAGCTGAGCTGAGCTGAGCTGGCAGCTCCGGAGCCCACCCAGCCTCGCCAGCAGCCGCGGGGAGGAAGGATGCGCTAATGGCCAAGGGGCCGTCTTGTTTCACTGCTGGAAAGCGCGAGGGGAGAAGGTTTGGAAGGACTTTGGCAGTTCTTCCTCCCAGGTGGTGTAATGCAGAGCTAAGCGATCAAGAAAACTTTTTTTTTTCTCCCTTTCAAGATGATTTATCAAGCTAGGTTATTTCAAGAAAAGAGAAAATTCCCGTGTTAGCTCTAAAAACGGCCCTCTAAGGGAAACACATTTTCTATTTGCTCCTAGAGAGCTCTAGTTTTCATGGGAAATTAAATACCCCGCTTAGGCTGGCCAAAGACTTCCACTCCTATATGTGCGGTGTCCATCGCAGAGCCGGAAATCACAAAATCGATCATAAAATCGTTTCGGTTGTGAAAGACCTTTAAGGTACCGAGTTCAACCAAACCTCGTGTGTCTGTCCGTCACAGAAACGAGCAAAGGCAGCAGCAGCCCTGTCCCGGTCCCGCAGCTCCCCGCGGGTCCCGGGCAGGGGAGGCAGAGCGGGCAGCAAGGTCAGCGCGATTCCCCGCACGGGCTGCGTTCACAGGCGCCGTCCAGGGTGCCTGTGTTTGCCGTGGGCTCTGAGCTGGCACGTCCTGTAAACTTAGAGGATATTTAATGTCAGCAAAAATAACGAACAAATCTTTCGCACTTACGTTACACGTGGATTTTTGTAATAAATAGATGTGTGCGCCAAAAGAGAGATTTTTAAAGGGAATTATCTGAAATAGTTTGTGAAAAAAAATAATTTCGCTAATAACAAAACCCGACCGTTGTGACTAAATTAGTTTTAAGAAAAAAATGAAATTATACTTGGCTGCTCCAATAACGACCTATTTTAATTTCTTTTGTTGTAGCGTTTACCCTTTGAATCTTAAAACATCTCTTCAACGCTGACGATGCTCGCGGTGACCTCTGATGCCGCGAGGGACAGGAAATCCCGAGGGGTGCGCTGTCCCCGGGAAGACAAGGGGCTCGGCGTGTCCTGCGGCAGGTGAGCCTCCAGGGCGCCTCTGTCGCCGCTGTCGCCGCTCAGGGGGGTGACCCCAGGTGCGGGCTGGGTGCCGCGGGGGTGACCCCGGTTCGCGGTGCCGCGGCTGTGACAGCGGCTGTGACAACGCGCAAGGGACAGGGCGGCGGGGACAGGGCGAGAACCCAGAGGCGGCAGCAGCCCGCGGCCCCGGGCGATTATTCGGCGGTGGTTCTGCAGGAGGGCGGCACGATTCCCCTCCTCGCCCTTGGACAGAGCGCGTCCTGCCCGGGCATTGGGTCCAGGGGGGCTCCCGCACCACCAGAACCACGGCACCCCTCGCTGCCGGGGCCGACCGAACCCTGCCGTGTGTCCTGCCAGGAAGGACCGTCCGGGAATAACGTGTCCGGTGCCCCCGGGATGGACGCTGAGGAGCCGCTGTGCAGGAGGCTGGAGAGGAAGGAGAGGCTGCGGGCCCTCCCGGGAGCAGCGCCAGGTGAATCTCTCAAAAGCAGGTTACTCGCAGCGCTGCTGTCCTCCCCCGCCCGCCCAGCCGCTTCCTCCCCCTCGCCCACGGGCAGGTCCGAGGGACAGGGCCACACGCCGGGCCCTTGCTAAGGGCACCCAGCCTTTCCCTGGCCGCTGGAGCCCTCGGCACCCCGGCCCGGCCAGCCCAGGGGTGCGGGGGGCCCGGGCAGGCGGCTGGCACCCCGCAGGCTCCTCCCGTGCACCTGGAAAGACACTTTCCCCTCTGAGGAACGGGGTCCGCCCGGCCCGGCCCGGGTCACTTCCCCAGGTTCCTGCAAGGGCGGAGGCTTCCCCGCGCGGTCCCCGGGGCCTGCGACCTCGCCGGCCTCGGGAATCCCCAGGGACACGCAGGGAGCTGGCGGGGGAAGTCAGCCAGCACGTACTTACTGGCCACCTGGATGCCTCTGGCAGCGCCGCGGGTCTCTCCTAAAGCGGAGCAGCGTTAGGGTGAGATTTAGTGGCGCTTGCACCAGGAGAAGGGTGGGAGTGATGTGTAGGGGAGATATATTCTCCCAGAGCCACCTCTCCCCCTCCAGCCCGGCTGTCCTGTGTCTCCCCTCCCCCCGCGCGTCTGGTCCGGCTGGGCTCAGCGGAGCGGGCTGTGGGTTGTGTGAATGGAGGATCGGCGTGCCTGACTCCTCCTCCCCTGCAAGCGCCTCTATTTGAGCTTTGCAAACTTGAGGGCGAGCAGGCATCCGAGGTGAGGCGTGCGCGGCGGCTGTGCCCCCCTAGCTCGGACAGGCGGACGTTCGTACAGACAGACAGACAGAAAGGCACACGCACCCCGCCCTGCGCTGCGAGCGGGTGCGAGCCCGGAGGCGATCCTGGAGAACAACCTTTCCCTGTCGCTGCTGCCGGCTCCCGCAGGGCTGGACCCGGGGAGCTGCGTCGCGGAGCAAACTTCCCCCAAAGGGCTGAGCTCGCCGGCCTGGTGCCTGCAGCCGGAGCCGGCCCCCGGCTTGGCGGGCAGGGGCCAGGTGCCTTGGAACAAGTGCGGCCCGGGGGGAGACTGGCTGCCCGGCGGCAGGCAGAAGGTCTGCGAGCAGATGGGCTCCGACGTCCGAGACCTGAACGCGCTGCTGCCCTCCGTGCCCTCCCTGCCGGGCAACAGCAACTGCACCATGCCGGTGAGCAGCGCGGCGCAGTGGGCGCCCGTCCTGGACTTTCCCCCGGGGGCCTCCTACGGCTCGCTGGGGCCGCACTCCTTCATCAAGCAGGAGCCGAGCTGGAACGGGTCGGACCCGCACGAGGAGCAGTACCTGAGCGCCTTCACCGTCCACTTCTCCGGCCAGTTCACGGGCACGGCCGGCGCTTGCCGCTACGGGCCCTTCGGCGCCCCGCCGCCCAGCCAGCCGCCCTCGGGCCAGGCTCGGATGTTCCCCAGCGGGCCCTACCTGCCCAACTGCTTGGAGAGCCAGCAAGCCATCCTCAACCAGGGTAAGGGCCGCGCTGCCGGGCGCCCCGGGCTCGGGGGGCGGCCCCCGGAGGCGCCCGCTCAGCCCCGCAGGGCCGCGCCTGATGTAAACACCAAGCCCGGTCTTTCTCCGCGGCAGCCGAGCCGGGGTAGGCGAGCCAGCCCCGCCGTGCCTCCCTCCCCTCCCTGTGCGGCAGCCACGTCGCCCCCGGGAGCTTTAGGAGCCGCGAGTTGCTCGGCCCCCGCCCGTCCTGCGGGGCAGCGGATGCAGCGGGCGGCTCTGCCCGGCGGGCTGGAGCCCCCGGCCCCCTCCCCGGCTTGGAGCAGCCTCTCGCCTTCGCAAAGGTTTGTTCGGGCCGGAGACGGCGCAAGTCCTGGAATGGAGCTGGGGCCCGTGGCCCGAGACAATTCCCTCTGCATATCTCGGGGCTGATGGGGTGTTGGCGGGTGTAAACCTCCAAACTTCCTCCTGAGTCCGAAAAGCGTTGTCCGCACACTAGTGTTTTCGATCCCCTTGTCGAATTGGCCGCGGGAGGGCTGAGTATTCCTGGGCTGGAGTGCACAAGCGGGGGTGACTCGTCCTTTCTTGTCCGCATCTCCGTGGCCGGGTCCGGCTGTGCCGTAGCTCCCCGCGGCGCCGGTGTCCGCGCCGCCCGGAGCGGCTGCCGAGGGCTGAGCGGCCGGGCAATGGGTCATCCGCCTGTGGCACCGGGGGCAGCGCTAATCCTTTTTCTTCCAGCGCCTGCAGTATGAACATCTGCGGGTGCGAGCGCGAGGAAGAAAGGAAAAGGGGCCAGCGTGCGAAGAGCTTGCATGAGACCTTTGGGGTCTCGTTCCCCCTCCTTCAGCTGGCGCCGGAGCGAGTGGCGGCGTGCCGGGGGAATGGGAGCGAGGGGAGCCGGGCAGCCGAGGCTCGGGGCACCGGGATCGTGCGCGGCCCTGCCGGAGCGGGATGGGTGCCGGCTCTCTGCTTTTAGGATGGGCTTCCCCACACCCAGCCCGCAGCCCGGGATTGCTGTGCCCCGCGGGGGCAATCGCGTACCCGCAGAGCGGCTGGGACAGACCGTCCCGGGAGGCGATTCGGGCTGCAGGGCGAGGGGCAGAGCGGAGGCCGAGGCCGGCGCTCGGTGCTGGCCGCAGAGGTGCGGCCCGAGGCCCGGGCGATGTTTGCAGAGAGGGGTCGTTCAGCACGGACCTCCCCCGGGCAGCGCCGGGTCGCGGTCCCGGTGCCACCGCGCTGCCGCCTTCCACCCCCGGGCCCTGCCCCAGGGGTTCGCTCCGACGTAGGAAACCGCAGAGCGGGGCTCCTGGGCCGTGCTGCGGGTCCCCGCTGGGAAAATGGGCAGCATCCCTGGAGCTGGGGAGAGGCTCGGCCCTGACGAGGCCCCGCGGGGTCCCAGCTCCAGCTGCCCGGAGCCCGCCGGGACAGGGACTCTGTCGGGGACTTTAGAAAGATATCTGAAAAGATTTTAGACATCCGAAGGGATTCATAATCGTTGGGCGGAAATAACGACGAGAAAGCGGAGAGAAGGGCGAGGGAGTTAGCGAGGGACAAAATAACTGCGAACCCGCTCCATCCTGGCGTCCGGGTTTACCCACGCGGGGAGAAACGGGGCTTTCAACGCCCCAGAACGGAGCCACGCAGGGCTCTCCTCGTGCCCGGCGCCCCGCGGGCCGTGCTCCCTCCCGCACACACCCGCGCACACCCGCACCTGTGCGGGCCGAGAGCCCTCCGCACAGCCCCGAGCATCCCGGCCCGGCAGGGCCCGGGGACGGCGCCGTGGCGGGGAGCAGGGGCCGTGTCCGCCTCCCTCCCGTGCTCGGAGAAATTCGGCAAAGGGTGTTTGCTTTTTTTTTTTTTTTTTTTAATGGATAAAATGTTCTTGCTTTGGCTCTCCTCAAGGTTGAAGTCTTTTTTTTTTTTTTTTAGAGGTTCCTCCGACCGTGGGAAAGATGCTACCTTGGCTCTCTGATGACATTTCTGCCAAGTCTGGGATGGAATGGGGTGGGGGTTAGGAAGCTAAGGCTTTGAAACCTCTGCCCAATTTCCCTCTTCTCGTTTGCCTGCCTCTTTCATCCAGCTGGGCTCCTCCAACAACTGGATGCCTC
Source organism: Passer montanus (assembly GCF_014805655.1). Lineage (NCBI taxonomy): Eukaryota > Metazoa > Chordata > Aves > Passeriformes > Passeridae > Passer > Passer montanus. Next base: position 6,265,813 of record NW_024370374.1, on the reverse strand, counting down.
CAGCGGGCCCCGTTCTCCACCAGATGTACAACTTTCAATTATTTTCAGCACATTTTAATCAGGCCTAGTTCTGATAACGCCCTAATTAAAGAGACCTCACTATCGGCAGCTCGGTTCAGAACTCAACTTTCTTATCACATTCCTGAAGCTTTGGGTCAGGCAACACCGGAAAATGCGGCCAAAACCTCGTCCTGCTCCGAGCTGAGTTTTGAAGGTCACCGAAACTCTGTGGCGGGCCAAAAGTAACGTAGAAAGTGTCAGTGTTTTCTGAAAGCCAAAAAAGAGACAGAGGGAAACGGGGGAAAGGGAGTTGAAGGTTGAGCCTCTACCCTGAGGGCTGAGGGGGGAGATAAGGAGCGAGAAGCAGCTGTGGGATGGGAGCCCGTTAGGTACGGGCCTGTCACCGCTGCCCGCGCCCCGGCCAGAGGAGCTCTGCGCCTGGGGTCAGGGGGATGTGAGCGACTGTCCCACTCCCCTGCCAGCCCCGCAGTCTCAGGGCCGACTTAAAATCGCCGCCAAGGTGATGGTTTTGAAGTCTTCTGGGATATTTTCATTCCTCCTGTGGCTCCCTGAGTTTCTCCCGCTCAGCCGCGCAGGTTAATAAAGTCCTGTGATGTCTCTGGACCCAGCCTGTCAGCAGAGGGAATAAAACAGAGAAGCAACATTGGAATCCCTTTGCTGCCTCTCCATTTTATTCTCTCTGAAACCCGCTGTGGTTACGTTGGTGAAGCAGAGACCTGCCCAGCATCCGGCACCGAAAGGGAGCTGAGAGGCGCCCGAAAACAGCCCCGAGTGCTCCTTCTCGACTGACAAAATCCCCCTCCAGCCACACGCCCCATCCAGACGGCTCCGTGAGGGATGCCCGTGCTGGAATAAGCGGGCTGAGGGAGAGGAGTGTGAAGGAGAGAGCGCTTTTAGGATGGTTTCTTTCCCCTGCCCGCGTTGGCCGTTTTGTTCTGTTTTGGTTGGGTTTTTTTGTTTTGCTTGGTTTTTTTTTTTCTTTTTTTTTTTTTCTTTAAGAGTGACTCTCGGAGGAGCTTGGTTCTCGGAGTAAATGCTGATGAGCCGAGAAGCCTCTGAGATAATATTACTTTGTAATTACTTTTTTAGCTGAAGTTGTTTAGCCAGCTCCAAGTCATTAATGAAAGTTGGTGTCCAAGCACCTGATTTACGATTCTGTGCCGGCCCGGGGTCAGCAGAGGTGGTCTCTTTCCATCTGAATCTGCTCGGTGTAGGAAACAAAATAGGCTGTTTATTATTTTGGAGAGCAGTTTTCGCTGAAAGGAGGAGTTTTATTTTTGCACGTAATATTCCGCCTCTTTATTGCAGACTCTTCAGAAAGCCGCTCTTAACAAAACAAAAAGAGCGCAAGATTAAAGGGTAACTTCTAAATTGGAAGCGCCAGATGTGTACACCGAGCAGATGGGAATCTTCCACTTTTAATATGAGCAACAATTAATGAAAACATCCTTTTTATTACCGAAGCCGATCTGTTCTCTTTAAACACGGACGAGACTTTCCACTTTCCGCGCCTGGGCGCGGGCTCGGCGCGGCTCTCCCCGCGGAGAGAGACGTGCGGGGGCAGAGGGCACGGAGGGGCTCAGGGAGCCTGGCCGTGTCCTTGTCCCCAGCGTGGGCAGCCTCCCCGCGGGGGGATGGCGAGCTGCTCCGGGCGTTCGGAGCCCGCCGTGCGTCGCCGCGGCTCGCCGGCCGAGGCTGCCGCTGACCCCGCCGCCTCTCTCCTCCAGGTTACAGCACCGTGGCCTTTGACGGGACCCCCAGCTACGGGCACACGCCGTCCCACCCCGCCGCTCAGTTCAGCAACCACTCCTTCAAACACGAGGACCCCAGCAGCCAGCAGCCCTCCCTAGGTAATTTCTGCCTGCGGGCGCGGGGGCCGCTCCGGAGGGCTCTGCCGGGCTCTGTCCCCGCAGGGACCCGCCGCAAGCCCTGGCACAGAGCCGGAGCTGCCTGCTGCTGGAGCACAGAGCCCTGGAGAGCCCCCGTTCAGCGGAGGGGTGGCCGCTCGCCCCAAGGGTTAACTCTGTGCTGCTCTCTCCGCAGGGGACCAGCAGTACTCGGTGCCTCCCCCGGTGTACGGCTGTCACACGCCGACCGACAGCTGCACGGGCAGCCAGGCGCTGCTCCTCCGGACGCCCTACAACAGGTACCTCGGCAGCTTTGCCTGCCCTCCGTGTGCGCGGGTTGTGTGCGGGTTGCTCTCTCCCCCGCATGCCGTTCGAACAGCTTTTCCCTTACGCAAGGAAGCACATGTATTCTTTCCCTTCTAAAAAAAAAAAAAAAAAAAAAAAGCACAAAAAACAAAACAAAACAAAATCCAAAAAAACCAAAACCAAAACAAAACAAAAAAACAACAACAACAAAACAAAACACCCAAAGATAATACCAACAAAAAACCCAAAACCAACCAACCAACCAAAAAAAAAAAAACCCACCAAAAACCAAACCCAAAAAATGAAGATTCACACGTAAAAATCAAACCACACCAAAGCAAAACAGCCCAAACCCTCAAACAAATGAACAAGCAAAAAGCCAACAAAAAAAGAACAAGCAAAAAGCCAACAAAAAAAACCAAAAAAACCAAAACCCCAAAAAAAAACCCCAAAAAAAACCCAAACCAAAACCAAACAGAAGTACATCTCTAAACCCCCACAAAACGAAAAAAAGCTGCCGCGCCTTCCGTCGCGGGCCCCGCTGTGTCTCGCAGGTTTCCCGGGCGGCGCTCCGCTCCGCAGGGCATCCCGGCGGGGCCGCGCTCCCGCAGCAGGTGCCGGCCGCCTCCGGGAAACGGGAGCCGGGCTCCCGCACTCCCTCAGCCTGTCCCGTAGCCCGCCGGTGCAGTGAATTTGGGGTTTGCCCTTCGCCGCAGCGCGGGGAAGCGCTTGGCGCAGCCGGCTGAGCCCTGGCTCCAGGAGTCCCCGCAGCCCTGGAGCTCTCGCCCGAGGCCGGGAAGGTGTGGGAGTGCTGGCTGGTGAGCAGCAGCCACGGGCAGAGCGTGGTACAGGCAATTAAAACTCAGCTCCGTCCGAGGGCTTCGTCCTGCAGGCCCAGAGCCATTCCGATGGCTCCCAGGAGTGATGGGAGCTGGTCTGCAGGGAGGTTATTTACTGAAATCGGGGCAGTAAACCTATCGGATTTCCTTGCTGCGAGAAAGGTGCGTCTGGAACTCTGCTGCGAGCAACGAGATCTCTCTGCCAGCAGACGGGCCCGTGGCAAGCGCGGCTTCCCGGTTGGTTTTTATTTTTTCGGTCTGACATGGGGGCTGGGCGTTGGAGTTTTACAACGTGTTTAGCGAGTGAAAGAAGTTCCCCAAAATTTATTCCTCAACTTTTTGTGAACCTGGAGCCAGTCCCGTATCTCGGAGTTGCTAAGTTACTCTCGCACACAAAACAATGTTCCTCTGCGAAGGAAGCCGCGAGCGGCTCCTCTTGTAGGCCGGTTATATCATCTCAGATTAATCGACACTGGACGTGAGACAACAAAATTCTGTCACTTCCAGAAGTCACTTCGCTAATGAACGTGAGTTGACGTCAAGGGAAGGAGGGAATGAGGTAATGAAGGAAGGAAAGAAGCCTATCCAGAGAGATTAGCTTGCAGAATAATTGGCGGGGCGAACTTCTGCGCTGAAGTGACAGAGATTGCTCGCCGCGCAGGGAAATCTATAAATATGGTTTGGAGGAGGCTTGGGGAGGGCAGCTCCGAGCGGGCAGCCGCCTTCCCCAGTCCCCCCGGGCCCCGGGGCTCGCCCTCGCCCCGCTCCTGGAAGCGGCAGCGCCTGCAGGTGTGAGTCCGACGGGAGAATGCTGATAGCGTCGAGAGCTCTCTGTTCCATGTGCCTGCCCTGCGGCAGGGCTGAGCACAGAGGTGCCTCCCTAAGGCGGCCACCACCCGGCCGGGCGGGCAGCGCTGCGCCACGGGAACCCTTTCCTCCCGACCTCAGCCTTGATCCTGCCCTGCTCGCTGGGAGGTTCACGGCTTTCTCCAGTAAGATAAGGCTGTAAGCCTTTAAACCTCTCAGGAGCCAATGCTGGTGTGCGGGGGTGTAAAGGAGGCAGCGCTTGCTGCACGCCGAGGGCAGCCCCAGCTGTGCAATCCTGCTCCCGCAGCGAGGCCCGCACAGGTGGCTGAGCTCGGCGTGGCCTCTCCCTTATTGAACGCGTTCAAAGCCGCCTGGAAAATGTGGCCGGGAAAGCGGACGAGCCGCTGCGGTACAGAAACGGGCGGGACTCCTTTCCCACCTCGCCAACGCCCTGAAAACGACCGCACTGCCCTTAACCTTTTATCTTGATTTGGCAGAATCGTGATATTTTTAGTTTTTTTTTTTTTTTTTTCAAGACCGTATTTATCCCGCACCTCCTTCTTGAAGATTTCTTTTGCTTTTCGCAGTTCAGGTCAAGTTCGACAGCTCTGCTCTGTCAAGCGATTGCTCGGTCGCGGCATCCGAGCTCCGGGGCCGGCTCCCAGGGGATGGTGCTCAGCTCCGGAATGGGGGTTCGTCAGTCCCCGCACTGCCTGGGGACAACAGGCGCTGCCGTTCGCCTTCAGCAGTGGAGAGGGGGGATGTAGCGGAGAAGACGAGGTGGGGAACGGGAGGGGGTGTTGCCTCTGCCGGTGTTTCCCCGCGCCGCCTCCTCTCTGCGTCTCCCGGTACGCCCGAGCAGCGCTGGTTTGCGGTCCCTCGACCACTCACCCCAGCCAGGGCTGCGGGTCCGCTCCGCCTTGCAGCGCCTCGCACGGACGGCCATCCCAATTTTGGGTCCAGCAGTACCCGAGGGGTGATGCCTCGGCGGGCGGAGGTGGAGGGAGAGAGCAGAGGGAGAGGATGCAGAGGGAGTCACCTCCACCTGATGCTCTCGCTTCCCCCTCATCGCCATGCCTCCAGCTGGGTGCGAGAGACCCTTGCGGCCCCCGCTCTCCTCGGAGCGCTGCCCCAGCCCGCTCCGGGCAGGGGCGCAGGAGGGCGTGGGCAGGAGGGTCCAGCCCGTCTGCGGTGCGGAGACACTCGGGGCTCGAGCGCCTCGCCCTCTAACCCGTACCGCGGCAAAGTCGGGAGGAAAGAAATGGTTGAACGATCGTAATTCTTAGGCTGGAAGCAAAACTGTCTCTAGAATCTCTCGCCCCGGCCGCTGCTTGCTCTCTGTTCTCGGCCCGGCCCGCCAGGGGCTGTGGCTGGCAGGCGGGCACGGGTGGCAAACCCGCGCAGATCGCAAGCACGGCTTTGTGGGTCCATGAAAACGGCCATGTGAACTTTTCTACCTCGCGCTGTTTAATGTAGTAAACATGCTCGATGTTGAAAATTTACTGTGAGTCACACTTGCAAAGACTTTAAAAGTGGAGGAGTCCGGGTTCAGATTATAGCTCTTTCTGTGCAGAGGTCAAGAACTCGGTAATACTGCAGTGCAGGCCAAAACAAACTCTATATGATCTACTACTGGTTTCCTTTTAAGTTCCCTTTTTGCTCAGCGTTGACTTCCTTTTATTCCACTCCAACTTACATTAATCCCCGTTGTAGAAATGTTTCCCCCCCTTCCTCTCGTTTCTCTTTAAAAGCATCTTTGTAATGAAAATAAGTTATTTTTAGTGTCTTCTTTGTGGCCGCTCGAAGGGCCAAGGATTCAGATTGGAATCAGCGCAGGCAAATCCCTGGAGACCTCGCTTTCCTCCTCCTCATTCAAACCCCATCCAAAGCTGAGATTTTGAGCGGAGCTGTCTTGGTTCCATGAGATCATCTCACGGTACCGTCAACAATAAACCACGGCGAGGCGTAAATGGCGATAGGACATCCCGTTCTCTGTCACATGTCAGACCTGAGATGTTCAATCCGAGCCACTGCCCGGTGGCCCCCGGGCATCTCCGGCCTTAGGGGCACGAAGCCCGGCGGTGCCCACCTGCATCCCGCCCAGGGCCCGTTTAGCCAAAGCTAAATCCCGGCGTTTTCGGGATGAGAACCTCGCAGCTCCGTGGCTCAGCAGAGAAATGTCTCCCCTGAGCCGCCGCCGGCAGCAGAGGTGGCTCAGAGCCCCCCGCAGCCCGTGGGTGCGGGTGCCGCTCCGTGGGCACCCCGGGGCCCGGGTGCGCCTCACCGGCGCCGAGCCGAGTCCGGAGCGCGGCCCGGCTCGGTTCCGGCGCCTCCCGGGCTGGCGTGGGGTCCGGGCCGAGCCGGGCACCTGCTCCCCCCGCACTCAGCGGGATGACAAGGAAGATGAGGGCTGAGGGTCTCTCCCAGCTCGGGAGGCGCCGAACGGGGCGGACAGAGCGGGGTTCAGCGGGGTTCAAGCTCTGCTCCCGGCGCTTCCCACGACGCCCAGTCTGCCCGCAGCCGCTCCGGGCTCCCCCCGGAGGCTGGAGCCAGCCCGGGCTCCGCCGGGGAGCCGCGGCCGGCGGTGCAGAGCCGGGAGCGGGGTGCGGGGAGCGCGTTTGGCCGGGCGGGCACCTTGCGGCTCCCGGGGCGCCTGCTCTCGGACACCGTCACCCAAGGGCGGCACGGAATACAGTGGCTGCGAGTGTGACAAGATGAATAAGTGCGTTGCTTTATGAAAAAGCAAAGGAGGGGGGAAAAAAGTGGATTTTGTGGGGGAGGCTCTTATAAATGAACTGTCAAGGGAAAGAAAGTTAAAGGGAAATCTCCTGCTGTAAATGCATCGGGCGGGCACTTCTAATAAAAATCAGAGTCCTGGAGGAATTAATTACAGCAGCATTACAGGAAGAATTCGTGGAATTGCAAAACGTAGTTGGCACAGACCAGCACGGACTGCTATTGCAAATGGGGAAACTGCAGGAGAGTTTAACAATTCCTGAGCTGATATGCAGGACATTGTAGTAGCATAATAGCACTTCAGACACACTAATGAATAATAGCGTCCAGTGATACTGACAAATGATATTACGCATACTTCGAGATTGAAGTCACTTAATATGTTTTTATATGCAAAAGCTTCCCACTGGATTCTGGCTTTTTTAGGTCGCTAAAAAAGTAAAGCGAAGTAAAAAAAAAAAACCCCACCAAAAAATAATAAAAAACCAAAACAACGAAAAAATGCCGTCTCCTAATAACAAAATGATATAAATCCACCGCGTAAATCCAGCGAATTTAGGTGCAATTAATCAGCGGGGAGACTTGCGTTTATTGTGAGCGGCGGTGCCCGGCATCAATCACCCCGCCCGCCGGAGGGGCCGGGGGCTCGCCCCGCGCCCCCCGCCCGCCGGGAGCTGCGAGCCCGGCCCGGGGGAGCCTGCCCGGCCCGGGGCTCCTCCTCGGGAGCTGTCGTGCCGGGAGAGGGCTGCCGGGGCTCCGTGCCCGGCTGCCCGCGGTGTGTACCGGCGGGGGGAGCGCCTGCCGCAGCCGTGAGCTCCGCTTATCGCCCCGCCACTCCGTTTTTCTCCTGCCTGTCAAGCCCCTCTGTGTAGCAACATCCATCACGAGTCACGATAGCTGTTTCACTCCGTTACCCACGTGGTCCCTCACACTCCTGGTTAAAACAGTTAACAGATTTGACTTTTTAAAACAAATATTCCTTTGCGTCACCCCGCCGCGCTGCTTATATTCGTTTCGTTCATTTCAACGTATCAATATCGGATATTGTTTTTCGGGAAGGAAAAAGCTTTGTTTCTATTTCCAGCTCTTTGCAACTCGTCAGGCTTGCAGATTCAAAGTGTCTTTTCCACCCACAGGTTTCCTTTTATTTTATTTCCTTTTATTTTTTAAAATTCGTAATGCATCGAAAAAACGGATTATATAAAATAAATTCACTTTCTACTGTTATATATTTAAAACAAATAACAAAGAAATCGTTGACTTTCTGATATTTTTGGTTTTTATTTGATAGCTGCAATTTTAGTCCTAACCCTACATCTTTTCACAACAGTGACAATTTATATCAGATGACCTCACAGCTTGAATGCATGACATGGAACCAAATGAACTTGGGATCCACACTGAAAGGGTAAGGAGCTTTGTTCTCTTCTAACCTGCTGCCCTAGTGAGGCTGCATTACTGAGCTAACTTTATCTTGGATTTTTGAATCCGGTCAATTGCACGAAAAAAAAAAATGCTGTCCGGTCCTGAGAGCGGCTCATCACCTGGCTGCAGCTCGCCGTGTTTCTGGCGATCCTTGCCGCAGCTGGGTGCCGGCGCTGGGTGTGTCGGGGCTCCGGTGGCACCGGGCGGGGCAGGGCAGGGCAGGGCAGGGCTGTGCCCGCTCCCCTCCCGCAGGGGCAGCCGCGGCCGCTTCGCCCCTTCCTACCATCCCTCTTCCCTTTCCCTGCCTTCGCCAGGCCCTGCGTCCTGTGTCCCGGCTCGGCCGCCTCCCGGCTTCCTTCCTCCCGGCCATTGTCGCCCTCCCACCTGCCGGGAAGAGGCTCCGGCCCGCCTCCCCCGCGGGCTTCCTGCGGCCGCCCGGGCAGGAAGGCTCCGAGGCGCCGCGGGGCCCCGCCGGGGTGGCGGCCGCTGCAGGGCGGGCAGCGCTCCGGGGCCGCCGCCGGCACCTCCGCACCCTCCGTGCCCGCTGCCTCCTCCGGGTCTGCCGGGCTGGGCATGCCCGCTGCACCCGGGCAGGAGCGGGGTGTGTGGGGCTGGGGATGCCCGCTCACCCGGGGCAGGAGCGGGGTGTGTGGGGCTGGGGATGCCCGCTCACCCGGGGCAGGAGCGGGGTGTCCGGGGCTGGGGATGCGGGCAGGAGCGGGGTGTCCGGGGCTGGGAATGCCCGCTCACCCGGGCAGGAGCGGGGTGTCCGGGGCTGGGAATGCCCGCTCACCCGGGCAGGAGCGGGGTGTCCGGGGCTGGGAATGCCCGCTCACCCGGGCAGGAGCGGGGTGTGTGGGGCTGGGGATGCCCGCTGCACCCGGGGCAGCAGTGGGGTGTGTGGGGCTGGGGATGCCCGCTGCACCCGGGGCAGCAGTGGGGTATCCAGGGCTGGAGCGCTGCTGCATCCTCGCCCCGGTGCATCCGCGGTGGCTGCCGTGAGTGGCAGAGCCACCTTTTGATCCTAGCCAAGGGAAAGCCACTCTGCTCAGAGCAGATAATTCACTGCTCTGGGGAGATAACTGGCTCTGAGAACTCTCCCACTGAAGGCAGGTATGGCCAGCCTTGGGATGTTGTCAGTGTCCAAGCATGTGCAGTCTCGAGGGAACAGCTGATAAAAGCCTGCACAGATCTGTGCTTTCATGCAGTTGTCCATAGATGTGAAAACTTGTTCAAGATGGACTTTGTGTACACTGCTGTACTGCGATAAAGGAAAAAAATATTATGGGTCTCCTTGTAGCTCATAAACCAATGGTGTTTGAAGGTTAGAGGGAGTAGTGTAGTAAACTATCTGTATTGAAATGAACAAGGGAGCTGAGCCTGAGGAAATCCATCAAGGAGGTTTTTTTTTTGGTCAGAGAAGATCCCAAAATCCTACAGTTGTGCACAGTTCACTGTCCTTGCTGCCTATCCCCTCTTTTTAAAGGCTATTTCCTACTTTTCTTTCATAAGTCTTTTTGATTTCCTCTTGAAACTGTACCCCTTAAAGATCAGTCATTGCAATATTAGACACTGTTTTGTCTCTTCTGAGGAAAATATCCTGCAAAATGGAGAAACACATCAACCTTGACTGAGGTCCAAGTTATTAAAGCAAGGAAGAGGTTATTCTTTGGGAACTCAGTGGAAAAAAAAAAAGTCACAATAGAAATATTAAAGGAGTACTGAACAAAATAAATGGCTTCTTACTTGTCCAGGAGTCAGACTGTTAGCAGTGTAAAGTATGTGACCTAGGATGCATGAAAAGGGGGAAAGAATCAAGATGAATGATCTATGGTAAAACAAAGCTGAAAGTTTTGGTATAGGCCAAGATTGTAGAATCTGTGGAAAATCAGTGCTAGACATAGCCTCATCACTGGTAATATGAGCCAAAATAGTTATCTGTCTTTTCTGGCTGAGAGTTACAATACACAGTACCTCCAATCTCAGTTGCCATGAACATAAGGTATTCTTCCCAAGATTTACATCTTTAAAATATATGAACTGTTCATAAGTGATTCCCAGGCGTTTAGTGTTTCAGATGCTTTTCTCAATCTCGTAGTTGTAATTTAAGAATTTTGGAGTCAATCTTCCTGTTGAAATATGGAGCTTCTAGATTCTGTCCAACGATGACAGTCCTGTTTAGCTCCTTGCCTTCAGTTCTCCCCAGCACTTCTTTCTGGCTTCAGTCAGACTTTTGCACATTCTAAGAAGGAAGAAATTGTTGCCAGTAAGTTCTGCAAATAGTTAGAGAACTCTACAGATATATAAAGCTTATGGGTCACACACTTTATGCTTGACAGCAGACCAGGTCAGTAGCTTTCTTTTCTGGGTTCCTGTTCAGCATAAGTTTAACAGGCTGAAATGAAGCTTTTGCAGAGCAGTTCAGGCAGAGTTCGTTGGCAGTTTCTGTGCTGAAGTTGTCTAGCAGTTCATCTGAGAGCATCCTGGTTCTAGCTCTTGTGAAGAGCCAACATTTGAGTGATCAGCTCCAGAATCCCCTCAACCCAGATTAAAAGTTTGAAATTGGGCAAAGAATACTGTCAGGTGGCCAAAGCTGTGTCCTTTTCAGCCACTGTGAAACTCATTCCCATTGGGTTGCAAGCTTATGAACTTGTGTGTCAGCAGCAGCAGCAGCAGGAGCCTGGCATCTGAACTCTTGAGTGATTTTATCTGCTCAGAGCCTGCTTCAGCCTGTGGCTTTAAGGCCATGGAAGACTATTTTTCCTGAATGCTTTTTCATTCATGGATATTTTAATATTGCATGTTGGAACTGAGAGCAAGAAGTTTCTAGGTATCAGTGGAGTTTGGCCTGAGTGCTTTCAGTAGGGGTAAGCATCAGGAGCTCATGGAAGGCACAGCCTGAGAGGAAGGCAGAGGTGGGCAGTAAGAGCTGTGGGACAGAGATCCTGGCCAGCCATTGCTGGATGGTGGAGAGACACATCTGAAGTGAGCTGAGATGTTGTCTTCTGCCAGAGTACAGCACCCTGACAGAGTGGCAGGGGAAGGGGACAGTGGTGCCAAAAGGGAAGCAGATAGAAAAGGCTGCAGCCTCATGGCTATGAGTTCTGGGGTTTTCTACTAGAAAAGTAGATGTCTGACAGCCCAAGATGACCTTCCCTCTGCCTTGAGCTGCCCCTCGAGAAGAAGACAACCCACCACTGCTACCATACAGTGCAAGTGACTTGAATCTGCATTTTAGATTTTCACTTGGGTCCTGAATTCCAAATTGATTGTGCTCTGATTGAGCTCAAGTTCTTACAACTCACGTGAGGGAAGAGGAGTGCTTTGTGAGCTTGTGTGTGTTAATTGTGTTTCTTGTTTGTCCAGGCATCCCTCCGTCACCTTCTGAACTCTGGGTGGACCAGAGGGAGGGCTGGCTTGTCTGCAAGCTGTCTCACAAACTGGCAGCTTCTAGAATCTGAAAGGAAAGCTGCGTTGTTAAGGCACTGAACCTCACTGTGGGACTGGATTTTATCTCCTCAGGCTGTTTGCTGATGATTTGTTCCTCGTTTGTGGTATTTTGTTTGGAGCTGCTGGGATCAGATTTATTCTACTGCAGGAAAGTCTGTGGGTCCCAGACATCTCAAAATTAATGTCCTGCATTAGTGGACACTTTTACCATTGGTTTCTCCTTCATATTTTTGTGTTGCTTTTTAATTTGTCCAATATGAAAAGCACTGCTTCCTTCCACAGCAGTTCTAGAGGAAGATCTCAGGGCCATAAACCCCTCCTTTATATTTTGATGAGTTAAGTGTAAAAGTGACATAGAAATAACCGATGCCAAGCAGGAAGTGATACAGCATGGAAGACAAGAATTGTAACTACATTCTCAACAGCAAGACTCAATGTAATTTTCTCTTCAGCTGCTTGAGTGAAAAGCTTTGATCCATATTTCTAACAATCATCTGAAATCAGGCATAGAACCAGACAACATTTTGGTTTTCCTCTTTTGGTTTTGCTTGGATGTTAAACACTCAGCATGTTCCATGGAAATTGGTATTTATTGCTGTTTTCTCAGGCTCACTGTAAGGAATATTAGGTATAATCTCTGTAGAACACTATTAGAAACACATCTTAAGCAAGGCAGGGAAAACCTTTCTTGTTTAGGAGTGGTTTGTAAAGGCTTTTCTGTTTAGCTTTGGTGGTATTAACTAGTAAAATTTGGAGATGTGAGACTTGGGGTTCAGTTCTGCAATCAAGTTGAGCTGGAAATGGGCAATAACCTCCAGTCTCTAATATGGAATTTACCCTTTCCCACAGGTCTTGTTCTGAAGGGAAGGGTTTGGTGAAATCCTGACTCCACTCAGGTCTATGGTAAAAAATCCCAAACCAAAGAAAGACTAGTGAAGTCAGAAACATAAAGATCCCCTGAAAATTTAGAGCCTTTCATTAGGCAGCTGATTCTCCCATTGAGGATGGCAGAAGGGCTCAAATCTGTGAAATTGCATTTTTTAATATTCCTTGGCCTTGGAAAGGGCAGATAAAAATGCAGCATAGTATGAGACAAAAGCCAGGCAGAAACAGGATCTTCTATATAACTAATCAGGATCTTTTTCTGTCTCCATACATATTTTTCCCAGGGTGCTAGGATGGTAAATATTTTAGCAGAGGGAATTAACTCTACTTCTCTTCCTTTATGTTCTGTTATCAACGGGACTAGCCCACACCCTCACTTTGCCTCATTTTTGGCTCTGTTTCTAAACCCTAAAATTCCCGTTCCTGCAGTGAAACACAATTAAATTGAAGCTTAATGTGGTGCCTGTTTTATGTAATCTTGCTTTCTGGCTTTTTTTATTCTTCCAAGTTTGAATCTCATGAATCAATGTGTATTCAAGTTTCATCTGAAATTTTCTAGCTCTCCTCAGTGTGTCCTAAAGCTTCCCTTTTTTGGCTTATGAAATAATAATAAAAAGCTTAACTCTTCAGATTAAGTTGTAGCTGCTTTATACATTAGACAGGCAATTTTAGTTTTACAAAGTAAAAATGGTGTGAGAGAGAAATTGCAGCTTGATTATTTTTTTGAAATATTCAGATTAGAATGTCATCTTTTATGAGCTTTTTTTTTATAACCACTTAGATTGATACAACTCTCTAAAGCTGCTCTGTTTTTCATCACACATTCTCATCTGTAAACCCTTCATTTTTATTAATCTCTGTACAATCTGTACAACTCCGAGATTAATCATTTTAAAAGAGCTACTCTGAAAGTGTTAAGGATTTGCTGTGCTAATGGTAAATGCAAGTGCTTCTAAATACTCCACAGCACTGAGCTCTTCCTTTGTAAGTATCAGCCTTTGTTTCCCAGTTATCTAGAATTACATTTTATGGCTGTGTTTCCAGCTTTGGCTGTCTAGATCCAAAGAACAAAATACACTGAGTCCTTTTTTCACCAACTAACCCAAACTCTAAATATTTACAGTCCATTTCTGGCTTTGAGCAGTTCTGATTGAAGTTAAAGGGAGTTGTGTATTCACAAATAATGGCAGAGCTGGACTGTGAGGCCAAATCTTTCAGTCCTTGCTCAAACAAAGATTTGTGTCGGATCCTGGCAGGGCAGTTTGGCTGCATCTGATCCTGCTTAGTTTTGAGTCCTTTTAGGACCTGTGGAGGGATCAGTCCAGTGTCTCTCCTTGATGTGACTCTGGGCCTTACTGGGGATTTTTTTTTGTTTTGTTTTTGTTTTTTGTTTTTCTTTGTTTAATTCATCTGAGCTTATAAGGCATTGTCTCTTTGCCCACTTTAACACAGAGTACCTGACTAGAAGAGATGGAAGTTAAGGCCTGTGCTACCCTCTGGAGATTTCCATTTAGTTAATGTACTGCAGGTATAAATTCACCAGCCACTTGTATTCCTCGTGTATGTGGCATTGCATTATCTCTTGCATGCAATAAAGCAGGTGTTTGAGTTTAATAATGGATCTAGATTTGTATCTGTTCTTCTATCCCTGCCTTTATTGTAGTGTATAAACTGCAGCCGTGTGAAACAAGCCAACTGTGCCCAGTGTACACTTTGTGGCATAAATCATGGCTAAAGCATGGACTACAGAGGCTGGAAGGGAAAGAACTCTATTTCCCCATGAGGATGCAGAATGAAGGCTGAGCTTCAAGAGAGCAGCAGTGCAGGGACAGTTTGGGAAAGCTCCTCCTTCAGTGCTCCAGTTTCCCACTGACTGGAAGGAATATCCACCTGTTAATTTCTACCTCCCCAAAGGTCAGATTATTCCACAGCACTCCATAATGAATAAACAGTGTTTTAACCAAGAAATCTCTCATGATCCATTTTGCTGTCAGCAGCTATATGGCCATGCTAAGTACCAGCCAATGCTGATGGAAATGTGCCCAATGTAAAATGGGAAATAGGGCTCCTGGTTATTAAAGCATCTCTCCTAGGGAGCTGGTTAAGGACTTAGTGTATTATGGGTCAAGGGGCTCAGAAAGCAGGTTTTAATCTTCATGGATTCTTGTATGTGCAGTTATTGTGAGGTATAACTAGAAATAAGGGGAGGAAATATGTAAAAGGCTGGTTGTTGAGGAGGGCTTCCCAACTGTGCAATAAAAACTGAGATGGAGATCACCTGGAGGATGCCTCTCATTCATGGAGCCATTCCTTAGGGCACAGACAGGGTCTTGGTTCTGCCTCTTATTCCTGGGAGGAATTATTTCAGAACAGTATTTCAGAACTCCTTACAAAAGAGGTTATCACTGAAAAATGAAAACCATGAGAATTTGAAGGGAAAGTGGGGCTGTGTTTTATGGTATAGATTTTATTACATATTCCTGCTTCTTCTTACGAAGTTTCTGTCCTGGGAATTCTTATCAGCCTTTGTGTCTGTTGTTTATTTGGTGTTTAAGGTTGTTAGGACAGGCGTGAAGGGGAGGTTACACTCAGGGTGACCAGTGCTGAAGTTCACATTTACCCTTGATTTACTGCTGTGCTGCAGGTCAGCAACAGCTTCTGCTGCAGAACTTCCTCCTTATCAATGGTGGTTCCTGTTCCATTCCATTCCATTCCATTCCATTCCATTCCATTCCATTCCATTCCAGCTTCTTCCATTCCATTCCATTCCATTCCATTCCATTCCATTCCATTCCAGCTTCAAAATGCTCTGTGGAATTTGTGATGAACTTGGGTATCACCACCCAACAACCACCCAACACCCCTCTCCCCAGCCTTTTTATTTTTTAAATTTTTTCTAAAAATTAAAAAAAAATTGTTGTGTACAGACTTGCTGCCTTTAAACAGAGAGGAAAATTTGATGTTGGTGGGGAATCTGTGCTGATCAAATGGTGATAGCAAATGGTAATTTGTTACTTGAATTAGGCTCCAAAAGGCCACTTGTGGGCTCTGGGCAGAGAGGAGACCCCATTTATTTGGACATGGTGCATATCTACAGCAAAGTTTAATCCAATTAAATCAGCTAATGGTATCTTTTTTATCTGTTACTACATGTACTACATGTAATAATACTGTATTACTACTATACTATTACTACTATATTATTTTACTACTACTATTACTGTATTACTGTAATAATACTGTATTACTACAGAATAGAGATCCTTTCTTGTCACCCCCCCCATAACTTATTTCATTATGATCGCCTTAAAACTGAATTAAAATTGCAACAAGCAGAGCACACCCTCCCAAAAGACGCGGCCTTTGATTTGAACGGGCAGGTGGAGCCAGGATTTGAAGTTAGCACAGCAGAGCAGCGGAAGAGCTGAGCCCAGAGAGCAGCTCTGCCAGGGAGCAGCCTGCCAGTCGTGCCAGTGGTGGGGAGGGCAGCCCACCCTGGGCAGGCAGAGCTGCTCTCAGGCACTGCTCCCCTCCTCTGCAGGCTCACAAACCCCTTGGACACGTCCTGCATTCCAGCTCCGCTGCCTGCTCCGCAAATCACTTAAGAGGTTTAAAACTTCCTTGTAATTCTACTCTGCACGTGAACTTTGAGTGAAGCGAAAGGAAGGACCAGTGAAATGAGAGTCTGGACCTCAGGGACCCTTTCAAATTGCTATTGCAAGCATTTGGCCAAGGCTGGGATAACATCCTACATATCCATCTTTGTCCCGTGTGCCCTGGGGTTTTGCTCTGGGCTTTCTAATTTCTGGTGCTGTGCAAAATGTACACTTGCCATTGCCAACGTGTACTTCTACAAGTGATTATGTAACGTACTCATTCAAAAATTAAACCTAAAATGTATTTATGTGGTTCTGACATTAGGAAGGCTGCAAACAGGAGACACAGCAGTGTTCCAACATTCAGGAAAGTAGAACATAGGATTTTGAAGAACATAATTAGACAAAACATATGGCTGTGGCCACCCCAAAACACACCAAAATTTGCAAATTCTTAAAATTATTATGAAAATTTATACCTAGTAGGGATAAATATACCTGTTTTTTTTTAATTTATTTTTTCCAATTTTATTTTTATAAAGGGTTAATCTGTAGTGCATCCTGCAAGCTGATACATGGGATAAATAGTTTAGACACTGATTTGTAATCTCTGTTTATGAGTACATGACTGCTATTCTTATAAATGTCATCACTTGCTTGGTAGTATCGGGTAATATCTGAGTCATGAGGTGTTGACAAAAATCCACTGCACTTAATGTGAAACTTGAGGCATTTTGTTCATTCCAAAAGATATTAGCAATAGCCAGCCCCACGTTTGACTGATAAATAATGTGAACATGTGCACATGACACTGTTGTGCTGCTATGTGAATTTTTCCCTCTTACCTAAAACCTTTGTGGAAATACATCAGAGCTCAAATCATGATAATTTCTTTTTTTTTTTCCCTCTCCTTTTTCCCCTGGATGCCTTCATGGATGCTATTAGATGTATGTATGGAGTCAGTGCACTGTGCCAGTGGGAGCAGATCCATGAGAATGAAGGCAGAGCAGGTTTCGTCTGGTGAATTTCACTTGAACTTGGATATCATGGCTGTAAAAGCAAACTCCTCATGTGTTACCACTGACTTAAGGAAAGAAACTTCTCACATGGAGCTGAGTACTGAAAAATATGTAACTTTTTGGTTATTCCCCTCTTTACTTACAGGCACACAGCGGGATATGAAAATGAGAACCACAGCACTCCCATGTTGTACAGCTGTGGGGCCCAGTACAGAATACACACCCACGGGGTCTTCAGAGGCATACAAGTGAGTATGGTGAGGCATTCTTCACAGGGAACAAAGCTGCTGCCTGTTTATAGTGTTCACTCACTACTTCACCGGTGTTTGTAAACCCATCCTTGATTTGTGGCTTGCCCACGTTGTCAGGAGATGCTTTATGTAGAGTGTCCTGACCTCACTGAAACCATTGCACTCTAACATAAGATTTCTTTCTGTCACAGTCATTTAAAATTGCTCATATCTCCTTCTGAAATATGTCTGCAAGGCAATACTCCATTCTGTGCTTATTTACCTTTCTCAGGATGGTCCAAAATGAGTGATCCAGCTTCCAGCTCCAGTCACTCTGGCCATGTGGAACCTCTGTGGTTATATCTAACATAACCACATATCTAATCTATATCTATAGGAAGATATCTAATAACTGCATATATGAAAGTGTCAGATTACATTTTGCTTTTACGTGTTTCTGAAACTTTACTAATTCAAATGTATTTCCTTAAAACTAAATATGTGATTGTTTCCTAATAACTAAGTAATTAGTGAATATTTGGGAGGAACTGACCATTCATGGGAGTTCATTTCCTCCCTTTCTGAGTCAGTCATATCATTATTAAATACCCCTGTAAAAGATATGCCTTGTTAAAACTGATGGCAAAGTCATTACAGAGTATCTGTCTCCTGTGTTGTTCTGTGTTGTCAAGCTACATCTGTGTCTTTAGATAGCATCTTTTCTCCTTTTCCTCTTCTGTGGAGTTTAGCAAGTCATTATTCAGTGGCAAGCTCTCAGAAACAGGCTCCTGAGCTAGCTTTTGTTGGGTGAATAAAAGTAAATGGTCGACATTGTTTAAGGAAGTTAATTATCCCAGAAGGAGGAGATCATCTTTGATGGAACATTGTGACAGAGGCCAAAAAGCATTAAGGCTGAACTATTCACCAGCTCCACCTAGACAGTTGTTTTTGTTTTGTTGTTAATCAGTTTGTGTTAATCCAAGACATCCATTTCCTTGTCCTTTAGCTTTATGTGAGTATTTTAAGGACAATACTCTTCTGGCTCATGCTCTTTCCTCTCACCCTGGCATAAACTTAAAACTATTTTCTGTGGCAATAGAAGGTGTGCCAGGATCGTGTGGTTATACATGAGGTCAGAATGGGCCATTCAGTCTGTCATACCAACACTGGTGAGAGAATTCACTGGGCAGAGCTCACTGTGCTTCACCTTCGGATAATTTTAACACTCTGCAAAGAGCCAGTCAAGGCACACCAAGGTCTCTGACGTAGAATGGAGCAAAATTTCCTGTTTCCACCATGATCTATCCAAGCATCTCTTTGTCCTGGGGAGGTGCTGAGCGACCTGCGCGTGTGAAGTCAGAGCTGAGGACACCCAGGTGGCCTCAGCAGGTCTCTGTCCTGCAGGACGTGCGGCGCGTGCCCGGCGTGGCTCCCACCATCGTGCGCTCGGCGAGCGAGACCAACGAGAAGCGTCCCTTCATGTGCGCCTACCCTGGCTGCAACAAGAGATACTTCAAGCTGTCCCACTTGCAGATGCACAGCAGAAAGCACACTGGTGGGTATAAAGCAGGGCACAGCAGAGCGGGCAGGGCGGGTTTGAGGTGGCACAAGGGGCAGGAAATGCCCTGCCAGGCCAGGGAGCGCGAGAATCCGTCAGATGAGTGAGCACGTGCTCTGTCAGCTGGGCAACCACTCTTGTCACCTGGCAATCCCTCTTTTTGTCACCTGGCAACCCTTCTTTGTCACCTGGGCAACCCCTCTTTGTCACCTGGCAACCCCTCTTTTTGTCACCTGGGCAACCCCTTTGTCACCTAGGCAGTCCCTCTTTGTCACCTGGCAATCCCTTCTTGGAGCTGCAGGCTCTCTGGATCTGGCTAAGACACACAGCAAGCAGATCACCTCCCTCCCTCCCTCTCCTACTGTTACAGGGCTATGAGTTGTTTTCTCTTTTTTTTTTTTTTTTAATTTCTTCCCCCCCTCACTTGGGACCATTGAATCTCACTCCAAATCTCATCTAATGTGAATTATGAAGGAGTTTCCTCTGCAAGAGGAACCGAGACATTCAGCATCCTCTGGCTCTCCTGTGTAAACCTGTTCTGGTTGGGGGTGTAGGCAGGGGTTGGCAAATAGGTTCCCTGCCATGGGATCTTTCCATGAAGGGTTGAGCCTGAAGCCAGTCATTTGTGGGATAATGTCTGGATTCTCTCTGAGTTCAGGAAACAAGACCTCAAAATGTGGAAATCAAGTACTCTGCTGCACCTTGCCAAGAGTAGACAGAGTTATTTCCCCTCCTGGGAGATTGATGGTGTTGGATGTGTAAAATTATGATATATTTTTAGATATGTTCCTTCCTTATGGGTTTTGAATTTTTTTTAATTGGCTGTCATATTTTTATTTAGAAAGTTCTTTCTGGGCTTACCTAGAAGTCTGTGCATGTAATCTGTAAATATGGATGTTCAGTCAACCACTGATGTGATGGAAGACCAAAGGGATGAAAGAGAGCAGGAAGGCAGCCCATGCTGGGTGACCTAGGAGATAATCTAACATCTCATGAGAGATAGTTGCAATCTTCTCCTTTTGGAGACCATTCAGTCAGTTAATTGTGTAAACTGTGAGAAATGCACACAAAGCACTTTTAATTAATGAATGGGCAAGTCAGAAAATATTGAGACAGCTGTCTTCAGAGCTGCTGAAATTAAAAATGTAAGATACTTTAGACTGTAAGTGCAAGCTCATCTTTAGAAGGGAAGGTCTACAGAAATGCTATTCTATTTTCTGTAAATAAATTGGGACCAAGAACATTTGGAAATCTTTTGAAGGCCACTAAATTCAGTATTTTTCTCCATTATGCCTTAACAGTTCTGCATTTTTTTTTCTCATAATCACTATTTCCTTCATTCCTAAATTGATTTACTCTGTGTTTTAGCAGTCATTATTTGTTTGCTCTGGACCTGTATCTTATTCCACTTAGTTGCCTGGCTTACCCAGTGTTATTTCTGGATCAATCACAAGGACTTCAGATTACATATGTATGTTTTTTCCTTAGCTGGAGAAGATTTTTAGTATTATATATAATTTGGGCTTGTAAAGTCAGAAGACCCCAAAACACATAGGTGATAAGCCTGTGTCTATCCCCCAGAGAGGGGTCCCATTGTCTTTGGGGCCTCTCCTCTGGTTCATGATGCAGTGGGACTGGGCAGAGGAAAATCACCTTTTTCCCCTGCAACACCTTCTCTGTACAGGTGGGCACAGATCCTTCTGCACACACATTTTGACATGCTGACAGCAAAAATTATTTCTTTCTCAAACCTTTGCAAGTTCCCTTCCATAAGAGGCCAGCTTGTTTCCCAAAGCTTGCGTTTGCTGCTGCCAGCATTGCTCTGTAAGGTTTCCAGGCTGGTTGCAGCTGAAGAGAGGAAGCAAGGGATGCTGCACTGCTGGAATGAAAATTGCTGGGGCTGAGGAGTTCGCATTTAGGATGGGAAAGGAGTTCTGTCCTCAGCCTGTTGAATGGGTACTGGACATTTCCTATTATTATGCTCTGGGAATTCTACTTACCAAATTCCCAGCTGCTGTAGGGGCTTTGGGTATGATGCTCTTCATTTCCTGTCTCCTCCTGTGGTCTGCCAGTCCTGATTTTGGGAGGGTTTGGTGAAATGTGGGAGCATCTGGAAGGGATAACTTCCCAGTTACCATGTTTTCCTGGCTGCTGGACGTGTGGATGGTCTGGACTTGGTGGCCATGAAGGTTTTGCACTGCCATGCTCTTCAGGAGTCCTGGGCAGCCAAACCCACTGTTGTGATGCAGATCCATGTCCTTTGCAACTTGTTGTGTTTGTCTAACCCTGACTTGTTTCTCCTGCATGTCAAAAGGAAAATTTGGAACCAGTTTTCTCAAAAAATAATGTGGTTGTGTTTGTCACACCTCTCCTAATCAATCAATCAAATATAAAATTATTAATCTTCCTGTGAGGTGCTTCTGGACTCACTTATGTGTTCGGGGCTCTTCCACCTTATGCTGTATTAGTGGTAGGTCAAAGGTTTTGGTCATTTTTTAAATGATGAACACATGATTTGAAAACAAGCTCTTACATATATATGATATTAAACCAACAGATTGTATCTTTGCAGGATATTGTTGGCTCTAGATTATATTTTTTATTTCTGTAATAGATACATACAAAGGACTGGCTCATCGGATCTTCCATCCTTCCATCCTTCTTTCCCAGTTGCAAAACCAAGCAAGGCCCTGAAACACAAAGTTGGATTCTGTAATCAGTTTTTACCAATGTTTCAAACAGCCTCAACTGAAAATATGTTAACACTTTGTACCCTCCGAGGCTGCTTATCTGTTCTAACAATGCCTTCATTGAAACATGTACAACCAAAAAAGCTTTTTTCTTATCTTGGTGTATTTTGCTGCAGCAGATAGGCCTCTGAAAGGAAATGCAGAAATACATCTAGCTTTTCAACTTTGCAGCAAATAATGTGAGTTGTCATTCCGTGGCAGGCTTCAGGCACTTCCTTGCAGAAACAAATTGATGTCTAGACCTCCATAAATTTCACTTCTGGTGGAAGCATCAGCATTCTTGCCAGAGACCCTTTGGGTTCAGTGCCACTCATTGGGAAAACTGGATTTATCCTTTATTTTTTTTAGGATAAAATCCGGTTTTTGTCCTAAAACTGGATTTATCCTAACACAAAGCTGAACAGGTCTGCAGAGAGAAAATCCTCTGCCCGTTTGCCAGGGATGTTCTTTAGCCCAAATAGGCTCAGCTGCAGGTATGGTCTGCAATGGACTGTGAGACTCTGTAGATCAGGAAGATTGTCCTTTATGGTAGGGTGTCAAGCTGTATCCTTTCAGGCTGATATTTCTACAGCATAAAATAAAAAATGCTTAGGGATCTAAAATACAAGATCAATTTCAGAATAGTAATGACATGTCACAGCTGAGCTATGGTGTGAAGATGACAGAAATTGTTAACTGTAAAGGTTCCCTAGTAAATAAATAAACTCGTATTTTGTGTGAATTTGCTAAAGAAATTATATTAAATAAAAATATAGGATTAGCAAGGCAAAGTTGTGATAATGGGACTTGTTTGATTAAATGGGTACACTTATTTAAGAAAAGGGGTTTAAATTCATGAAGGATGTAGAGACCAGCCTTCAGATTCTCATTCCCACTTGCAGGCTCTGGTTTCAGAATCTGTTCTTGCCAGCAGCAGGCTTGTACTCTTGCAGAACTCCTTAATTAAAGCAATTACTGTGAATATTTTGTGCAACTGCTTCAGCACTAGCATTTTCTGTTTTCCCATGCACTTGAGCAAATGAATTTGCTCCAGAGAAAACATGCACACTTCGCTTAGTTTAAGATAACTGCTTTTGACAAAAATCTCTTTTATTAGAAACATTTATTGCAATATGTGCAAAGGCAGATTCGTGCTTGTTTTACAATTCTTGACCTTTTATTTTAAAAATAATTTTCCTAAATATTCAAGGCATGCCATTCCCTCTGCCCTCTCTCATCTTTATTATTTCATTGCGCCCTTTCTTGTGCATGTCTCTTTCAGTAGTGTAAGTGATCATGTCTCAGGCAGGAGGGATGGTGAAGCTCCATCTGCATCTCCTGTTTTGTTTTGGCCCTGTGTGTGTTCACACAAGCAGGTGACAGCATTACTGGATGTTTTCATACACAAAGAGACTTCAGCCTTTTGCTGGAGAGGCTTTGGTAGGGCTGGGGAAATGAGGCACTCTCACTGTGGGAATTTCATGGAACAGAGCTTTTCTCATCTGGGATGTTTCTGTTGTCCTGTTCTGAGGAAATTTATGTGACAGTCAGCTTTGGCAACTGACACAGAAGATGTGGAAAGAAAGAGAAATTAGGATTTCTGTCTAATGTTGTGCCTCTTTTTGTTTATTTGCTTTTTGTTTTCTTCCCTGTGTCATTGTATCCCTATGTAAACATTTTAGATTGCTTCCTTTAATATCTGCATAGGTTAAATCTGACTTTAATTTAACCAAGATAATTTTCCAAAGTATTTAAAGAAATACTTTCACGTGCATACCATCAGACCCTCTATGCTGTTTTATTCCAATGCCTCCTTAGCCATCTTCTAAGTTTATATTGCAATTAGCAGACAATCATCCTGTCACTGCATTCTGCTCTGCTGACATTCCCCCTCTTAAATCTGCCAAAGGGCTGAATTCCTCGGAAGTAAGTGGTTTCTGAAAAGCAGGCACCCCCCAGGGAGTCCTTGTGGTCAAAGTGTATGGAACTATTTCAAACACCTGTGGCAACTTTAATCTCCTATGCTAATAAATTAAGCCCAGCAGACATAGAAATTGTCCACACCTAGGTTTGAGACTCAGTCCTTGGGGTGACTGTCACAGGAAGTCAGCTTGTTCTTGCAGATTTAGTTGCTTTTGTAAATTTTTTATTTTAGTTGCACCAGCATGAATTTTGGAACTCTCTCCTTAATATGCTTCTTGTTCTCTGTCAGCTGGGTCAAAAGGCATCTGCTTTAAACTAAACTGGCTTGCTTTGGTGTCTCAGAATACCAATGCAAGCAGAATACATTTCCTCACCACAGAATCAGACATGCAGACACCTGCAAAGGAGGGGAAAATGAAACAGAGAGAAACCAACCCCTCTGCCCACTCCAGCTGGTGTTTTCCTGTAGGAAAAGGTCCCACAGGATCTTTGGTTTGCATCTCAGCTTCCCACAGCAGGCAGGGCTGCTGCCTCTTGTTTGAGAGCAGGGGTTTAAATTGGTGAAGGACGTACAGAGCAGCCTTCAGATTCTCATTCCCACTTGCAGGCTCTGCTTTTAGAATCAGCCTCCTTTTCTCATCTATTCTTGTCAGCTTGTACTCTTTTTCACTCTTACTCTCCAGACAAAGCCCAGCATCCTCCCAGCTCTGTGGTTCCATTCCTGCTCCTGCTGAGGCTCTGTGCTGTGCCACTGGAACCAGACTGTCTGTGGGCATAAATGTCATTTAATGGAATTTAGATTTATTAAGACATTTATTAAATGTAATAAATGTCTGAGGCTTCAGCAGGATTCCAGGGTTGTGCAAAGGGACCTTAGGTTAGGAGTAAGTCAGATCTGGAAGATCATGGATCTCCTCCTGTAACAGCATAAGGATTGTTTTGGCTGAACTTGCCCAAATTTCACCACCCCTGTGCTCTGCTGGCAGTGTTTCCCTCTTTCCTCAGATTCCTCAGTTGCTGCATTTCTTTTTGCATGTTTATGTGCAGTCATTTGCACTGAAATCCGTGTTCATTTGAGACGCTGGCTTGTGGGGATTTCTTTTTGTAAAAAACTCAGGATCTTACTTTGCATCTCCGAGAAATCCCAGCCTGACGATCTCTGCTGAACTGCATGGGAGGAGGGGAAGAGTTTATATTTACATGAGACTTTGCAATAATTCATTTCTTTGCCTGTGGGAGCTGTGCAACTACATGAGAAATTCTATTTAATGGCATTTCTAATTCCAGATTTCTAATGAAATCTAATTAATGTTTTGGGAAGAATACGTCTTTTTCTGAGGTTGAATTTTTTGCTCAGTTTTGTCCTAATTAATGTGGTTAGAACTGTCACCTGTGTAGATGGAACTTATTTGGTTTTTGCTTTAAACCCAATTTAGTTCAAACTGTGAGTTGTTCCTGTATGAATGATGTGCTACAGAAACAGGTGCTACTGAAAGGGTTTAATGGGGTTTCTAGAGAAATATAAACCAAGACATTCCTGCTCTTTTCCCGCAGAAAAAAACCCAAAAATTCACTCAACCAGAAATATTTTGCTTCTTTAACCGCTAATTTTCTTAGAGTGAGCAGATTCAGTGTCAGTGTCAATGCAGCAGAGTTTTGCCAGCCTTTCCAACAGAGCTGTGTGGCTTTGTGACAAATCAGTCCTGGTGTGCCACTGGACTGCTTCAGACTGCAGGGAAATCTTTCAGAGCAGCACATTTCATCTTCTGGTTCAGCTTGAGGTGCTTCTTCATTTTGTCACATTTTCTAACAAACTCTCTTTCCTCTCCAGGTGAGAAACCTTATCAGTGTGATTTTAAAGACTGTGAACGAAGATTTTCTCGTTCAGACCAACTCAAAAGGCACCAGAGACGACACACAGGTTTGTGGACAGGACCTGCCTGTAATTAGAGTTCATCTGTATGCAGGAATTGTGATTCTGAAGTTATGCTCCTCAAATTTATATTTTTCTGGGGTTGTCTGCTCATGACACCAAATTCTTGAAATTAATTTTAGGAGAAGGCCATGGCTAGGTTTTTAACTGGCCTTATAGCACTACTGTGGCTGTTTTGGTGGCTTTTATATCCTGACACCATCTTTTGAAACAAATTTCATCATGAAACTGTTTGCTCTATACCTTATGTTTAATATTAAGAATATATTGTGCTTAAAACGTCACAGTTCTGCAAGAAAAATTTGCCAACATGTAAAATTTCCCCAAGACCTATGCATCATGTGTAGAGTAGTAGTGTGAAGTAAATTAAACCTATTGGGAGCCCATGAAAATAGATTTCTGCACCTTTATTTTTCATATGTCCCATTTGCTCCTGCAGGATACCCTCAGGGCCAAACCTCAGGGTCAGGATTAACAATGCTAATGCTACATTTTTTTTTAAATAATGTGCAAGGTTTATGCTACATTTTCATTTAATATAATTTGCAGATGATTTAAGTGGGGGTTTGTTTATGGTGGAGCTGTTCAGATGCTTCAGACCCAGGCACTGGCAGAGGAGGTTGCAAAGGGTGGTGGCCTCATTAATGACTAACTTTCTGTAATGTGTAGGCACAGGGCTGGGAGGAGCAGTTACTGTAACAAAAAACCAAAAAAACCCCAGGCTTTTGAAACTTCAGAAATATCTGATTTCATCCACTCTTCCAAAAATGCTGGGACATAAGAACAGATTTTTTTTTTTTGGTTTTTTTTGTCTCCTAGGTGTGAAACCATTTCAGTGTAAAACCTGTCAGAGAAAGTTCTCCAGATCTGATCATCTGAAGACTCATACCAGGACTCATACAGGTAAAACAAGTGCGTAAACTTTTCTTCACATTTATATTTATTTTTTTTTAATTTTAAATCAATGTTGTTGTGAATTACATGGATAGAAAGTGTCTCAACCAGGATTTAAATATTCAAAACAGCAGAAAGAATTTCAGTGTGCTGACTTCATTGTGGCTGCTTTCCCCAAGTGTGATAGTCACTTTTCACAAAGCAATTTAGGTGATTTTAGAAACTATGCTTTCTTCCTTCGTGTTTAAAAAAATATCAGCTTGGCAAAATAAATTTTGTCAGCTATTATGAATTGAGCATCACGGTCTCAGCCCACAAATGTCAAGTTGATCTACTGCCTTTACTGAAAGAGCCCTACAAGATAGAAATTTTAATTCTAGCTTTAGCCAAAGGTCTGTAATCTAAAGTATTCGTGCCTACTCATGCTTCTCCCCAGTGTCAGCTGAGCCTAATGCAGGATAGCACAGCAAAGCTCTGCTGCTGCTGCCTGTGCTGTAATCTCTCCAGCAGATAAAAGCAGTGCCTTTTGCAAACTCACACTGACAGACACTAAAGTAAAAGCTTACTCAAATATTCAAGAACCTTTTATATATTTTTTTGTAGAAACTGTAGGATTTAATCTAAATACAGGGGGGAAAAAAAGGAGGCCATTTTAGCCTACTCTGCTCTCACATAAATGTAAACACCATTAAGGAGCAACTGCAGCAAGCTAAAATTTTAGTTTTAGGTTTTAGAATTAGTCCTGCGTACTGACATATGCTGTTCCTTCTGCTGTGTATGCAGTGTTTTTACCAAGTAATTGTTTACCAAGCACTTTAGCATGTTGTTGGATGTCACGGCGTTTTCCATGCTGGTGTTAACCTTTTAAATTCAGTCTCTGTACAGATGGACAAGGAGCCTGAAAATCTTTTTCTCTCTGCTAAGAATTCTTTTTTCTCTTCTGGACCATAAAAACACACATTTCAGACTTCCAAAAATAAAAGAGAAATTTTAATAAAGGAAATGATTCACCTGAGAACAGTGGCATTTTCTGTGGCTCTGGCCAAATAAATGCTTCACCCAATGGCCATATCTACACTTGCAATCTGCAAATGGCAAAGGCTGTGCTCCTGGGCTGTCCCCATGGTCCTGCTGAGCTGCAGGGCCTGGGTCTCTGTGCATTCCCATGAAGAAAGATGTTTTCTTAACCAGCAAGAGGTAATGTTCTGGGAGAGACAAAATGGCAAGTGGTGGTAACACGCTGTCAAGCTGGGATGAACTACATTCCCCATCACATTTCACTGCTAACTGATCTGTAATTCAGGACTTGCATGACTCCAGTCATCTTTTATAGCCCAGATTAGCTGCAGTGAACAACTTGCTCTCTCTTGTGCTAGTGAAGATCCTTTCCCTGTCCCAGTGGCTCCCTGGACCTGAGCCCCACAATCCTTGCCGTGGGTTTGCTGCCTGCCACTGGCACAGCAGCTGGGCTGTGTTATGGAGCCACTCCTGACAAGGATTTTGGATGTGTCAGCTCCTGAGGGGGATGAGCACGAGTGGTGGGTGGGGATTTTCCATCCCCACTTTGCCCTGCAGCTTCACTCCTCTTTCTTTTTTCATAGC
Source organism: Passer montanus (assembly GCF_014805655.1). Classification (NCBI taxonomy): domain Eukaryota; kingdom Metazoa; phylum Chordata; class Aves; order Passeriformes; family Passeridae; genus Passer; species Passer montanus. The sequence goes on along the minus strand of NW_024370374.1, from coordinate 6,238,013 downwards.
CCTTGAATTATGTGACAAAGCACCTAGCTCAAGTTAACTTGTTCCACGTTAAATCTTGAGGAATCAATGCAAATCCATGCAATTCTATCCTAATTTTAGTCAACTACCAAACTGTTAGGATTCAGGGATTTTTTTCTTCACAAGCAATTTCGCTGTGACAGCAATCTTTGCTGTTGAAAGCAAAAAAGGAAAAAAAATCAAAGGAAGTTTTATCCATACATAGACACATTTAGCAATGGAACTGTGATCTCTGACATCAGCACCATTTTCCCCCACTGTTTTATGCACTCGTGGGAGATAGTTGCTGCTTTTGCCAGCATCTATGCTAAGTAGATAAAGTAGATTTTAGGAATTCTCTCTCAACTTAAATACCTGACATGGGAGTTTTCAAACAGAAATACACATTTATGCAAATCTCCTTTTGTCTGAATTTGGAATAGGTTTTTGAAATGCCCAGAGTATGAGGTAAATAAGAAGAGAAGATGCCTGGGTGAGGTTGTACCACTCCAGCGTGTCTGGAGTGTGTTAGAGAGGATGAGGTGTGTAGACAGCACTGAAGAGCCCAGCCCCAGAGCTGAACATGCTTTAAAATATTGCATTTATTTTGAGGGGAAAAAAAAAAAAAAAAAAAAAAAAAAGAAAAGAAGAAGCATGAGTCACCGGGCACTGCTCTGAGCTAATGAAAGCATTCCATCAGCATTCCTGTGGCATCACAAACACAGCCTGAAATTCCACTTACACACTGCAGGAAATCAAGAGAGCAGGTTCAAACAATTAAAAAGTGGTGGCATTTCTTGTTAAATTAGAATGTGCTTTGCTTGAAGTTATTTGTAGTGAATATTATGCTCATGAAAATGTTAGAAAAATGCTATTTTGAGCATTTGACATCTCCCATAGATGTGAATCCACTTTATTTAGATAGCAGTGGAAATCTTTGACTGTGGCTCAGCAGACTTCACGCTGAACCCTCTTGCTTCTACCATATTCACTTACACTCACCAGTTTCAAAGAACTTCAGCCAAAACTCGTTGAATTAGTTGGAAAAAACTCCCCTTGACTGGAGGTCAAGCTCTAGAAAGTCCCTGACAGTTTCCACGGTGACTAACAGAGTGTCTGCACCACCGCCCGAGGTGTGACTGAAGCTTGTGCGGATGCCAGGGTGACTTTGAAACTTGGTCATTTGAGAGCTAAGAGCAGCGTAATCATGGCAGCACGGTGCTAAGCAAGGGCCTGTCCTCAGGAATGAACCACTGCAAAGTGTTCTACATCACCTGGAAAGGCTGTTGGTAACCATCAGCTGAGGCAGAGGTAGGGAGGCACGGAGCGCTGATGGGAGCAGGAGCTGGGGGCACTCCCACGCCCTCTCAGGACAGCCCAGGGTGCCTTTCCTCCTGACAGGGGCTCCTCACAGCCCCCCAGAAAGAAAACAAATAGCAGTGTCTCAGATGAGCTGTGTGCTCAGCTAATAACAGGGTGTTTTGTTAACAGGTGAAAAGCCTTTCAGTTGCCGGTGGCCCAGCTGTCAAAAAAAATTTGCCAGGTCTGATGAATTAGTTCGTCATCACAACATGCACCAGAGGAACATGACTAAACTGCAGTTGGCCCTTTAGACAGTTCAAACAAGTGAAAAAACCAGATGGGACATTATAAGCTACTGCAAACTTTCTCAGCCATCCTCGATCACCTCTGTCAGAGAGCTGCAGCTGCCTTCGCATCCTATCTGACACAAGTTAACTCAAATGTAGGATTCTGCTCAGCCTGCCCTTCCTTTTGGAGCTGCACAAGTTCCCAGGCAATAAGTTCAAGAGATTTTTACTTGTGGTTTTGTACAAAAGTAGGCAAGACCACCACAGTTTCAAGATTACTATAAACTGTGCTCAGCTTTCATGTCTGTCTCCAGCTTTTTTTGTGTTATTTTCACTTGAACTTTTCCAGGTACAAATTGCTGTACCTTTTTAATTCCTGCAGTGGGTAGGATGATTCCTCCCTGTTGAAGGTCAGCTCTGCACTTACATCATCCCTGCCTGTGCTGAGGCTCCTGAGTGCTAGTACAGCTTTCCTCACAAGATGAAGGAACAGTCACCTGAGATACTTCTGGTAACCTTTGTACTGCCAAAGGGCAGCCTTTTAGAGTTGGAAGCTCTGCTTTTGAAATTTCACAAGTCCAACCTTTTTTTAAAGGTTGTTTTTCTACAGTAGCTAAAGCCAGATGAACCAGAGCTTCTCTGTACAAAAAAAATAAGAATCTTACCATTAAGTTAACTTGGTTTTTAAAGAATTGCATAACTGAACCCTCAAAACCGTTTTGTTTGTCAATTAGCTCTCTCCTTCTCTCTCTCTCTTTTTAATGTATTGGTTTAAATTTATTCTATCATGAGATGCATAGATCTCCTTTACACAAAACTAATTTCCATCATTGTAGACATTTGGGATTTGTTTACAATGTAAAGCCACACTGGTTATGTGGCTAGCAAGCTGTATAAACTTAAAACTGAACTTCTAATGGGGCTGGTCCACGATCTCCATTAACAGATTACTCTTAAGATAAGTAACTTAAAAAAGACTCTTTGTCAAGTATATGTGAAAAAGACATTATTAGTGTAAGGAAATATATTATTTCAGGGTTTTGGGAGGAGGGATTTATTATTTACTTTTAATTGCTTGAAATTGTGTGTATATATATATATCTGATAATGTATTGCTCTTAGACATCTCCAACTAGAAAATGTATAAATATTAGAAGCATCACTGTTCTGATGTTGTTGCTGTTACAAACTATTGATAACACTAAGAATGTAACCTGCATTTTTCACTGAGCTTTCAATTAAAGCCCATTCAAAGAGAAACAAATGAGAGTCCAACAGATGTCTTGTTTCATGTCTGGTATTAAATTTCAAATGCCCTGTCCAATAGTATCCTTTTTTTTTCTTCTTTTTTTTGTATATAAAGGTACCACCAGCACTGATGACCACTAGTTAACCTGTCCAGGTCTTGACCACAATTTATCCATCTCACTTGGGAATCATACTGGCAGCAGAAAACAGTGTCAAGTTTCATATTGTGCTATAAAGCAGTTGCTTCAATCCTTCGTCTTCTTACCCAACCATTCCTTCTCTTTTGAGCCGTGAGATTTGTGTAAGAACTTTATAGAACAAGCAAAATCCCATTTATAAATAGCAGAACTGGCCTTCTGTAGAACTGGGCTGAAACCATAAGCACAGATAACTTCTTAGATTAGGATGTCATAGACTGACTTTTAAGTAAAAGTTAATTTAGAGCTGGGATGGCTTAAATCAGTTCAGCAGGTTGAAAAAGACAGTCTTTCATAGATGATGAAGTGTGAAAACCAAGATAAAGAAATATTACTGTTTCTTTGTCATACTGCCTACTTTTCTTTGGAAGTAAGTACAGCCTGCCTCAGCGCCCTTTGCCCTTGCAAAATATTTGTATCTCTTTAGCAAAAATCTTTAATGTATCTTGCCAAGCTTTTTTCTCTAATGTACACAATGGAGTTCTATGATGGGTTGAGCTTTCTCTCTTAAAGTGCAGCTGCATCGTCAAGAAAACTCAACAGTTAATTCTTCAAGTCCTCTTTTTCGCCTGGGTATTGCATCACTGTTAATTACTGTTGGGGTACTGTGACTCATTTGTATCAGTCAACTTTATCTTTTGCTGCCAAAAGACAGCATCTCTCTGGAGAAACTCATAACAAGTGTGGCAAACATCAAATATTTGGAGCGAGCGGTGTACATAAAACTGCACAGAATTAAAAAATAAAGCAACTCCTCCTGCTCTCTTGAAAGAAAAGCTCAGCTGCAATAACAATGTCCTCTGATTTACCCAGCAGTTCTCGGCAACTACAAAACAATCTGTTTTTCAGTCTGCACCCAAAATAGAGAGCTGCCTTGAGTGTTTATACTAAAAGCCAAAAAAAGAAAAATCTGCCTCCAGTTTTGCCTGCATCAGTCAAATATAAATAAAACTATCTTCTGTGAAATACAACCAAAACTCTATTGGAGCACAGGCCAGACTTCCAGTGACCTGTAAATAGCTACAGCCACGGTTTGCTGCTTGGGGAATCACATGCCGAATAATAATAGTAGATGGCTACAAAAAATGAAGCGTGGGTTGATGACTGACAGAGCATGTCCTTTTGCTTGTGCTGTCACCACTTTCTCAGTGAAAGACTTACTGCTACTCTGCTCTTTGATGGTCGTTATGCCCCCCAATCTGCCGAGCACGGAGGGGACAATGGTAAATGTTTACAAGATTGTTAAAATTTTTATTCCCAGTTATTTTAGGGTGCTTGTTAAGAGAGGCATTTCATGTCTCTGCCTTTCATTTCTGTGTTTTTGGGATTCTGTCAGCAAGGTAAACCACCTTTTTGGAAGTGCTTTTCTGCATGAGTTTCTGTGAAGCAGCCCTCTGATGCTGGCTCTTGCAGCCTGCAGTTCCTCTTTTTGGGACACACAAAGATTGATCAGGCCGAGTTTCTGTGAGCTTGACCTCCACATGAGAGATGAGGGGGCTGCACTCTATTATATCTTACAAATATCCTCAGCTCTCTGGAAAAATTTCAATCCCACAATTAATTGAGCAAATCTTTTATGCCTCTGCCCTGTGTTGTTAAACTGAAAATGGTGACTGATGTTGTTTTGGCTGATGGTTAATGTCTCAGTGGGACTGGCACCCTCTTCCTGTCCCATGGCTTCTGTAGCCCCCCCAAATGGAGAATGTTCATTACATAGATAACACTTCTCCTTTTTCTTGGCACTTCCTGAGATACAATATGTTGAGTAGGAAAGGGAATGTCATCTCCTCCCTCTCTGATGGTGTCAACTTGAATTCAAGAGCTGACTTGGGTGAATATTTTTGAGGGAGGTGAATCCAGCAAAGCGCCTGTTTTAGGAAAGCACTAGAGTGATCCTGCCTGGGCTGTAGCCACAGGATGTGCTTCTGGTGCATGTCTTCATGGCTATGGACTGTGCTGGCCAAGCAGGAGGTTGCTTCAGTTAGGGAACCTGCCTGGAGCTAGCCCATCCTTCAGACAGGTGATGGTTCCTGTAAGGGAAGGGGGGTGTGTAAAGAAGTAGCTCTTTCCTTCTCTTTCCTTCTCTTTCCTCCTCTTTCCTCCTCTTTCCTTCTCTTTCCTTCTCTTTCCTTCTCTTTCCTTCTCTTCCCTCCTCTTGCCTCCTCTTTCCTTCTCTTTCTGTGGTGGGTTAAGCAAGTTGCCCATTTCAGAAGCCACTCCAACCAGGCCTATCTGTTCCAGGATGTCAGTAGGATTCATTTCACTGCTCCAACAACCCACCTTGCAGCAGCTGGGAACAGTTCCTGGAGGTGCAGGTAGGTGCCTTCAACCAGTGTTTTTTCCTCCTCTCTGCTCCTCAGAAAAGGGAGTTTTCTGAGAAAAGCCTGCTGTGTGCAGCCTGGTTTTGTCACCCATAGGACCTGACAGCAAATCCAGCATGGTAAGCGAGCTGCTCCCTGCACTTTGTCTAAAAGCCCAAGAAAAAAACTTTGGAGCAGGTCCTCAGGTCCCCAGGTCCTCCTGGCATGAGGTGCCACCCAAAGGCCACCAGCTGGCACAGGTGACACCAGCTGCCAGGGGACCTGGGAAGGTTCTGCTGCTCAGTCCTGCTTGAGCCCTGCTTGTAACTTCCCCCATAGGGAAAATCACTGAGTTTTTCCTTTCTTGGGGATGACCCTCATTCCCCTCCCTGCCCTCCAATTAACAAAAAAGTAATTAAAGGCAGTGCATGCAGTTCAGAATGGCACTAATGGACAAGAAAGAAAGTCCAGCTGCAATATTTGGGAATATCCAATAAAAGGTTCATTAGGATCCTTTGAGTTATTGGAAGTCCTGATGACACAAGGGAGCCTAATGAAACAGAAGACCTGGGCTTCACAAGAGTGATGAGTTAAAAAAAGCCCAAACCCAAAACCCAACCCCACTGACACCATTCTAAAAATTAGACAATTAAGAGTAAAACCAGGAATGTAGCCAGAACTATTCCACCTCAAATAATAAACACAAGGATAAGTTGCCAAGCGAGGTCAAAGAAGCAAATGGTAAAGTGAGTTTAAGAGACAGCTAGACACTTTTATGGGGAGAGAGGGGATTGAAGGATACAGTGACAAAACTGGGGGTAGAGTTGAGATAAACCCAGAGGACAGTGGTGGGCCAACAGCCTCAGAGAGTGCTTGGAGCCCCAGCTGCTCTGCAGAGATGTGGAGCAGCTCTTGGTGTTCAAGTGAGACTTACCAGGGCTCTGGCAGGTCCTGTGAGCAGTGAAAAAAAAAAAAATTTAAAAAAAAAATCCCAGGAAGAAAACACCCCTTTTTTCCTTTTCATTCTTCACGAAAGTCTACTTACAAAATAAGAAAAAAAAAGGGTTGACTGGAATATGATTCAAATGAGGCAAACCCACAATATACAGAGGTTATGTTCTCTGCTTGTACAAGGCTTTGCATAATTTCATGCTGTCAGCAGAGCTTGGGTCGATCCCACAAAAAAAAAACGCTGGCAGAACTTCTGTGGCTTCACACAGCAGCACGATGAAGCCTGGTTTGAAGTGCTTGGCTTGGCCACCTCTGCACTGACAAGCAGGTGTTGGTTCCACCAGCACAGCAAGGTGGTTAAATGAGGGCGGGGGGAGAACCAAGAGCAGCACAGCCAGTGGAAGTAAGGCAGAGAATCAAATGAACAAAGTGCAGTTTTCTATACAGACTGCAGCCCAAACACAAATGCCAGCTTCTGGGGCTAAAAGAAGTTAGCTCTGATAGCCCAAAGGGCTTTGAGCAGTGAGGGTGCTCTGAAAGATGGCATTCTCCCAGAAGACACAGGTGACATGGACAGAGCTTTGCTGGGTGTTGTAGGAATGGAGCAGCAGGAAGAGTCTGCCCCAAAGAGGCTGCAGGCCACAGATAAGGCATTAAAAGACAAATGTTTAAAGACATGGAAAATCTTGAATGAGAAAGTCTTGTTGCAGGCAGGACTTTCCTGTTCCTGATAACTAAATAACTATCCCATAGGTATTAATATAATTTAATTGCATCACTGGTTTTTCAGTGATGAATAGACTTGTTGTGTTCTGATGAACTCTGGCAGAACTGAGATCCTAATCTGCAAAAATAGGCTGAGCAGTAACAGAAAGACCTGGCTGACCATCCTGACTTGAATGGCTAGATAAATAAAACTAACTGCTCTTCCCCAGCATCAAAAAGAGCCTATTTAATGCAAAGGAATTGTAAGAAAACACAGGGCATTGAGACACCTTAGTATGGAGGTGCAGGGGAGAAATACAACTGTATTTGTTCTCAGGATGTTTTTATGTTTTTATGTCTCATTCTCATCTGAGTCATGCCCCAGACACAACATTCATTTAAATGACACGTTGAAAAACATAACCACAAAATTTAAAAAAAAAAAAAAAAGGAATCTCACTGCCCGGAAAAATCCTGCCCCAGAATTTCTTAGGAAATGGCGTGTCCTGCTTCACGTGCTCTCTTGGTTCAAGAATCACATCTGCCTAATGTTTCCTCCTAGGAAGGTCTCTGACATTTTTAACTCTATCACTGAAGCCTTGAGGTTAAGTTATGGTGTGGCTGCACAGCAAAGGTGCACTGTAAAGGCAAATAAAGGGTTTTTATCAGCTCTGTGGCCACCAGTAGAGCCCGCTCAGGGCAGGAGGGTGCTTTTCACAGAATTCACAGAATCACTGGGTTGGAAGAGACCTTTATGATCATGGAGTCCAACCCAGCCCCAACAGCTCAGCTGAACCCTGGCACCCAGTGCTACATCCAGGCTTTGTTAAACACACCCAGGGATGGTGGCTTTTGCTCCCAGCCACAAGATGGCCTGGCCCAGTGGGATTGCTGGCCCTTGGGACGGCTGCCTTCCTGGGAATGTGGGGCCACCAAGCCCCTGCTGCAGCTGGAGGAGCTTCCAAACATGCAACAGAAAGTTACAGCCCTGACAAAGCAGCAGGCAGAGCTGGAGACTCTCGTGTGATGGGACTCCAAATGCAGCTCAGAGCCCATGTGTGCTGCTGTGCTGCTCTTCCGGCCACAGACTGACAATTAAAAAAGTCAAATCTGGTTGCCTAGGGCGTTCTTCAAAGGCCAAATCCTCTGCTGTCCTTGAGGCTGCCTGGGCTGGTGCTTCAAGCTCTGAAGGGTGTGTGCTCCGAACCACTCACTGCTTGTACCTCAGAGCTGTGGGGATGGCTGCTTCTGCTCTTAGAAGGAAAAATGACTGAGGATGGAGGAAAGGAAAGCTCACAGGCACTGGTGTGGCTGTGGGGTGCATGAAGCCCTGAGTGAGCAGCTGCCTCCCCAGCCCTGAGCTGCAGGACCTCAGCCTGCCCTGCTCCAGGCTCCCCTCCTGTGCAGCCAGTCTGGGAAGGGCGAGCTGCAGAGTGCAACACTGAAGGTCATGGCACAAACAGCCTAACAACAGTCCAATATTTCTGAGCTGCACAAATTCCTGGTGTCTGCCGCAGGCAGAATCCAAACACTTGTGTCAATTCTGTACCATGCCCCAGACTGCCAAAAAACATTAATATAAGCATATTTATCTGGGCTGCAGTGTGTTACAAGAATTCATTAGGACAATATGTGATATGGTGCTGAAACAGAAGGCTGGGTTTCTCTGGCCAGAGATGAGGAAGTCTAGTCCCTGCTGAACTTTTACTACTGATAAAGACAATGTCTGCTGGCAGCATTCATTTTTTACTAGGCCATCTGCATCTAGTCAAGGATAACTTGACTTTCTGAAAAAGTCATTCATCAGAATCAACCCAGCACAACTTTCTCTTGATGAGTAAAGCAACACAAAGAAAGACCAAGATGGTTAATAAACTTCTTCGGGAGCAAAAGGTCAATGCTGCTGTAAACAAAGCAGTGTCATAGTACTATACAGAAGCATTGAAGTTCCCTGTGTGTTTATATGGCTGATGCCCCATTTATTTTTTTATCTGTGTTTGTTATCGTTTATTTTGCTCTGCTTTAGCTGATCTATAAATCTTTATAACAGTGTTCTTTATTTTCTTAATTTTTTCATCTCTCTTATCTCCTTTTATCACCTGTTTGTGTCCAGTGTTTGCCACTCTCTGCTGCTTGATGGCTGCTTTTTAACCCTTTGGCTCTCATCTACTACACACAGGTATAATACTCAAGTCTTTCAGAACTTTCCTGTTTTTCCTAGAGCTGAATCAAACACTGAAGAAATTCCCACTGTCTCCTTAACAAATCATTAACTATTAAGGGCAAAAAATGAATGAGTGCATTGGTGGGGAAATATTCCTGCCCCAAGTGACTGAGCCTCCTTTTAGCTGCACAACACAGAGAACAGGCAATAGCCAGGTATATTTCATTTCAGGTATTTGCTGTATTTCACTGGACTTCAGATCCATGTTGGAAAGTCCTAGACTTGCACCCTGTAGGGGGGTAACAGATTTCTTTCCCTGCCCTCCCAGTTGTGGAGTTTTTCCTTTGGCTTTTGTGCTTCATGGCTGCACATGTGGAGAGCACAGCCACTAGAAGCTGAAACACAGTCCCAGGCTCCCTTCACATCAACCCCTGCTCCTCCAGCCAAATATTTTATCAGGAGCTGGGTCTAAATTAAAGGCAGTCAGCTAAAAGGAGAAGATTCCAGATCCACCATGACAAATGTGGAGCAGCTGATACCTTGGCAATGTTATTCAGCTGTTCAGTGATGATTGCTCTAGAGCCACAACATTCCAAACCTCACAGATACACAGGTGAATTTTGCCTAGGGAACGAATATTCTCTTGTACATTTCAGAGAGAACTAAAACTCTGCATGAAATAATTATAAAGAAATAAAAAAGTGAATTTTTCATAATGGAGAGCCTCTAGAATTCATCTTCCTTCCTTTGGTGTGCTATTTGTTCTATCTAATTAGATTATGGAAAGTTTTGTATGGACTAGATATCCAAAATCATATAAAAATTGTGTGATTGAAATAAATTTTTGAGGGATAGCCTCAGTAAAGCATATACTGCTCTTTTTAAGGATTTACATCTTGAAACGTTTTACTTAGTAGACTCTTGTGCAATGTAATTACTAATGGCACTGGAGTATTTATTGACACTGGGTCCTCTAGGGAACAAAAACATGCTAAAGACCCTGAATTAACCATGAATTTTGAGATAGCTAGTTAAAACATTAATCTCCTTTGTTAATAAATGTAATATAATGTAATGCACTTCTAATAGTATGAGCCTCTGCTGAAATTGCACCTTGGACTTCTACTTAGAAACGCCCCGTGTTCATGAATTAATGCACATAAGGTTTTTACCTGAGGAAAAAATTGCTGGCTTAGATTCAAAACTCAGTGCTTATTCCAAATTTGGTGTCCTAGCTGTTCCACATGAGTAGACAGTTAGTGGCTGTTCTGTCACACGGAAAGCAAGCCTAGAGGAAGCTCTATGCACTGGGATTATATTCTGTATATTTCATAGTTCTGCTGCATTCCAGTACCTCTGGAATCTGTTTCTGCCTTTAACATGGTAACATTTGTAAATGAGAAATAAGTAGAATAAAATTTCAGGTGACAAGAGAAACCTAGGGCAGGTTTTTTGTTGCTCTTGTTGGTTTAGTGGTTTTTGGTTTTTATTTTTTTTTTTTTTTTTTTAACCTCCCCTCTCTTCCTGGAAGGACTATTAAATTTTAGGAGATAGGGGTAAGCTAATCTTCAGACCCACACTGTCCCAAACCATGAAGTCACTTTAGAAGAAATGTAGTGAATAATCATGAAAAATATAACATTGTTCTTAGTCAGAGGATATTTTGTCAGTTTGTATTGTTTAACTTGGCCATTTGCTGGAAATAACTTAGTGCATTCCTGGCTCTTTTTGGCATCATCTTTAGATGCAGGGTTTTTGGTTTAGACTTTAAATGTTTTTATTAAGACATATACAAAACTAAAAAAAAAAAAACAAACCCAGAAACTTAAGTAACCCAACAGTATTTTTCAATTATACATTTAAATAAAAAATTATTTTAATTGAATTTTTAGATCTGTTTTATATCAGTGCATTTGGAATTCTGACCTTCTCTGAAATGGTTAATAGCTGGTGAAAACAATTTTGCCTTCTATTGGAGACTCTTCTGCCTACTGCACAGATCACTTGAGTTGACTGGCATAAAATTTAGTTTGCATTAATTCGCTACAGACAGGGGCAAAATGAAATGACTGTGACCCATGAGAGTGGGATTTTAGAGTGACAATGCTGTCTGTGAGATGGCTAGGACCCTTGAGTTGATCTAGACATGAAGTTTCCCACCAAGTGATAAATGCAGCCAATATTTACCCTGCAGATGTAAATCTGCCTGACTGAGCTGCTCCTTGAGAACTTCTCCAACCACATCTAGTTTCATTTCAATACCTGGCTTAGGGTCTGCACCAGCCATGAAGTAACAAGTGGAGGATTAAGAGAGTTTTAAGGTCACAGAATGTAGCTGTGCACTGACAAAATCATGTATTTTGTTATTTAACTGTTATTTCTGGCTCTGTGGACATTTCAAATAGCTCAAGGTTATGATGATTGTGTTTTGCATGTGATCCTGTATTTGGTGCTGCTCAGTGTGAACATGCAAGGAAAAAATTTCAGCACTCTGTTTCCATAAGGAGGTACTAATTTCCTCCATAACATGAATTCCTCTTGGCTTCTGGTGTGGAATAAATGCATTGTTGTGGTATTGATATGGCTGTGAATTCTGAAATATTGCACATTTCTAAGTTAATTAGGGTTATGAATTAATTTTTCAGATGGGCATCCAATCCTTGGTATCTATCCCAAATTTCAAATTAATTGGGCCAAATTTACATTTAAACTTTTGGGGCCTTTTTTATTTTTTAGAAATAAAATACTGGAAACAGTTATGTCAAGTTGAACAATGTGTTTCTCTCAAACCCGAAACTAAATGTTTTGTTCCAATATCTTGAGAAAAAAAGCAAAGGGATTGAAGGGTACAGATCTGCTTAACAAAAGAAGGCTTGTATTCAGAAATAAGGAATGAGAGCATTTGGGCTGCAGAAAATGCAAGTTCAATTTTCTCCTTTCTCTGGTGCAATTCCAGTGAATCATTTTCCTAACAAACAAGTACAGCATGGAGATTTCCACCAGGCAAGCAAATCACATTTTTATCTGCAGATACAGGAATGCTGGGGCTTTTTTTGTTTTTTTTTCATTACACCAGATAAATCAGAAAAACTGATCCTGCTGGTGCTGGGAGAGCTTGGTCAGTGGCCACCTACTACAGACCTAGCAGGCACTGAATCTGTCAGGTAACAAGACTGCAGACACTCAGGGCATCATTAGTGAATCATACCTTAAATCACTTTACTTTTGATTTACTAGTTGAGCTCTCAGTCAGCACAAAGATGAACAAAAGCTGCTGCTCTCTGCAGGATGCCTGAAATGAGGCTTTCAGTCTGTGCTTTGCTCTGCAAGTTGAGCTCACAATGGAAACTCCAGAACTGAACTGTAGAAACCACCAGAACCTCAGTCCATGCATACCTGTAGTTAAGAAACTGCCTTGAAGTTTCTTAACGTCAAGAGGTGCAAAATTTACAGCCACGAAACAGCCACATTTCATGTTTCAGAGACCTGTTTCCTACCATCAACTAGCAAAAGTAGGTCCTGGTAAGACAGGGATGTCTGATACAAGGGGAGAAGTATCTACTACACAAAACTTTGGCCAGGGGTCACTAACTTGAGGGAAGTGCTTATCTCCTTTATTTGTTTCCATTATGTAATGAGCAGTCAAAATAGCACTCCAGCATCCCATTGTGCCTCGATTTTTTTTTTTTTCCCCCCAAAAATAAGGCTCTACGACAGTTCTCTGCAGCAAACAGAATTTTCTTCTTTTGGAAATATCTTAGTGCATCTCAACATTTTGATAACAGCTAGGGAATGATCTGAAAGTTTATTTCAATTTAAAAAAATGTCCTGGAAGCAAACAATTTGTGTAAATGACATCTCTCATTGCACTCTGCTCTGTTTGTTAATTTAAGGCTCACAGTCATTATTATTTCAAAAGATTAATTCTGTTTAAATAATCAATTGAGCAGAACAAGATGTTAGTGGGATAGTTAGCTATGTGTCATAATATACTAGATAAAGGATTATACTCCACTTAAGAATTAATAACATTTTAAACCTCTACATAAACTATTTTTTTATCAATAAACATGTCTCTGACAGAGGGCCAGATGCACTCACAGGTCTTAATTGTTCAATCCAGTGACTAATCCCCACTTGATCAAGATTTTACTGACTTAGCAGCTGTCAGGAGAGTGACAAATTTATGATTCAATTGCAATTTCATCTTAAACTTGAAGCTACGTGATCATTTGTGGGAATTAGCTACTTGATAAGATAAGGAGGGTGGAAGAAGTGCACATAATTCTGTGCAGCAGAATCAGGGTGTTGCAGCACTCCTTAGGATGCACTGGAAAGACACAAATGGCCATTAAGGGATTAGCCCATCACTGATTGAGTGGCTGCACAGAGTTGAGGTTTGCTAAATCACTGCAGTCCCAGGTCATTATCCTCGGATGCAGGAGCCAGTTGAATCTGTGTCCAAACACACGAGCAGTAAATTGGAGTGAATGGATTGTGCCAAAAACGAGAAACAAAAAATGCTGAACCCTTGTTCTTCAAGTGTTCAAATTTCCAGGTCATACCCCAAGTTTTTTCCTTCTTGGCATAAAAAATATTTTTTCACTGCCTTTAGTATCAGCATATTCTTGTCTCTGTAATCTCTTTTGAGTGTATTGCTTACCCTCACTATCAAATTTGTGCTTAGTTAACAAATGCTGAAACTCAGATAACATTTCAGAAACGGATTAGGAAAGCAAAGTTAGGAGTTTCCCTCTCTGCTTTCGATGGCTTTTGCACAGTTCCTACTAAAAATGTAATTAAAATAAATGAGTTTCCCTCATTTGGGTTTTGGAATGATAACATTTTGGTAAGCCCCTCAATTGTTTTGTGTACCATTGACATGGGAATCAATAGTGCTGTAATAGCTCTGTTTATTTTCAAAAGTTTATGACAAAAGTAGTGCTCTTGTTAAAAATAAATGCAAATCCAATTTTATTTTTTTTTTCTGAGGGAAGAAATAACAAAATTATCTGCAGGAATAGCATAATATTCCTGCCTTCCTTGCCCATGTGTTGATGCAGCTGATGAGTAAAATTAATAATGAGCAATTCCACTTCAAGGCTATGTGGCAATTCAAATTAATAGCTTAAATATGTCAATTTTTGGAATTTTTGCAGTGCTGGCTGTGGCCTTTGGCTAGCCTGAATGAGCCCAGGGTCCCTTGGGGCTATTTCTCTGTGAGTTGAACTTAGTGATCTCTATTCCCAAGGTATAGATGCATCTAATATTGTTCAACTTATCTCAGTCTAGAGGGACACATAAGTTTAGAGGGGCTCGTTTCCTGGAGCATTTCACTAGAAATTTGTGAGCTGGTGGGTTGGAAAACTCACCTTCACAGAAATGCACTTAATTTTCATCATGCAATGAGCAATTTTCACTTCTTAACATGGCAATAAAATAGGCATTATGGAACAGAGATAGAGCTGGAGGCCAAACTTGAGTATTAACAGAGAAGAAAGGTGAATGTGTTCAGCAAGAAAAGTCTTAGGCCAGGTAAACTTGCTTACCTGAGCCTAAAAATGTTCTTTTTGAACCAATACCCATCAGGTGGGCAATGCTTTTTATTTTCCAGTTCTTTTGCCCTCTACCAGCCCCAGTTCAAATGTCAAAAAGCTACCAAGATGCCCAAGTCTTTGGGAACATGCTATTACCTTAAATAGAAATTAGGAGAATTCAGTCCAAATGACTTTAGGGGGAACAGGAACAAGCTAAAACAGAGGCTAACATAAGTTTGGGGGAAATAAATTAAAAGGAAAAATTATTATGCAAAAACCCCCAACCAACCAAACAAACAAAAAAAAACTTATCAGAGGAAGTTACTGTTTTGTAGATTTGCACATCAGTCTAATGGCAAGCCTGAAGGTTTAAACTAGCTGGAAATTTTTATCCACATTTTGAATGTTGAAATCTTTGGCCAGCTCTGCTTTCTAAGATTCAACCAAAGACCAGAAAATTTGGACGGACTCAGTAAGATTCAGAGAACAAGCTAAAAGGAAAGAAAGTGCAAGAAGAAAATCAATCTGCCAAATTAGACAGAGCAAAGGAACAGGAAGAAAAACAGGAAATAACCTAATAAAATATAGTGGAAAATAAATAACTTCCAGTGCCCCAACAATTTCCTCTTACAAAAAGTATTGGCAGTACAAAGCAAATTACAGGCACATTTCTGTCTGGCTGTGGAAAGTCAGCTATTTAGGGACAACATATGGCATTTCCTCCCCTTCCACCACCAAATGCAGATAACAGTGTCCAGCCTGAGCCTGGGAGTCCCTCAGGTGAAGATCAGAGCACGACTGTGACCCAAGCAGAGCCAGCTGAAGGAAGAGCCAGATGGCTGGTGAAGGTGAACTTTCTGAGGCGCAGCCATGGAAATCTCCACCTCTTTCAGTTATCCCTGTCTCAGGGTCACAGAAAATATGGGAAAACTGAAGGAATGAAGGCAACTGAAGGCATTTGCCACAGCATGCTGAGCTTCTGGAGATCTCCTGGGCAGCCAGGCACGGTGGCTCTTTGTGGCTGGAGCAGAGAAGGGGACATGTAAGGTTTATGAACTTGCTAGGTACTGATCCCTACTCTGTCAGGTGGCAAATGACAGCGTTTCTGTGGGAGTGATGCCACAGCACAGCCGCACAGTGCCACCAGGGTTTGGAAGCAGTTTTCCCAGCAGTGACGTAGGAAGATACCTGGCTGAGAGCAGCAGTCCTCCCCCAGCTGCCCGAGGCGTGGCAAATCAGTAATGAATCCATTTTCAAGTGGAATCCAGGTTCTGCAGTGTTTACAGTTTTTGCACTGGCAGAGTGTGATTTTAAAGAGGCTCAGCGCTTAGTTCGAATTATTAAAGTAAACATTGTAGCATTAGTTTTTAGCCAAAACCAACAGAAGTGTAATTAACTTGAGTAACTCCGTGCTGAGCAGCAACATACATCATTTACTTATTTCCCTGAGTTTAACTGACCCTCCATGGAAGCAGAAAGCATGTTGGAAGTGCAGCTCAGACTCTTGGAAGTTAAAATGTGTCCTTTAAATGAGCCAGTAATTCCTGTGAAGGATTCCACAGGTGAATGAAAACACAGTTGTAATGGTGTGGTTTATTTACATATGTTTCATCCTATGCTGGGGATGTTTATGGAGATTAATTTGTTTTCTTCTATATCCCCTATACAGGCGGATACAGAAGAAAACAAATTAATCACAAAGTGAATACAGACTGTGGAATGTGCTTCATAAAATCAGAATCTTTAAAAATACACAATCCTTTTCAGCTTTAAGTGGAATAAAATTACTGTCTTTCACAATACAAAGGGGGAGAAAAAAGGGCTGCTTTTTAATTTACATCATTTCTAGCTTTAGAATGACAAAATGAACCAGGGCGTACCATGCTACGATTTCACCCGTTGACACAAAGGAAAAGGATAGAACAGACATAATACATCTGGTTTACGACTTTTAATTGCCTTTGTGACCCAGTTCATACCAAATCCTCTCAAGGCAAAGTCTCTTTCTTTGTATGCATCATGGGGCTAAATCTCTATCTGAAATATGTTGCTTAAAAAAACATCACCATGTTAAAAAGTAACAATATTTCTTGCTCACATAAATCTCTGGTGCTTGCAGGTGACCTAAGAAA
Organism: Passer montanus; assembly: GCF_014805655.1. Lineage (NCBI taxonomy): Eukaryota > Metazoa > Chordata > Aves > Passeriformes > Passeridae > Passer > Passer montanus. The sequence goes on along the minus strand of NW_024370374.1, from coordinate 6,221,193 downwards.
GTGAGAAGTGGAGAGTTCAGTTGTCTGGTGAATGAGTATGTTCAACTTTCCAAATAAAAGCTACTCTTAAAGCACCAGATTCTTTCAGCAATTAATCACTATACTGTTGTTTATTAGGAAGACACGCCTGGAATTTTTTAGTAACTCAGGTAACCTTTCATGCTTTGATGGATACAAAAGATAATTGTGTCTGCAGTGATTTAATGAGGCTCTCTGATGTAATAGAGCAGGCTGTGACTACTGAGTTGGTATCTCTGTCCTGGGAATAGGGAAGGGATATTGGAGGAGGGCATGTGTACAAAAACACACCGTTATAAAAACAATCTATTGCTAATCAGTTACCAGAAATATTTTCTATGTCACGCAGCAAGCCAGAGCAGGCTGCTGGGGTAACAGCTCTGAGCTTCACCAGCAGACTGGAAATCCTGTGGCAATGCTGAGTAACTGCAACAAAGAGCTTTGGTTGAATCAAGAAATGAACAACGTGGTCAGGGGAACACAAAACTCTTGGGCTTTCCTGAGATCTGAGTATTGGTGCTCTTTGGAGGGATGGCAGCATGGATCCTCAAAAACTTTGCTGCAATCAGGAGGTGAATCACTTCATGTACCACAGAGCTGGCATCAGATGATGGTGATGATAGTTATTTTTGTAAAAATATAGAGGCTTCTGAAGTGTGAACAATATTGTCTTTGATTGTAACCATCCTCTCTCTGAGCCAGGCACTGAATCTCTCCCCCACACACAGCAGAGATTTAGGACTTAACCCTGCCCTGTGTCCAGCAGGGTTGGCTTCCTAACAGCAGTGCCACTCCCTGCTGCTACTCAGGCTATCAGAACATCAAGTGTAATTTAGCAGAACCTGTCAGTCTCCTTGAAGCAGCTTCTTAAAGCTTCCTTCTTAGCCCCCAGTTTTGTAAAGTCTGCTTTCAGGTAATTGAATGAGTGATAAGTACTGTTTTTCACTCACTCAACTGCCCAAGTTCCATCTTGACTTTATAATGGCAATGTAAGATTTAAAATGGCAATGTAAAATTTAAAATGGCAATGTAAAATTTCGCCTTCAAGGAGCCCTTTCCTTCAGTTGTATCTAGCAACTTTATTTCTAAACAATATCTTTTCTCAAGGGTTTTGGTTTTTTGTTTTTTGTGCATGTGCTCTTCCTAGAACAGCTAACCCTTGTAATTCTGGGATGTAATTCTTTCTTGTGCTGTGAGGCAGTGAGTATTTAGTAAGTTCCAGCTGTACGGTTTGTAAAAAAACCATTCCCATTCACAAAATTGCTGAATAAGTCTGTAGTCTACCCACAGTTCAGAGTGATGGATTTGCTGAAGTGCATTCCTGAATTAGAAGCAGAGAGGCTGAAATGAAGGTGATGAGCTCTCACAAATGTACCTGAACAATTCCTGTCTGTGATAATGTGAAAAGGGGGAAAAGCCTCTTCTTCAAACATGAAGATCCAAATGAACTTGGAAAGCTGTCAGAAGAGAAAGATCAGGTTCTCATTTCCAAACTGAGCCCTTCTGGATGTGGAACAAGAAGCTGTTAGCATAAGAATCCACAGTGGTTTGGGACATGCACAACTTATTAGTGGTAGCTAGAAGCCTTGAATGCTTCCATTTTTAAGCAGCCAAGTGGAGACACACCAAAGATATATTGTTTTCTAAAAGAAAGCTATCTTTCTATAAAAGAAACTACTCATCTGTCCTCTGAAAAACCCCAACCTTCACTTCGTGTTGTGGAACCAAAATGATGACCAGCATTAGGAACTTTGGCAGCATCAGCATCAATGCAGTTCATACTGTTTATATGTGCTCTGAACTGCCTTTACTTTAACAATGGTTTCACCATTAGTTTCTCCAGATAGTTCAGTGTTTCCAAATATTTAGCACACATATTCAGGAGCAAAAGCTTAAACAGCCTGCAAAATCCCAAAATTCACCGTGATGGTAATTCCAAGAAATGTGACACACATCAAAGCATTGACATTTTAGAGAAAGCAAGGAGTATTGAACCCATTTGGATGAAGGAATTCTGCAGGTCCCTCAGCTTCTCTGCCTTTGCAATACATCTGTCCCTACTTGCAAAGGCATTATCTGCCATGCTTTCTCAGCTTTGTCATTTTAGAGCATTCCTAAAGCAAAAAATACTAGTTTCAGATTTTGGTAGGTTAAGAATGAGTCTAAGTATTTTGTAGAGGATAAATGTCTGAAAACATAATTTTGTCTGAGAGCAAAATTGACAAATATATGTTCCCTGAAGAAAAAAAAAAACAAAAACCAACAACTAAACAACAACAACAAAAGAATAAAACTTTGGAAACAGTATAAAACGAAATACATCCATCTAAACTTATGTCAGAATAACAACTGCTGCCCACTGTGCTTTCTGGGAAATTTGGGAGAATTTGAAGGATTTTTGCACAATTTGCAGGAATTCCTGGTATGATTTTACCATACTCCAACTCTGACAGTTAATATAATTATATATTAAAAATAATCACTGCTATATTTCCTTTTTCTTGTCTCATTTAGATATTAGCTATAGATTTTCAGTGTTCAAGCAAGATTTTTTGATTGAAACAAACATGAATTTATCCTGCAAGATGATGGACACCATCCATTTCCATTCACCATTTCCCAAGTTTTGCTGCTTTTTTGTGGGAATAAAACCTTTGCAGGCCAGAAGTTGATCTCAGGATCTACTGTTGGTGTCTTTCATAGAGCAGCAATACATACTGAAGGTGTAAAGGTATTTTCCAGTCATTACTTGGTAGTTACACCCTGTTGAAACTCTTTGCCCTATGCCAGGATTTTATTTGCTGATATTAAGGGAGAATCCTGCATCCTGTGGATTAGGAAAATGACATTAATCCCCAGGCTCCTGTAAGCTATGCATTATAATTTCTGTTTTACACAGGGAAGTCAACCTAATTCAACAGTCTGAGCAAATGAAACTTCACTTTCCATTTAACTGTGCAAGTGCTACAGTAGTTGGGAACTTGGCACCAGTGGTTTGTGCACAGGTCACCTTCCAGGTCTTCTCCAGCATACTGTTGTGTGACAAAATGGTTCAGATCTCAACGCAAGAAATTTAGTTTTTTACTGTAAAACAAATGATAATGAGTAGCTCTTTAAACAAATGTTTTATTTCCAGCGAGTCAAAGTTTTGGCATTAGTTTCATGGAAAAAGCATTAATCTTCACCATTGAAATAGAGAGCTGGTTGACTAAATGTGACCTGACAAAATTAATTTTGAAAACCATCAACAGATCTTTCTCATCAAATTTTAAATGGTTCTTATTTGCTATTGACTTTTAAGGACTATTTTTTTTTCTGTTATTATTAACTCTATTTCTATCTCTAGTATTTTTTCTATTATTATTAGTAATAATAGGACTAGAAATTATTTTTTTCTATTGTTATTTCCATTATTTTATTCTATTATTTTATTACTATTTTTTTTCTGTTTGGTTCCAGTTGCCATGGCGTTTGAAATTGGCTTCCAGAACCAAGAAGGAAGAAATGTTTTAAGCATCTGCTGCTTCTGCATGTGCAAGGAACTGTCGGATGCAATAGAAACAAACATTTGCTACTTCCATTTAACCTTTGGTTAACTAATAATGCTGTGAGTTGTAGTTCACAGGAGCAAAAAATGTTTGTTCCCAGCTGTGTAATAGAGACAAGCCTTGAGGGCTGTGGGGAAGTTCTTTGAATTATTTTTTTCTCCTCTGTCCTGCTGGGAAATGTACAGGAATTGATAGAAGACCCCGCTATCATTCATGTGGCAGCAGACTGGGAATGACTGCTAGAATGTCCAGGACATGTTTTATGTTTAGTGCTGACAAACTGAGCAAGACAAATATGATTTATGGCACAATAGTTCAGATGGGGAATGAATGGAGATGTCTTGGTGAAAATATCAGCTTAAGTAGGCTATGAGAAGGAAGTGGTTTTAAGGAAGGATCTAAAGGAGATTTGGCATGTGGCAGATGGGAAGTTATTCAAACTATAAGAGGCAGCATGGAAAAAGAAGTGAAGCTGGGAGTGGGAGAAAAATATGAAAGGAACAGTAGGACAGAAGGGGACTGGAAAAGCTGCTCTTCCTTTCCACGTATAACTAATCAAAATACATCTTCATGGCCTGGAAAGGTGACTAATGGACTTCGGGTAAATTCTGGTGTATCCCTTTAGACAATAATTAATAACATTTTCAAATATCATCAAATCTTTCAAACCTGGATATAAGTTCTTAATTAACCATGAATTTACTGAAATCTGAAAAAAAAATCTCTTGCTGTAAAAATCTATTACTTAGCACGTTTATGCAAGAGTCTGCTCTTGTTTGGAAGAGTTTATTGTCTGTTTGGACAAAGGGGAATATTACCAACAGATTTCTATTACAGAAGAAGAAAGAGACCTGCCAGAGTCAGGTGATTTGCCCAAGGACATGAAGAAATATGAAATGATGATGAAACTGAGACTCAGCATGCAAACCTGCAAGGCTTCTATGGCGTTACAATTGCAGCTCCAGCTTCCTAACAGCTAAAAATCCTTCACAACCATTCCTGGTTTAATAACAGACTCCATATACTCACGCTCCACTCATTAGGATTGTCCTGGGTCACTTTGGAAGTTGAAATGTATGCTTGCAAATAGGTCTACAGGAAACTTAATGTAATTCTACTAATTTCTTAGCAGACTTTTGTTCTATTTTAACTTTCTTTTCCTTGGCTTAAAAACCACATGCAGTTTTGCTTTTATCTTCCTAAGTAACTTTTCCCTGGCTTGTCTTGCAGGTGTCACAAGCCTTGGCAATCCATTTGTTTTGTTTCTCCAGGAAATTTTAATTTTGCAGAGTGTACCATGCTTAACAGGCAGTGAGGAATCCTTTCTCTGAGCTGAGCCCTGGTGTCCAGTACTTCTGCCTTCCTGAGGTCTCCTTCTCCCATGTATTAACTAATGTATTAACTAATGTATTAACTAGGCCAAGATGTAATGGGCAGAAATTATGTACATGTAATGAAAAAAAGGAAAGAGAGTTAACATCATTGGCATGCGAGAAGTTACAGAGCTGCCATCCTCTCTGTAGTTATTGCCTCTTCTTGAGGGAGAGCTAAAACCAGGATGTCTGAGGTAAAGAACATAAAAAAATGAATAAGTGCGATGTCTATGTACATAAAATCAGACATGTAAAGAACATAAAAAATGAATATAAAAAATTCTACCAGAGCTCCAGAATAAAGGCTGCCAGAATCCCCAGAGGTGTAAGTGTGCCAGGACTTGCACCCCAGAGCAGCACACCTCGTGCACAGCAAGCACTGGGGCTCAGTTCACCCTATTACTTAAATAACTCAGTGAGGAATCTTCTGGCTTGAGGATAATGCAGCCATAAAATCTTTCTCTGCACTATTCTGAGAATGAACTTTATTCCATATCTTATCTTCTGCTTGAAAATGAACATCCTTTCTATTCTTATCATGTTTCTGATTTTTTTTTTTTTTTTGAATTGTTGAGTGTCAGCCATGTTCTGCTTGGCAGTTATGCAGAGTTGTTCCTGCTCAGCTCTGTTGTGCTGAGTTACCTTTGAAATTCAGCCCTCTCTTTATGACTACAATCCAAAGGCCCTTTTAATAACCTGCCCAGGGCTAATAATACTTCCATGAAAGCTCTGACACACCCACCCCTTTCTCCTTAGATGGTACAAACCCTTCAGTGGGATACAATTAGAGTGCATGGAGAAGAAAACCCCAGGTAGCTGTGTACCATGGATCTGCTTTGTGCTAAAGTCTTGGATGAGGTGACAGCATGCTATTCACCTTCATGCCATCTCATCTGGATAAAACAAGTGTCTTTTTTCTCCATGGGCACACCAGGGATGTCAGATTTGGATTCATTGAGTGGTCAGTGTTGTATCATGGCAGGTTTGGAAGGTGCTCATTTTATTTCTGCATCGTATTGATGATATTCATCTTAAGAACAAACTATCCTTGAAAATACTAGGGCAGTCCTTCAGATTGTAGCACTTTCCTGAGGTAAGGAGGTCAAATGCAAGGCCTGAAGAGACTGCCCCTTTCCTCAAAACACACACACACAGGTCAGGACCTTTTCCCTACCCCCAGCCATTTCTCAGCCCTCTGTGGCAGCGGGGTCTGCGCTCCCCTCCCGCCCCGGCACCGAGCCTGTACCCATGGGAGGCCATGGTATTTCTGAACAAAACCTTGGGTCTTCCTCACAAAAAAATGCCATGGAACAAGCAGTGGGTTGTGGAGTCTTCACTTCTTCTTGCTAGGGTCGGGGTTAAATGTGTGAGAGGGTATTTCTTGTTGGGATTCAGAGGTTTATTAGTTCTCATCTGTGTTACAGTCTCACAAACTGTGAGTCCTACAGCACTTCACTCTAACAAACTAAAAACGGAGTCATATCTCCCTCTCTACAAGGCCTTTTAAGGATAAACTGTCCAATTAAGAAATGACACTTTTTATTAAATTATTTTTACTTTTAACCCAATAATCAACCACCTGTGCCTGCAATGTGGACTTTTTTTATCCAGTTACACCAAACCGCCCAAACCCATGGAGAAGAAGGAGAAGAAGGAGCAGCCTCCACCCTAAAACTTCCATCTTGCTTTATATATATTACTATATTCTAAAACCTTAAAATCTATGTTTTTCACCCTACACCACTATTCAAACTCCACACCCACAATCCCAGTTCTGTCATTCCATTTTGGAAGCCTTCTCCATGGCCTCAGGTCAATGCAGTGTTCTCTTGGGGCTCAGTGCCTGCCAGCACAGAAAGTCTGAAATTCTCAGCATCCAGGGTTCCAGCAGTGGGTGACACTGTGACACTGGCTGGCCCGGGCTGTGTCCTGAGTGGGACATGGCTGCCAGACCCTGCCCTGGCTGAGGCATTGCTGCCACAGCAGCCCCCAGGTGCTCAGGGATCTCCCTCTCCTTGGGGAAAGGTGTGTGTTTGCCTTGGGCAGTGTGCTCACAGAATCCTCAGAAGAGAAAATGACTTCCAAGGGAAATGTCTTTTTTTTTTCCCTAAAAAAAAAGAAAAAAAAAAAAGCTGGATGGATTTCCTTGCTTACTGGTAAAAGCACAGTTCTTGGCAAGCTGGACCTTGTCAAGGCTTTACTTGGAACTTCCAACAGATACTTTGGTTAAAAACCCTTAAATCTTTCCTTTGCTTAACAGCAGCATGCAGTAAGTAAAAAACAAAGAGGAGAATGTGTATTTAAATAATTAAACCTCTTCTTCCAGATGAAAATCTTCATGTAACCTACAGAAGTAAGAATACAGCTTATGTTCACTTTATTCTGAGGGAAGCCTGTAACTAATTGGCCTATCTGTAATGTTTTTTGGAGTGATTCCACTATAAATAGACTCTTTATAATTAAACTAACTGGCTGATTTATAGACCTGTAGTTCAGATGCTGCTGCACTTAGGGGATTTTGTTGCATTTCTTTTAATAATGATCATGGTCTTTTCAGCTGGCGAAATTTAACTTCAGCAAATCTTTGGAGATAAAAATTGCTTGCAGGTGTTGCAGAGTAGTAGTTTCAAGGTTTAGCTGGGGTGATAATCTTTTCAATTCATGAAAAAGCTTAGGGAAAACTCATTGAAAAGGCGTGGCCTTTTAAAAAAAATATGTAGTGTATTCTACCTTTAGTATTTTAATGGCTTTCAAAATGCTAAGGCACAGAATGTGGTCTGTGGTTTGAGCAATGTGAAGTCAGTGCAGCTCTCACTGCTTCTGTGGAGGGAGTCGCACTGGCTTCTGTGGAATTTGGGTGGGGTTTTGTGCTTGTGAATTTATTTTATAAAGTTATCTGAGAAGTGGAATAAGTACTTGTACGAATAATCGCTGGGTGGAGGATTTTTCTCTCTGGTAATTTACAGTTTTCTTTCTCAGAGTTGTTATGGAGACTTAAATATTGTAATAAGATAAGTAATTTATGAAATATATGTGTTACATAAAAATAGTTATTGATTGAAGCTTTGGATTAGAAGTGAACTCTGCCTGCTTCTCTGCTTCTTATCTTTTTTTCTTATCCATTTTCTTGCTTGGTTTTTTGGTTTCTATGTTCTTTTAATCAGTTCTCTTTAGGCACCTTGGTGTACAAAATCACTTTTACAGTGGCATTTACATTTCAAGCTCTTTTTTTGAAACACTGTTTAGCTGTGGCAGCAAAGATTGCCAATCACAGACAGAAGGTGGTTGTATTTAACTTCGTGTTTTGCAAATATGAAACTAAAAGTTTTCTTTAAGGACTTAAAGAGGGAATAGTCCTGGGTATTGGAGAAGGTGGTTTCCAGACAGCAGACACAGGAAGTGCTACAGCTGTGCTAATCTGGAAGAACATCACAGCAAACTGTGGCAACGAGCTGGGCTTGAGGATCTTCCAGATTTCCGCAGAAGTTTACCTTTGTCAGTAAAACAACTGACTTAGAGATTCCTCTCGGTGTATTTCAGCGTGCACTGCAACCTCCTGCTTCCTCAGAATGGGAGAAAATCTGTAGATCACGCTGACCTTCAGTATTTTCTTAGAGCATTTGAAACGAACCAAAATGCAGGGGCGCACAGAGGCTGGCGTGATACCCTGGTGCAATTCACTTTACTTGCCGTGCTGCTGGATTCCCAGAGACGGAATAACTCCACAGAAGTCCCCTCATCCCCACGAGCATTCACACATTGCCCCGAGGGGGGAGCAGCAAGCAGCCTGGCGCTGTCCCTGCCGGCTCGGCGTGCAGCAGGGAGCTGCGGGGCCCTGTGGGGCCCTGTGGGGCAGCGCTGGCAGCAGCGCCGGGGCTGGGCTGGGCACGGTGCCCGGGGGGCTTGGCCGGAGGGGCTCTGAGCAGCAGCCGTGCCGCAGCAGGCTGAGCTTCTGGGAGCCTCTCTGAGTTATTAATTCCGTTTCTAACTCTGTGTCTCATTCGGAGCCTGGGCGAGGAGGGTCACACGCTGCCCGACTGCTCCCTCTTGTGCTGGCTGCCAGGGCTGGGACACAGCGCCCTGCCCGGGGCGCTGCTCCCTGCCCGGTTCCGCGGTGGGAATAGACAATTCACTCACTATACGTTAGTTTAATTAAATATTAATTAATTATTAATTAATGATTAATTAATTATTAATTAATAATCCATTAGTTATATAATTAGTTAGTAATTAATTAGTTCTATCAATTATTAATTATTAAATATACTTTAGTTCTATTAAATTACATTAACTAATATATATATAAGTTATTAATATATCATTAATATTAACAAGTATACATTAGTTATATTACCACTATTAAATTACATTAACTAATATATATATAAGTTATTAATATATCATTAATATTAACAAGTATACATTAGTTATATTACCATCAGTTATAATAGTGATACATAATTGTATAGTTATTAAATAGTTAATTATTAATTGGTTTAATAATTAATCAGTTATTAATTATTAATCGGTATAGTAATTATCTACTATTAATTAGAAATTAATTAGTCTACTTATTTATTATTTATTAGTTATTAAGGTTATTACATTATTAATTATTTATTTATTAGTTATTATTTATTAGTTATTAACCAGTATACATTAGTTAAATTATTATTAGCTATAATAATGATACATTATTGTATTAGTACATAGTAATTATTAATAGTTATCTTATTTATTATAGTAATTATTAATAATTAGTTAATTATTATATATTATTAATTATATCTTAATGCCATTATAATTATTAATTATAACGGCAACTAGGCTGAGTTTATTCTCAGCCTGGTTGCCATTAATAATTTTAAATGGAGCCAATGCATCTCAGATTCTCTGGAACAAAACGTTGCTTGCTGCGCTTTGTTCTGTACACTGCAGCTGCCACGATTTCCTGAGCCATGAGCCAGCTTGATATACACATACATGTGAACATGATTATTAAAATGAACAGCTTATTGAAAAAACATCACATTTTTAAAAGGAGGGTAAGGTGTGCATACCTGCCTTAGTGTCTTGTTCCTCAGTTAAAGGACCTCCTGTATTCCCAGATACCAGGAACAGCCTTGATGCATCTTGGAAAGATGATAGTGAGATAATTCAGGCTAAAATGGCTAACAAGAAATTCCTCCTCATCTTTAAGGGCTTTGTGCATTGGATAACTAATGGCTGTAGTACACTTATTCCACTGTTGTAAGCATTAGGTGAATCCTTTCTCTTTTTAGGATATTTTATTGTAATAACTTTTAGGAGATTATAAGTAATATTTTACTGCATAAAGTATTACTTATAATTTTTATTTTACTACAGGTTATTGAGGTGCAAAAGAATTTTTTGGAGCATACTTTACATACTTGGTGTAAAGATGATTTGAGCTTGGGCCCTCTTATATTTGACCTGATAAACATTTGCTACACTTACGGAATATTTGTGAATATGAGAGACCATATCTGTGTTTCCTTTTTAGACATTACTGGGGTTTTTTATTTTCATAGAGGAACAATTTCCTGGTTATCGTGTCACGCCTTTGCATTTTACTGTTGATAGGACACGTGTATTATGCTAAGATCCATAGTCTTTAAGTACTTTCATGAAAATTAATAGGTTTTTATTTTTATTTAGTTCATATCAGTAGCTTTTAAATATCAGTAGTTTTCAGCAGTGATTTCTGATTAAAAGTCATCAAATGTATTGCCAGTTCCTGTCTGCCCCTCTTGCCCAGATAATGTCGGTTATTTGGAGTGACCCTTATTCTTGAATCCAGGTGTGGTTACAGTACCTTCCAGAAAACAGAGGTGAGGACGGATACAAATACAAAGAGACTGAAAAGCAGTGGAGTGGTACCATAAAAAAAGAACATGTTTTTGGAAGTGTAGGAGAAGTTTTGAAAGTTATACAGCATATCACACGCTTCTCAATGGTGAAAATCAAGGCAAAAATAATTGCCTTAATTAATATTCTCTCAATGTTCTTTAGTTAAGACTCATAGCTATAAAATAGCTAAGGCTCATAGTTATAAAATTGAGTTTTATAACTAATTTCAAGACTCATATTGCGCTCCTCTGGGCTGGAGGCAGAGCAAGCTGAATGTTTCATGACAGTAACACCAGCAGTTAAAGCCATTAAGGAGTAATGCTGGGCAGGAGGCAGTGCACACAGGTGCAGGGGATCCTTTGTACAGTACTTTTTCACCAGCTAAAGCAGACACTCATTAATACAGCATGTTCTGAAATCTGATGGTGTGTGGTTAACATTTGGATTCCTCATAGCTCAAGAAGTTTGGCAAGTGACAAATAGCATTCTTAAATGCATTCAACAAATTCGTGCAGTGGATTTCTTTCTTAAAAGGTAAAAGGGATACTGCATCCATTTGGTGTCTTTACTGCTGTAAAAATAATGATGAGCAGAAGTTTTTTTGTGTTACCTTGGTAAAAGATCCCCTGGAAGTCAAACACTATTAACTTTAACGAAGTAGCTTTGATGGCAGGGAAGAGACAGCTGATACTACACTTCCTGAACAATAAACCACAGTGACAGATAAAAACAAACATGTGCAAGATAACATATAGCATTTCAGAGAATGGAGCCAGAAACTAATGCAGACTGAAGTGATCTTTGCTTTCTTTTGAAGCCTGTTACTGCTTTTGAAACTGTTCTTTCTGAAAATAGTTAAAATTAAGTTCTGATTCTGTGACAAATTTAGATCATGCCGTTGAAGTCAGCAAAAGCCAAGACATGTGCCTCATATTGTCTTGGGCTTCAGTTTTTTGAGATTTGTTTCATTGGGCTTTAAATTATACACCATGACTGATAACTTAATAGGAAGAAGTCTGTTCTTTCATGTGTTTATTCCTTCCTCTATTTCCTGTCCTCTTCCCCGAACTTGCTCACTTTTTGCCCTCAACTCTGCCTGTAATAGAACAGCTGCTCATTATTTTTACCTGAGCTGGAGAACCATTTAATTTTCCAGTTATGTTTTTATACTGAGGACAAACAGACATAATGAAATTGCTATTGTAAATATTAAGGAGGAGGAAATGCTAGTTTTTGTTTCAGGTGATCAGAAACTGTGTGTGTGTTCTCTTAGGAGAGGTGGCAGATTCCTTCATTGTCCTGGTGTCTGCAGCCCAGTGGTTAGGCTGTTTTTATGGAAGATCTTTTGAATTCTTTTTTCACTGAGGAATTTTTATTCTTGGGTTTCTTTTGCTTTAGACAACCTGATTACTGTTGGATGAAGCGTGTTGTTTTCACTGGGCTTACTTTCAAGGAAAAGTGAACCACTCATCTCTATCCAACAAGATAACTCAGTCATCTGTAGCCTAGGATAGAGTTTTGGGATGTGAGGAGGAGTCTCACCTAGGAGGAAAGTGAAGTTCCAGACCTGCAACAAAGCATTATGATGCTGATCACTGCCCTGTTAAAGTCCTGTTGTAAATTGGACCACACTCTCTGATGTCTCATCGACAGTAATGCTATGACAGGAGTGTATTTCCAGCCCCTTTCCTGCTTTTAAAAAATTTAATAGCAAAGTATTTATTCAGAGAAAAACAGTATGCTAAGGTCAACAGTGTACAAAAGGTTTAAATCCTATGGCCAAAGCTGTTTTCAGATGGGTGATGTATTCTAGAACCTGCAGCATGTGTACTGAACTGTATATTACAGTCTTTTTTAGAGCAGATTTCCTCTGCACAGTTGCTGTCAGCCCCTATTTTCATTTGCATGATCCTTGTGAGCTGCTTTTCAGACTGCATCTTTCTCATCCAGACCCCACAGTGAATTTCCTCAGGCTTTACCTTCCCCATGAAGACAGGTGCTTTTAAACCAAGAAGACAAGCAGTTCATTGCTAATATGAATTGTCAATAAGTGCAAAAAGCAGGAGCTGCTTGGAGATTTAAATGTGGCACCTGGGGACATGGTTTAGTGGTGGACTTGACAGTGCTGGGTTGTTGTTGGACTTGATGTTCTCCAAGGTCTTTTTCAGCCTGAATTATTCTGTGATTTATCATTATCACGTGCTCCAAGAGCACCATTCTTCTTTGGGCAGGTGAATGGATGGGCTTGGCTCCTCTGAAGCCAGGAGGGATGGCTGTAAATAATGCAACTGATATGGCAAAAAGTGCACTGGCAAAGTGTGGGCACACAGTGGTGGTGATTGGGAGTGGGGCTGATCCCTAATTGATCCCTAATTGATCCCTAATGGGCTGCAGCTGTGCAGCACAGGTGAATGCTATTGAAGGTGAGGAGCCATGGAGTGCCCAGGGGTGCTGCCCCACCCCACAGGGAGCAGAGGGCACACAGGGGCACTGCACCAACAGCAGGGCACTAAAGGGGGCTGAAGGACAGGAGGAGCAGGCATTTGCAGCCTTCTGAAGTGCTCTGGTGTTACTCTGTGTGGGCAGATGCCTGAAGCCTTCTGATGAGGTAAGGTGTTATTCTGTTTTGGAGAATGCTTAAAACCTTCTGAAATTGTGTGGTGACACTGCATTGTGGCCATCTCAACTCCAATACATTCTTAGGGAAAGGGACCAGCCTTCCTGCTGGGAGCACCACTGCTCTGCCTTTAGGGACAAGGTGATGCACAAAGTGCTGCCCTGTGGGGTTTGTCTGTGGGTGAGTTTGTTAATGATTAATAATTAATTAGTTATTATATGTCATTAATTATATGTTAATGTATTTACAATTATTAATTATAACGGCAACTAGGCTGAGTTTATTCTCAGCCTGGTTGCCATTAATAATTTTAAATGGAGCCAATGCATCTCAGATTCTCTGGAACAAAACGTTGCTTGCTGCGCTTTGTTCTGTACACTGCAGCTGCCACGATTTCCTGAGCCATGAGCCAGCTTGATATACACATACATGCGAACATGATTATTAAAATGAACAGCTTATTGAAAAAACATCACATTTTTAAAAGGAGGGTAAGGTGTGCATACCTGCCTTAGTGTCTTGTTCCTCAGTTAAAGGACCTCCTGTATTCCCAGATACCAGGAACAGCCTTGATGCATCTTGGAAAGATGATAGTGAGATAATTCAGGCTAAAATGGCTAACAAGAAATTCCTCCTCATGTTTAAGGGCTGTGTGGTGGAAGGGAAGGTGTGAGGAAAAGGGGAAACTTCTGTGCTTTGTGTGTGTGTGTGGTGCTTTTTCCTTAGTCCAGGCTCTTCACAGAGTGGTGAGGATTTGGCCTAGAACTTGGGTTTTACCTGTCTGGTTCTGCACTGGGAGATGTTTTTAGAGGGTGTTTGAGCTCAGACTGGAAGCTGCAGTAGAATAATTCAGTCAGTTCTGAGCAGTGTTTCTTATCAGCCCTGACTTTGTCCAGCTTCCTGGGGCTTGCACAGAGTTTTTGAATTTTGCACAGGGTGTTGCTTTCCAGCCCCACAGAATTAATTTTTCTTTCCTTTTAACTTAGCAAAGGCTTGTTCTGTTATTGACTAGCAGACAGTAACTGAATTTTAACATTGCTTTGGATTATCTTAGAAAACAAGCATTTTATTCAAGTGGAACACCTGATTAGCTATTGTAGAGCACAGAAACTAGTAAGTCTTCCAACCTCTGACTTTTTTAAAAAATCATTGTGTCAAAAATAGACTGATAAGCTTAGTCTCAAGGGGTTAGTGCAGGGAAGAATCCTATATTCTCATTTTGTTTCCCCACCCTTATCAGACTGATCCTTTTCCTGAGTCATTCCGTGTTTCCTTTTCCAGGATGCTTTATATTCAGAATCTTCAGATGTTAGTTGAATCAGTGTTAGATTTCCTGAAATAGATACTTGTACATGCTGCACATTGCTCTAGAAGTCCTGATTTAATTTTATCACATGGAAATCTTACATTCTTTCAGTTCTCATATAGTACCTGAAGTTATTTGTATGTAAGATTTCCTGTCTCTGCTTTATTTTTGAATGTCAGCTTTCCACAGGGGGCTGCTTTGCCTGTAGGAAGAATTAGTTTTAATTTGGCATGTACTAGATAGGAATACAGCCTGAGATTGCACATGAGCTGTGCCCTCTTGTGTTCATTTGGAAAAGCAACCAAAGTATAAGAAAATAAAGCAAACCTCCTGAAATCGAGTTGGTTGGAGTTGATTCATCTCGGATCCCAGCAAAAATCTCAAACTCTGGAAACACTGCGTTCAGGGACTCCAGAACTTGATGATTTCTCCTCTTCCCAGTGCTGGGCAGCACAAGTTAGATCACTTTGATTTCATTTTAAATGAAGAGAAGGAAAAGTGAAAGAGCAAAAAAGACCAGAGTGCAATTAAAACTAAAAAGAGAAAACGTCTTTAAATTTGTAGTTGGGTCATTTTCTTGCCCCAAAAAAGTAACATGCGTTAATAGAACTTTTGCAAACAAAACCTTCCTAATTGTACTCTATCAGTCTCCTAGAAGGTGATTTGATATGCTCTGTGGTTGCCTAATGAAACTATTTGATCATGTGCAAACATTCTGTTAATTAAATTAATTACGGTAGGCTAAAAAATATGGTTACAAAACCAAAACGCAGGGAAATGTGAGCTCTGCTTGTTTTCATTGGGGCTGTAGATGTTTCTATCCTGTCTCCATTATGTTAAAATCTACACTATAATAGCTATAAACAGCTTGTTTTAATGTTTCTCAAAATTCTGGTTTAGTTTATTCACAGTGAAATACACTGGAATTCCTGGTGCCAATTTTCCAATGCACATTTGGATACTAATGTTATATTGATATGCCTGCTGGGCCCCTTCTTTCATGTTTTTTAGGTTTATTTCCTGTAGAGACCTATGATATATGTAAACTTTGTCTTAGCTTGACCTCTTCTTTCATGTGGAGAATATTTTTTAGTTTGCAGGGATCATTTTGTCATTTTGGTTTCATCCTTTGAATCATTGCTATCATCATTTTGGAAGCAGCATTGTTATGTTTAGTGAGCATGATGTTTTTAACTTGTACTGTTTTTTGGGGTGAGAGAATTATAATTACAACAGACTTTTTTTGAGGCCATTGCTAATTATTGACATAAATGGCTTTATATGTAGCATCTCAGTAAGGTTTTGGTATTACAGGTCAGTTGTTCCCTCCTGGGTCATGGTGCTGTGGCAGGGAATCGGTGTGGAGCAGGAACAGGGGTTTGCTTCCACTGGAGTGGCTCAAACGGGACTTTAGGTGTCGTTCAAAGTCAGAAACAGCCAATTTGGCTGAGTTTTGTGAACTTTTTGCCGAGTCTAATCTGAGTTTCTTGTCACCCTGACTAATTTCAGTGGTTTTCTTTTGCAGGAAATTGCATTGTGTGCTCGCCTTGTAGGGACTTGGACTCAGATAGGGAATGTGTGTATGAAATGAGATCATTCCCTGGCTTGGAATGAATGTTGTTTCACAGCTTGTGTTGATACTCTGCTAAAAACGGAGACACAGCTTGTATAAATTTTGAAGTCTGAGTGAATTGTCAAATACTACAGAAAATCAGATTTTAGTTTACGAGTGATACTTTTGAAGTAAGCAACTAGAAATTTTGGATGCTTTGTAAAATTAAAATATTTATATATACTTGAGAGGTTCAATATTTAGATTGAGACGGTATATTTGAGCAGTGTTTGTAAAAACACTTTCCCATTTGGAGAACAACTGATGTATCAATGTGTAAAAATCCTTATGCAAGAACAAGAACCCAGAAGGCAGCTAAGTGATAATTCACTTTACTAATTGTGCCCAACACAAGAGAAACAGCTGCAGCAAGAAGAGTTTTTAATTGGGTTACCCTTTTTCCTTTATCTTGGTGGGTGTGACTGGTGTAGTCAGGTCAAGTTTGCTTCACATTTATTTGCTTTAATTGTGGGACAGTTTTGCTGTGTCTTATTAAAGTGAGAGCCCATCTCTGAGATTCACTGTGTTTAGTACAATACTGTGCAGCTCAAATCCTTAGAAATGATACCTGTAGATCACATGTGCGCTAAAAAAAACTGACCAAAAACTCCAACAAACTTGAGGTTACTGGTGAAAACAGTCACTGTGATTTAATGTTGAGGACAAATAATTAGTGATCTTTGCTTTTGTAAGTGGAAGGAAAAGGTAGTTGAGGGTGTTTGTTTCCACCCAAAGCCTGGAAACATAAATGTTGTGGAAACACGAGTTCTGTGCAAAACCCATGCAGTGAAATTAAGCACTGTGCCAAGGACCAGTCTGTGCTGTTTACAGCACCAATTTGTTATTGATTTGAGGCACATTGCCTTGAAAACTGGGGTGATGACAGGCCTCAGGATAGAATTGCAGTTCTTTCTGTGTGACCTGTCCACAAGTTGTGTCTCACCTGAGAGCTCAGAACACCCCATTAGCAGTGTGGGAGGGCACCCACCTTCTGTGATTTTCAGGGACAAATTTTCCAGGAGAGGAGGCATGGTTCCCAAAAATATGTTTACTTCCACTCTTTCCAAAGCTCAGTATTTTTTGTGGAGACATAGGGTTGCTAGTTACAAGGTTTTTTCCTTTGGGCAGATTGGTTTGAATTAGTCTTGCTGCTTGGATCCAGTGTGGACACATGCCAGGACAGCAATGCCTGCCTGTCCCACTCTCATGTTCCTCACCTTGGCTGCTGATTTGATTCTTTTGTTTGAGCTGTTCAATTTCTGCACCTGAACAGCAGATATCTGTGCTACCTGCCAGAATGAATGGTGTGTTTTTCGTTGTTACTGCCAAGGTGTTTCTGTCTGAGATTGTTAAAGTTTCTAGAAGTAAAGGCAGTGTATTGCTGTCAACAGGAATCCAGACTAAAATGGGATACTACAAGGTATCAGTGTGGAATTGGGGCATTTAGAAAAGAAACTGCAATGTCCTGTGTAAGTCTACTTTTTTGCCTCTTCAGCTGTTTAAAGGTGTGTTAGCTTTGGATAAATTTGTTGTTTTCAGGCAGCCAACATTATCTCTTTAAGTTCCCCACATACAGCTAAAATGATCTTATAACCTTTTGCTGGGAACTTCCTGATCCTGTGGATTATAGCACGTGGAATTGCTCTGTAGCTGGGTGAGTAACTAAAACTTCAGCACTGGATGCTGAAGAGACAAAAATGTTGTTTCTGAGAACCAGCATTCAGCTCCTGTGTTAGTCTGTAAAATGAAAATCACTGGCACTGTGGTCAGATAACAATATCGAGGCTGTGACTTGAAATGTAGCAACATTGCAAGACCTTGAGAAAGGCTACATTGGGAATGGGAGCTGAGGAAAGCCATTGTATAGCGCAGGTTTTCATGGGCAGAGGAGTTTTGTCAAGTTTAGGCGTTGAAATGAATTTTTTGCTACCTGAAAAAGAGCTATTGCCTGTGGGTTATAGTTAGTCAGTAAATTCGAGTCAAATTCTTTCTAAAGTGGAGGAAAAAGAAACATGGGCTTACTTGTGGAATATTACCAAAGACATGGGAAAACACTTTGGTAGTTTGGGGCTGAACTTAGTGACCCTGCAGTCCATATATCCTTTAACAATATGTATGCTTTGTGCATATAGATCACTGTAGAACTGATACTCAACATCCTCATGTGGCTTTAGTAGAAGCCCCGAGGGTCCTTTTACTCTGCTCTGAGATAACTTGTTCACTGCTCTAGAGCTGAGGGTTGGTTTGTTTGCTTTGTCTTGTAGGGAGAAAATCATATGCTGCAATGTTTTGCCGTGTCATTTTGAGGTTTTAACGTATTCTCAGTCTGCCCAGAGTTCTTGATCCATCTGAGGGTGAATATAGAATGTAGAAGGAGTTGCTCCAGTGACGCCTTGTCCCTCTGTAATTTCAACATTGATTATGGTTGGCTTTCTCTGTCAGTGATACAGATGTGATCCTTCAGAGTAAACAAACAAACAAAAACCACGAAAAAGATAAGATGAGACCATTTACATCTCTTTTCTGCTCTCTGAAAAGGTGTAAATGTCTGTGTGTTCTCAGGAACAAAACTGCAAACCCCAGCACATGTGCTGCTTGAGTCTGGCTGTTCTCCAGGCTGCATGCACCTCTTGATGTTTTGAACTCCGCAGAAGCTGGAATTGCACATTTGTGTGCCACAAGCTCCCATCTCTGCGCTAGTCTGGGGCATTTTGGGGTGGCTGAATCCCAGAGAAGGATCTGTCTGGGGTGCTCTGGGAGCTCCTGGGTGGTCAGGCTCCCACAAAATACAGAGGTCAGCACCACTGGCTTTTGAAACACAAATTAAGGAGCTGGCAAGCAACTTCTGATATCAAGCACAGTAGCTGGAGCCAGTGCCCTAAAAGTGGAACTTACCACTGCAGCTTGTTCTGCAGCTTGGCAGGAGTGTGAGCTTCTAGATCTGGCTGCTGAGTCCAAGTTTACATGGTTACTGCTTTAGTACTCAACTTTAGCACGTCTTTTATGGGATATAATGGTAATCCTGCTCCTAGTGTGCTACTGGTTTATCCTCTTTTCATATGTAGGTCTGTAAGAAATCAAAACATGTACATTGGTGTTAGCAGCAGCTTTCTTTTTGCCTGCATACCCAGATTTGATTTATCATCTTGATGTTGTCAGCATCTGACTCTAATTAACTGGATAAATGAAGCTGAGATCTTGACTGAATTAGCAGTTGAAGAATGCATCTTACCAGAAGCAGATGGAGAGAAAAAGCAGTGTATTTAGTTTATGGCCATTCCCCTGGTTTATGGCCATTTCCTATTTTTAAGGGAAAAAGTTCTGCCAAATCAATTCTTGTCAAATGCTAATTAAATTATAGTGATGATTAATCCTGATGTAAATACATTATTTCAGTGTTTAGGAGAGTTATAAATAGTTTAAAGACTTAAGAGACGTTGTGAATACATACTTAATCTGGAGTGCATTTGGGAGAGAGAAAATGCCAATTAGATAATTCAGTGACAGTTTATACAGTTTAATTTATCCTTTGTAAATAATGTATGTTATTATTAGCCTCTGTTGTTGATAGGACTCAGCTAAATCTTTTTGTTGGTAAAAGAATTCCTTATAGTGACATTTATACTGTCCTCTTTAACATCTTTCTTTTCTTATTAGAAATCTTAGAGTTTAAAAAAAAAAGGAGAAAAAGAAAAGGCAAGTGCTTGTCATTTCTAGGCTGTGGAAAAAGAAAGTGAAGCAGAAAGGCATTCCCTAGGGTCACTGAACAGGCTGAGAACAAAATCCATGTCTGCTAGCTAGCTCCATATGGTGCCTTAAATGCTGTGGAAGGAATATCCTTCCATGGTACTTCCTATGGCATACGTTAAAAAAAAGGTGGGCAAGAAGTGTCAGTGGTTGCATTACCCTGTGTCTAGTCTGGACTTTGATGAGATCCTGGAAAATGTGAATATATTATGTTGTGACTTGAAAAGAAAAATCCCAAGTGCTGCTTTCAGACTATTTTATCTGCTGCGAGGAGGGGTCAGCCCCCTACTCAGCCCTGGTGAAAAGATATCCTCCAAGAGGTGAGGAGCTGTTAACACTGTTCCTGTGCTGCACAACTTGTTTTTCTCCAGCCAGACTCTCTGGTCACCAGTCAGTGCTCCTCAGGAATGTGTTTGGAGGCAACCCTCAGGGAAAGCTCCATTTGGGTTCCAGATTGATGAGGCAAAGCAGCAGACCTTAGCATTTCCTTAGTCCATCACAATGGCGCCTGCAACACCTCAGTTCACCACTGTGCTGGCAGATGGAGAAAACAAAGCTGGAGCTTAATTTATTGGTAGTGGAGAGAAGAGATCTCTGCTCCTTCATCTGCAGTGCTCTATGAATTATATGCTTATGCAAGGTGAAATGCTGAATTTTTCTATGCGCCGTAATTTATGATGCAGTTGCTACTAACAGACAAGGAAGATTTGCCAATTTTCAGTCGTGCACCTTCCATATACAAGCTGGGAATAAATGTTTTTTGGCTTTTGTGGCAAGGATCTAATTCATCTGGCAATTAAATGTAAGATAATGTTATGCAGCACTCAAATGCGTAGTCTCTTGGAAAAGAAAAAAAAGTTTGTATTTCTTGTCACAATAAACAAATGGCTTGCCATTAGAAGTAGAGTTGTTTCTAATAAACAAACAAAACCATTCTGGGAATAAAAGTAAAAAATCCTGCCTGTGCCATCCTATTGGACAAATAGTGAGTGTGTGGAGGTGACAGCCAGTGCAGGGAACACCCCAGCACCCCCATCATGGATTTGCCTCAATTACTCAGGGCACAGCACTTTGTCACTGGTGGAACATTCTACACTGTTTTCCTAGGTGAAAGGGTAATTATTTGGCTGTTCTTAATTTCTTAATATCAGCTCCAAATACTAGGGTAAAGGATTATTCTAAACAGAGGATTGTGCCAGTGACAGATCAGCTGTGTGGAAGATGCAGAGATTTTGCTGCTGATCAGAAAAGCTATTAGTGTAAAGACAAAGGTCAGCTTGGAATCTGGATGCTGTTGAGTGACATTTAAGGAAAAATGAAAACTGAAATGAAGCTCTGTGCTGGTATAACCTGGTACAAGTGTAACTTCAGGTTGCTGTTGTAGCTAATCATTTTGGTCATTCAAGTTTTATAAAAGAAACAGCCAAGAGCCTGATCCAATTTCTGTGTAAATCAAAGAATTTCATACTTTGAGAGTTTGGATTGCACCTTGAAAGTCGTCAGACAAAAGCAGACTTTACTAAAGATACATTCAGTCATTTATGGTGTCTATACTGTTGCTGTTTTCAGAAAGAGACTGATCAATCTTTTGTTGTTCTATAGTTTTTTGGGGGTTTGTGGTTTCTTTGTCTTATTTTTTTTAATGACAGCGCTGACTTTCACTTGCTGTTTTCAGAAAGAGACTGATCAAGCTTTTGTTGTTCTGTATTTTTTGGGGGTTTGTGGTTTCTTTGTCTTATTTTTTTTAATGACAGCGCTGACTTTCAAAAGTGAAATAGCAGACATTTTGCTTTGAAAACCAGCAATACAAACACCCCTCTTTTTATGAATTCCTTGACCTATAATAATTTCCTTAACTTGCTATGGATGTTGTACATTCTGCAAGTGGCACTTGTGTTTCCATCAAAGTATGAACTGATCAGGGGAATTTTGGGGAGGGGGTTTCAGTTGGGGTAGAGTTAATTTTCTTTGCAGTGGCTGGTGTGGGGCTGTGTTTGGATTTGTGCTGAACACAGGGTTGATAATGCGTGTTGTTGTTGTTGTTGTTGCACAGAGCCAAGGCCTTCTCTGCTTTTTGTGAGCTCTGCTGCTGAGGGAGCTGGGGGTGCCTGGCAGGGTGGGAGGGGACACAGCCAGGACAGGTGACCCCAGTGACCAAAGGCACTTTCCAGACCATGCGGTGTCATGGGAAGTGGGGGGAAGAAGGAGGAAAAGGGGAACATTTGGAGTGATAGTGTTTGTCCTTCCCAAGCCACCATTCCCTGTGATGGGGCCCTGCTCTCCTGGAGAAGGCTGAACTCCTGCCTGCCCGTGGGAAGCAGGGAATTAATTCAATTTTTTCCTTCTGTGTGTGTGGATTTTGCTTTCCCTACTAAGCTGTCCTTATCTCAGCCCGTGAGTTTTCTACTTTTTATTCTTCCCATTCTCTCCCCGAGCCCACTGGTGGGGAAGTGAACATGGGGCTGCCTGGAGCTTGGTTGCTGGTTGGGGTTAAACCATGAGAGGTGGAAAGACTTAAAATATTTTAAGGGTGTTTTTTAATCTAGTATGTCTGAAAAATCAGATGGGCCACTTTATTCAAGTAATATATTTCAAAAAGTTCTGGGAAACCAAATGCTTTTAATATTGTGCTAAACTGCAATGTAAAGTACATGAGATGGTATTGTGGCTTGTCTAGAAAGACAGCAGGTTCACTGTGTTCTTTTTGACTTTTAAAATCAAGATTACTCCTGGAGTACACTTCCCATAGCCTGCTCACCAAGAGGGTTCTGATGGTGCAGCCTTTTTTATTTTGATGAAGAAAATCTGTGTTACATGAGCTGACTTGGACTTTACGGATAAAAACGTGGAAAGACTTGGTTTGCATTTGGCCAAATGTCTGGAGCATTATTTGTAGATCACTTGTATGGTGGACAGCAGTATTCACACCTTGCATGTACAGAGCACTCAGCTCCTAAAACCCTTTGGTACATGGACAAACAGCAAGGGTTTGTTTGAGTTTTCTTATATGAAATGTTTTTGAACTGCGACAACTATAAAATTTACTGAGTGGAACACAGAGAATTGCTCATCCATTTCAATTCCTGCGCTCAGTTTATGTTTGCATCAGATTAAATCAGGAGTAACTTGGCTAAGACTGAACATCCAAAGTGGAATAAACAAAGCTTTCAAAAACCTAGAATTGAAGGGACAGTCTCATGCTTGGAGTAAAGTTATTTACTAGGTTATTCACCTGAAGAATATTTCAATTTGCTGTTGTTGCTTGTTTTTTGTCTTCTGAGATCTGACCATAAGCTGAAATCACAACCCTTGCTGGTAGCTGGCATAAAGGCATTTGTTTTCAGGTTGATGCAACATGATAAATAAACTTCTATTCAGTTTTTCTTGAGATATTTGCCTTCCTGCATGGGGTGAGCTGAGGAATCTTGCCTTCGCATACTATGGGTTTTTTGGTTTAGTGACAGATTTATAGTAATAAACTTGAGAGGCCTGTATGGGAGATAGTGGCAGAGGAAGTGAAAGATATATGAAAAGCAATATTTGATTTTAAAACGATGTAATTGCTTTCTCATCTGATGAAGAATGCAATGAAAAGCATTAAGAAGCTGCTCCCTCCTCAAGGTTTGGAAGAGAATCCAAGGGGCTTTGCCCTCCTGTGAAGTTATCTGAGGAGTTTATTTTCTAAAATATCCAAATTCTGTGTGGTAGGGTAGGAAAAAAATTTTTTTTCTGCAGAAGGAGAATTGACTGCAAAAAGGTATTAAGTTTGTGAGGTACTATCTTCCTTGTCACAGACTAATTTTTATTCTCTTTTCCTCCCCATTTCTTCATTTGTATACAATTTTTTGCAGTGTTTTTGTTTATGCTGTTTGGGGATTTTAAAAGAAATTACATTATTTTAATTCCAAAATGTCTCAGTAAGTGCTCAGCACATCTCGGTGCTCAAGGTTTCATCAGGCTTAGCCATTTGCTGACTGCCAATAAAAAAACCACAGGGGGTTGGCATGGTTATTGACAGTGCCTTTTGCACTGTGAGCACAGAAATACCAAACTGGGCATTGCCCTTCCTTCTGTCTGACTGGAAAAATCATCTGTGAACTGACATGAAACAACAAACCAGGTGTCAAACTGGAGCTCAACCCACAGCCTCACTCACCTGAAATGCTTCTGCTGGTTCTGAAACAGCTGCAAAACATAATGGAGGTGATGGCTTGAGAGGATATAATGCATATGGTAATTGCATCGATTTCTGTTGCAGTTATACTAAATTATTATATGGGGGGAAAAAAGAGTATTTGACTTGTTTTGCTGCACTAGATGCAGTTAAAGAGAAAATCATGGCAGTCTGATACCACATGTGCAAGAAGTCCAGCAGGTCACCTTGATTTCTGGTGGGATAAACAATTCAAGAAACACAGCTGAGGGAGGGATAAGTTGGGAATTCTGCATTTAGGTGCTTTAAGTGCTGGAAAAATAAATAATTTACTTATGTGTTTATAATAATGTATATATATATTTATAATAATATATTTTAATTTACATTTATTATAATAGATTTATTTTTATTTACGTTTATAGTAATATGTTTTAATTTATTTATGTATTATGCAAGGCTTATGCACATTAACGCAGTTCAGGAATTCCACAGAAGGGATGCTGCCTTCCAAGCAGCTTGGCTTTCAGGAATGTTTCACTTTGGCACAGCTGGAAGTGTCTCAAGGAACACTGGTGACATGTT
Source organism: Passer montanus (assembly GCF_014805655.1). NCBI lineage: Eukaryota > Metazoa > Chordata > Aves > Passeriformes > Passeridae > Passer > Passer montanus. The sequence goes on along the minus strand of NW_024370374.1, from coordinate 6,196,363 downwards.
CTTGACCACCAAGCCTCCCTGTGAGAAGTTATTTTTTCACCTCCTTGCATAAGTCAGCTGCATGAACTGTTAATGGTCAGAAATTACTTTTATTAGGCTGAAAACAAATGCCAGGGCAGTCACAAAGGGTTGGTTTAAAAGCTTGCACTCCACAAATGGTTTTTGTTTTGAACGTAACAACTGCAGGTTTTTTTTTTTTAAGGCTATTGTTTGATCAAACTGCTCATTTGTGATCATAACACTCTATTCCCATGAAACAAAATAAGGGGAAGATGTTCCCACAGAACAGGATATAATGCTTGGAAAAATATTCCTTTCAGGTAAGCAGAAATTATTCAGATTGATTCAAACGAGTGAAAAGAATACCAGGAACCTGTACAAAACCACCACAGATGCAGAGCTGTTATTCTGTTCACTCAGCCTGATGAATTTGCTCTTTGCAAATTATTTTGAGCGCATCAAAGAGCATAAATAAACCATATTTTAACTGAAATTTCAATTATCAGCCTGGAAAAACGTATCAGAGGCGCTGCATTGCTAATCTTTACAGCACAAAGGCATGTTTAAAGAGTGAGAAATTCAGTTCTTGACTAGGGTGCTGTCAGAGATGTTTGGATTTTCAGATACCAGTGGGACCCTTCTGCTCAAGTGGCTTGACCTGTGTTATTTGGAACAGGCATTTTTGATTAATAAATCACTGTGGAGCTTGTAATTCCTGTTTGAGCTATAGCAGCTCTATTTGGAAAAAAAAAAAAAAAGTCTGTTTCTGAAAGAAATATTTCTGGTGCTGAAGAATCCTGAGTATATGGTGCCAACAATTAATCACTGCTGCTGTTATTCTTTTCTTTTTTAGCCAGTTTTCCTAGCTTTGGCTTTTGGAGATTGCATCCTGGTTAGGTCTTTTGTTTCTGGATTCAAGATCCATAGCTTATTTGAAGATTTTTCCTTGTGCAAATCTCTGCGGATCTCTGATGAATTCTCTTCCTCAGTGCCAGCTGAGAGAGCACATTGATTAGAGCCCTTCCAGCCTTGTGGGCTGGACTCATCTTTCCCACAGTGGATAACTTACTGGGAGCTTCTTCTGGACTTTTATAATGCAATATCTGCTCAAGCAGCACTGTACAAGGGGTAGTTTCAGTTCTTTGCATTGATTCACTCTCATCACTGCATCTCTTCAGGATTTTTGCTGTTCGTATAAAACAAGTTTTGCGCTAAGAATTAATTTTCTGGTTTTTACTAATCATTACCTCCAAATAATGTAATTATTTCTGGGTTTTTTAGGCTGTGGATGAGGCTGCCATCTTAAAAGTGAGCTGCATCTTATATTACCAAATTAGCATTTAAGTGGATTAGCTGGCTTTTGTAATTGATATGGCCCAAGCCAATGACTTCTGTTACAGTGATATTAAATGATATTAAATATACTGCTACAAATAGAATTATATCTAATAATTTTCATTGATATAAAAATAGCAGCAGCAGTCACTGATGAAAATAGCAGCACCCAAAGTCATTCAGTCTACTAAAATATCCCCCATAAATAATTCCACATGATCATATTTTTTGTGATCTCTCTTCCCTGGTTCTCAGCCTTTGTGGTGAATTTTTGTGTAGTGACAAATGTCACTATGGAAATGCCATGCTTTAAAGAAAATGCCGTGCAGTCACATTTGTTACAGACCATGGTGAGTGTCAGCCCTGTTACCTTTTCAGTATTTTAAACAGTTTGCCAAGCTCTGCTTTCCTCATAACTGTGTTGGTTATTTTAATTCTCCTGCTGTGCTTTATTCCTCTGTGCACCTTGTCATGATTTAGCTTTGCACTGATGTTTTTCTGACTAACCTGTGATGCCTTAGAGTGGCTGCCTGAAACAGAGGCTAGACAAAATTAGGAGAATAAAAGTGGGTATTTATTGAATGCTCTTAATAGCTTCACCTTGGGCAGTCTAAAGCCTCTGAGGTGGACGACAGTCATGAGTTTTTCATACCGTTACAAGTGTTTGGTCCAATAACCTATCAGAGGCTAATGCTCCAATTACACTTTCAGGTAATGGAGTAATTTACTCCAAGCCTGTCCCCCCCAGTTCACTGCTGTTTACATTTCTAGGAGCCTGAGACAATGAGTTGTCCCTGAGTTTCAGGCCAAGAGGGGAAAGGTTCTGTCTGAATAAAAAGGGAGAACAGCAGCTGACAGGCCATGGAGTTTAGAGTTTTACACTAAAGCAGTACAGGATCTGAAAAATAGAAAAGCTAAAGGCATCACCTGTAGTTAATTGAATAATTTGTTATTCACCATTTAAGGTTCACATGTTGCCTAGATTGTGGTAGTGCAGAAAACACTTCCCCTTCATGATAAGGGAGTAGTATTTAATTTCTTTCCACTCCATCGATGGTTGTGGGAACCTAAGGGTTGGAAAACAAAACCGGGGCAAGGAAATGCAAAACCAAACCAGAGTCAAAGGATTGAGCCTTCAAGCAAAGCTATATCTCTATCAGTAAATGTGGCTGCAATTCCCTTCACGTGGCTCATGACCTGAAGTAAATGTTAATACACTGAGGTGTGGTGGTGTTTGGCCTTCCCAGAGAGGCTGTGGCTCCTGGGGTCTCTGCTGATAATTTTGTGTGCTGGTCTCTGAATTGACCCACACTGCCTTGAGAGAACAGGCTTGTGGCATGTATTAAATGTTAAATATTAAATATCCTGGCAGATACATTGGGATGGGGCATTCAGAAGGGAGTTGCTTCAAAATCCAGGTATGAGTTCACCAGTTCTGCTGTGCTCTGTGAGGGGCATTGTATTACCAAATATACCAAGTGTGTTTGGATCCTTCTGAATTCTGTACATTAAAAAAAAACCAAAAAACCCCAACTTTTTCTGTGCTTTAGTCAAGTTCAAATGTTCTGAGAACAAACTTTGGCTTGAAATATCTCTCTGCTAATTCTTTTACTGGATGAGAGTGGTCATGGCATTTTCTGCAGTCCCATACTGAAACAAATTTTCTTATGGAAGTTGAGGTACGCTCTGAATAATTCATGAGCTGATCATTTATTTATGACAGTTATGGTTTCATTAAAAATGGCACTACCTGCTGGGCAGCACAACTATGCTTTTAACAGTTTTTATCAGGCTGTTAAAATTACACAGATGATGAATATTTCAATAGTGAGAGAGAGCAAAGCATTTAACAAACTACATCGCTTCGAGAATCTTACGCTGCCTAAAATGGCAATGCATATTAATTTGTGTAAATAACTAAAACTGCTTATTAAGAAGGGGAAATTGAAGTTTCCGAAAGCAATTTCAGCAAGTCAGAAAGGTGAGTTTTTTGAAAAGCCAAATCAGTGTTAAGAGATCATTTTAATTCTGCACTGGATGTAACAAAATGAGTTTCAAAGGAGCAGATCCAGCCAGAGGGAAAACTAAATATCTTAAGGATGTTTAAGTTATTCTTCCCTCTAACCACAATCAATAGTGTGATTAGAGTACACTGGTAAAAATGATGGGCTATAGATATGGATGGCCTATTTGTTATTCATTGAATATGATTGGATTTGTGAGTATTGGTTGTAATTATAACATGGATTTTTGTTCATGAATTTGCTTAGTGTAGTTTTAAGGATTTCCACTTGGTGGAGCTTTATGATTGAATTTTTAATATATAAAATTCTAGATATTTGTGATTCAGACTTAACTTCTCCAGTGAAAAATAAACTTGAGAAAATGAAGAGTAAATGTTAGGTATTTATTGTTCCCTTTCACTTGGATCAAACAATGATGTTTTTTTACAAGGTATCATTATGCTATTTGAGACATCATTTAATACAATTAGCTTTAATAATTTGAAAACAGGGTGGCATAATAGCTCTAATAGGTACTGATATGTATATTCTCTTCACAAGTTAATGTTTCCTCTCTGTAAAAATGTACATAGGTATACATACATATATATTTTAAAAAACCCTCCATCATTCTTAGTTAAACTAGTGAAATAGTGTAAAATTATCTTTTATTCTTACTGTATAGGGGTTTATTAAATGCTGCAGGATCCTAAAGAATTTCAGAAATTACCTTCTCGGAATAAAATACCTTAAAAGACTTCAAACTAGAATGTAAGGAGGGACAATGCCTAAGGTTTCTGTCCCTGGAAGGACTCAAAATTAGACTGGACAAGCCAGAGGACAGGACCAAGTATCTTTTGGAAACCCCTTTCAAGCTAAATTATTCTGTGATTCTATAAAGAAAACTTTTACCTGGGAATTGTGATAACAGGCACACAGCCACCAACTTGATGGCCTCAGGTTTTTTTTTCTTGGGTGGTCAATTTGTTTTGTGGCAGATTTTGGAACAAGCAGCATTTGATAGCATTGAGGATAATTCAGTTTATAAACGAGGAGAGGGCTGTCTCCTGGGAGCAATTAATATGCAGTGTGTGATGGCATTGCTTTACCCCTCATCAAAATAGATCTGCATAAAATGTAGCAACATTTCAGCAGCCATGGCAGCTAATGAGCAAGGTCTGAACACATCTCTGCAACCTGCACCAGAACTGCTGTGGGAGATTTCAGTTCCCCGTTACGTACATTAAAGATCATTTGAACAGAAAGTTGCTGCTTGCATCTTTCCACCCCTGGCTTCCCATCAATTGTTCCCATTTTTTGAGGGATAAATCCACTCCTTGTGGTACTGATGCAGCCTAACCTCTGATTTCCCAGTCTTCTGAGTTGTTACCTTGTCTTCTCAGAGTTTAATATCGTTTTTCCCAGATAGTGTCTTTGAATATTTTTAATATTTGCTGCATATAAAAAAAACTTACTTTTTTTCACCATGACTTACCAGCAAAAGGACAAAGGAAAATTTAATGCTCTGCAATACTTAGGTATAAATAATACAAGATATTCTCTTTGTTTTCCTTTGCCCTGTTTGTCTCTAAGGTGGTCAAAATGTACATGTATATATCCAAGAATTTTAATTAAAAACCCCAACAAACCAAGCAAAATCACCCCAACAAACACCCCTCAAACTCCAACCAAACCAAAAAACAGAAATAAACAAGTTGGGGTTGTTCTTGTCTTAATCTTTCAAAATTAATGGCTTCTGTTTCCAAATATTCTTGCCTTTAAAATCTGAAGTAATATATTGGGGAGGAGGGCTAATAATTATATATATGTGTGTATATATATATAATTTTCCTCCTCCTTTTTTCCCTCCTTTCCCTGGTGATGCAGCCCTATTTTTCTGGGAATGGCTGAACAACTCTCTGCCCCTGGGAATGAAAAATGTGTTTTTTGTTTTAATTTCCTTGTGGGTGTCCCCTTCCCCTCCATTTTTTTCCTGTTCCTTCCCTGCTCCAAATGAATTTTTAACATTTTTGCTTTTATCCTGCTTTCCAACTTTACCAGTCCAGGTTGCAGCAAAAGAAAAAAGTGCAAGTGGAAGAGCTGACGGAGGGGATCCAGAGGGAAGATATTTAGAGGAATAAATAGCTTTTGAAGCTAAACTTGTGTTCATAAAATACAGCTCTATAGGACCATCACATGTACGTTTTTGTGTGTTATGTATTCCTATACATAATCATCTAGCTTAAGAGAAATAACTTCTGAATGTTGCTGCTAAAAGCTGTTGCTAGGGTGATCTGTGGGAGATAGAAACACCTTTCCAATCTTTCTCTGGTCCCCTCATGCTCCTGAAGGTACACCAGCGAGATTCTTCCCCAGGGATGGTTGATGTGGTTGAAGTGCAGGCAGTTTCATTGACTGCATAAATAGGGACTGGTTTGTCCTAAATTTTTAATATTTTAGTGTAGTGAGTTGACTTCAGTCTCCTCCATGGCTGACTCTTTTTCCTCCTCACCAGAAATTCAATTAAGGCAAACCTAGGACAATTAGAAATAATTGAGGTATTGAGTACTGTTCAAGAGACAAATTAATGTATCATACCAAGCAGTTTCCCAATAACTTTTGACATTTTCTTCAACTACTGAACTGTGAACTGAGAATAACCAAAGAAAGGTGTTTGCCAAGAGATGTTTCTTCTTAGCTGTCCTGTTTTCCAAGCTGGTATTGAACTACTGGCATTATTCCCTATGAAAGCAGAGTAGAATCCCCAGGTTCTGGAGTTTCACCTTCTGTGATTCCCTAAGGCTACATTTTTTAATTAAATAATAAATTTTAATTAAAGCTACATTTTCCAGGTGGGACAGAGTAACAACAGAGTTCAAGCAAAGTCTGGGGACCTGTGTGATCCTCACAGACACGGACTGTGATCAGAGAAGCAGATTATTTTGAGTATTTACTCAATGCAGATACTGTATAATACAATATAACTGTACAAATACTGTGAGCAGTCTCTCAGTGAAGGCGGCTGGGGAGCTACTACCTCCTGCTGATTTCACTGTGGCATTGAAGTGGGATCTTGCAGAAAAAAAAACTCACTAGATGAGATGTGCATCCTTGCTTTTGTGCAGTCTGATATTTGGGATCTGGTCTTTCCCCTGAGATATGCATAACCTGGGCAATCGTGAGGAAGTGGTTCTGTGTGTGAATGGGGCTTTACTGCCAGTCTTCAATGTTTTGGGGTTTTAATCCAAATCATTAGATACATATGAAATTATAAAACTAATACCACTGTTTTGGGTTTAACTTTTCCTGTTTTGTAGGCTTTTGTTGTCTGTCCACGATTCAAAGATGAGCCCTGCTGATCTATGTACCTGTGCTGGTTTTGGCTGGAATGGAGTTAATTTTCTTCACAGTGGCTTGTTTGGGGCTGTATTTTGGATTTGTACTGGGAATATTTTGATAATACTGGGGGATTTTTGTATTGCTGAGCAGAGTTTACACAAAGTCAAGACCTCTTCTCCCTCTTACCCACCCCACCAGCGAGGGGCTGAGGGAGCACAAGGAGTCAGGAGGGGGCATGGCCAGGACTGCTGACCCCAACCAAATCTGGTTGTTCCAGATCTTATGGCCTCATGCTCAGCATATGAAGTGGGGGGAAGAAAAAGGAAATGTGTGTGGGGAAATTCAGAGTGATGGCATTTGTCTTCCCAAGTCACCCTTAGGGGTGACGGAGCCCTGGTTTTCTGGGAATGGTTGATTCTCAATGCCCCTGGGAATGGCAAATGTGTTATTTTAATTTCCTTGTGGGTGTGGCTTTTGCTTCACCTATAAAACTGTGTTTATCTCAGCCCTTGGGTTTTCTCATTCACACTCTTAATTCTCTCCCCATCCCACCAAGGGGGGAGTCAGCAAGTGACTCCCTGGAGCTGGGTGGTTTGAAGTAAAACCACAACTCCCTGAGTGTATGAAAATGAAGATGACACCTCTACCTCTGTTCCATGACTTACCCTGCTTTTTTTCCCCAGTCCCAGACCTTTTCCCATTCCTTTTTGGTTTTTTGGGCGGCTTTTTTTTGGCAATTCCAACTTTGTTGATGGGAAAGAGTTGGGGTGTTGCACTTTGGCTGTACCTGTGCCTTGCCAGTGCTGCTGCAGTCCTTGGTCAGGAGGCAGAGGGGGATGGATGCTGATAGCTGTGCCTGCACTTGGTCTATTTATTTCTAAGCAGAAAACTGCTGTGCCAGGACCTGTTGCCTACAGCTGCTACCTCAAAAACCCACACCCAGCCATAACACTCTGTGAAATGCCCAGAAATTGGTGTCCCTGCCTGGGACTGGGGATATTTGTGAGGAGCTGCAGTGCAGTGTTTGGTGTGAAGGTAGAAGCTCCAGCGTGGCAGGGCTTTGGGGCAGGGGGCTCAGCAGGGACAAAGGCAGGCTGGCAGTGCCACGAGCTGGGCTTTAGCCTGCCTTGGGCAGAGCAGAAGCTGGGCTGCAGGGACACAGCAGGACAAGGTTTTAATCTGGAAAGACAAATCTCAGTGCTGGAGTTAATTCTGCAGAATGCTGTGTGGGGTCACACCTGTAAATCATTCCTCATGAGGAATGGTTTACAAGCTTCAACAGGGGCTGGGAGCACAGGTAAGAGCACCTGGAGCTGAAGCTTGAGAAATGCCAAGCTCTGGTTCTGGTGGACTGATAGGTTATGTTATACATATACACTGTATACTGTATGTTATATACACACATACTATCCTATATGGGGTTTATATATATAAATGATATGGTTTTTACATATAAAAAGTATGAGTTTTATATTTAAAAACTATATCTATATAAATGAAGTGGTTTTATATACATGGGTTTATATATAAATATAAAAATATATTTATATATTAGAAATATATAAAACCTATATATGGGGTTTTATATATAGGAACCATGTTTTTAGATATGTAAATGGTAATTTTATATATATACTATATGATTTTTTATTTATTATATGTTTTGATAGATATATTTTTATGTATGTACTGCTTTTATACATACTGTGCTTTTATACATACACTGTATATTTGTTATAGATATATACTATGTTTTTTATAGAATGTTTTTATAGATACTATTTTTTTACCTATATACTATGTTTTTTATGTATGCATACTATGTTTTTTATCTATATACTATATGGTTTTTATCTATCTAAAACCTATATATCTTTTTATCTATATAGTATAAATCTATAAAAAACATATAACTATATATACTATATCTATACACATTATAGTATCTGTGTACTATAGTTATATACTTCTACAGGTACTATATGTACTATATGTTTTTATAGATATTCACTATGTTTTTTATAGATGTATACTGTTTTTTATAGACTATATGTTTTTATATGTACTATGTTTCTATGTATACATACTATGTTTTTATTTACTCACTATATGCTTTTTATATATGCATACAATATGGTTTATAGATATATTCCTATATTTTATATATATATTACTGTATGTTTTTTGTATGTATGCATATAGACACTGTAGGCTAGCCCCAGTTACCAAACATGCAGGTGTGCTGTTTGCTTAACACAGAGGCTGTGTTTGTTGTTCACTTATTTTGTTCATTATTTTATGTTCATTCTTCAAATGAAGAATTGCCATAGCAACTATGCAGGCTTTTGGTGTTCTGAAGGTCGATTATTTAGCTGTGATATGAAAACTTAAGAGTGTCTTTGCTCTTCAGGTAAGGGAGCAAAATTCCTGCAAAGAAAATTGCTGCCATGTTTTTATATTGTTTTCCTGCACAGTTGTATCTTGACTTTTCTTTAATTTCCTAGTTTGTTTCATGTATAACTCTTTGCTTGTTTTACTGTTAAGGTTACTTTTAATCAGCCAGTTAGGAAAGGAGTCAGAATCTGGGATTTTTTGCTGGTGCTCCATTGGTATCAGCTGCAGCTAATGAGCTCTGAAATATTTAAAGAAAAATATGCAACTGAAAGGTGAAATTGGTTATTAAGAATTGCAGAAATTAACAGGAGCCACATCATAAATCAGCTTTTTTCATAAAATGCCCTAATATTTTGGACAGCATTTACTTTCTTGTGTTACTGCAGTTTCACTGTTTATCAGAAGTAGAACTTAAAGAAGTGAGCAAGAGAAATTTCACCAACAGAAGCTTTTCCAAACTCAGAAGTGTATTTGAAGGCTTAATAACTTAGCAATATAAATTACTGGGTCACATATAATCTAATATTAACACATGTAAATATATTATAATAAGCTTGCATAGATCCATAGAGAAAGTTGAGGGAGAAATTATATGATTCTGATGAGCTGTTAAAACCCTTCTGTGTGAGCTTTGTGTTGAAAAAACAAAAGAAAAGCCTTTTAAAATTCACTTGTACCTGAGCAGAGAATGGAGTCTGGACACACTATAAATGTTTTTTTAAATGCAATTTGCTTCCAGTTGGTGCATCTTGCTTCTTAACACATGACTCATTCTGAGGTTTGGCTTGCTCATTTTCTTGGAGATTCCAAAAAAATGTGTGAACATTTCAGACTTCAAGAATAAATGGAGAAAGAGGAGACAGAGGCTGAAGCTTGCCCTGGCCATCTGTCAGAAGGGCTTCCGTGGGCTTCTGTCCCAGGAAAACACATTTCCTGCAGATTTGGGTGGATTTTTAGGGGGCAGGAGCTGGGTGGTTGTGCAGCAGTGCTGTGGAAAGGGAATGTTTGTCACACCTAAATTCCAATTTACAAATGCTTTCCAGCATCCCTTGGGGTAATAATGCTTTTGGTGACATTGCTCTGGCATTCAACAAGTTTCACCTCAAGTCTGTGTTAACCACTCAGCAAAAAAAATATAATTGGTCTATGTTTGAGGTTTCCAGTCTAGATTTTTGTTGAGAAATATTTGTGTTGTAGTATTTGTATGAGAAATATTGCGTGCAGAAAGCTTCTTCAGTGCTTTGTTATCCTCAAATCCAGAGTCTGCCCCATCTGCAGACAGCAATGCCAATAAATATTAACAAATGAAGCATCTCTGAGGTCAGGGAGAAGTATTACCTGGTTTAGAGTTAAAAAAATTCATAGGAGGACTAGTTTCTAATTTGTGCTAATACAGTCAGTCTCTGAAAGAATTGGGAAATTTTTATCTGCTGACTTGCAGTTTTCTGCTCTAGCAAGAGATTGCTCTTTCTCATTTATGTGTTTTTTTCCCCTTTATGCCTTTTCCTTCATAGCTGTTTCATCTGTATACAGGATATTGCAAGACTGCATTGCATTTTCATAGTTATGTTGAATTAAATACCATATACAAATATAAAATATATTAAGAAGATAAAAATACAATATATAAAACTATATATAAAATATATTTAAGCATAAATATTTATGAAATATAAATATAGGCACGAGTAGATAATTGTGTTTTTTAGCTATCAATTTGAACCTACACACATAAAAAAGAGTAAATTTGAATCCCCAGGAGTAGCAGTTCTAAGATTTTTCTTTGTATGCTGGCTATCTTTTTTTCTTTTAGCTGCAGTATCTGTGCATTTCATAACTGAACAAGTAAAATATCTGTATAAAAGGTAGCATTTTTAACACCATGAATGAACTAATGCTTAGCCGGCAGAACTGCAAGACATTTGGATATATAGGAATTCGAGTTAATGATGTAGAAATTGTATATATGCACTGCCTGGAAATCAGGCTAAATGGCATTGGGTCAGCTTTTGCATAGAAATGCAAAGAAAATTAGTTTACTTTACAGGTTTTGAGGAATTTTGTTAACTGTAGTGATTGTAGCTTAGAAAGCATTAGCAAAAAATCAAATAAAAGTATTTAGCTGCTATCAATGGAGAATTTAGTTGCATGCTTGGGGACTACTTTAAAATGTTCCACTAAGGTCTATGTATAATTTTTGTGTCTATATATCATTTTTTGGTGTTGTGTGAGAAGTTTTATTAGGATAAACCCAAGCTTAGAAGAGCTGGTACATGAACAGTTGGTGCTGTAAAAGTCATATTGCTAATTGTATATGATAGATTACACTTACCTGGAATATTGAATGCATTAACAAAATAAGAGTGTGATTGCTGTGTCTTTGCTGGCTATTTTTTTTTCCTGCTTTCCTCAATCAAGTTTTAGTCAGATAATTCTTAATTTCCATGGCTTTCTAATTCCAGGTATGAACAGTAAAATTTTTTCACTTCAGCTTTTTGTTGCTGTTTAATGAAATGTAGATCTGGTGTATTGGTGGCAGAACAAATTAATTATTTTTATAAATGTTCAATGCTTTTGTTTTCCATTTACATGTTTTGGACAAAGTACTGTGATTTGTCTCTTACAGCTAATTAATGATTGCTATGATTTGAAAATGCAGACATAGGATATGAATTTTCTTTAGAAACGATAACACCTTGAATTGCAAGGCTGCTCAAATATGTGTGATGACGTTACTTTATTGAGGTGTTCCAGCCTTCATATGCAGTTTAGATTTTGTCTTTATTCTGTCCAGATTCCTAACTGAAACGTAAAATTGTTCCAGGAACAGTGAACTTCCCGGGATTAGATGTGCGTAGGGAGCATGTCTTGGGAAGTGAAGAGAGGTTTATTTGGTTTTGCTTTTGTGTTGTTACACAGAACAATAAGGGAGATTTTCATTCTTCTCTGATTAATTTTATGAGCTCACACTATGTTAGTTTGGAATGAAATTAACTCACAGGGTGGTAAAACTGGAGAATATTGCTGTACTGAATGTTGCAGATGCTCAGATGAGGGAGCTATTGGCCTAGAGACACACTGATACTTGGGAAAGCTGGGGAAAATATTCTATTTAGAGACCACTCTGCTTATATGTCATTTTCTGTATTTATCTGACCTTTTGCTCATTCTTTATTACTAGGGCAATTTACATAAAATAGGATCTATGCCATTTATGAGTTCATGTGCTCCTGCTGCTTATTCTTCCCTTGAAGTTCTAATCCTTTGTGGCATTTCACCCCAAAGCACTTTACAGTAATTGCTAATTGATATAAAAGGATCACTCCATCCACCCCTGACATGCAGCACCTCGCTAGTGAAACTCAGAAGCTGTTTAACAGTGAGCAGTAGGACTGCATAACATTTTTAGCGGGGGGAAAAATCAACCCATCAACCTGAAAATAAATGGACAGGTTATTTACATAGTCAGGAATTAGCTGCAATATCCATTTCAGGACTCTGTTAGCATGCCAGGGTTCATATTCCTGGGATTCAGAAGAGACACCCCTGGTCACAAGGAGAGGACAGAATTGCTGCATTACATTTTATTCAGAAAATTATTCATTTCATTTGATTTCACTCTGGAAACTTGCTACTCTTGGAATTCAGTCTATTTTCCCCTAGCTTGTGAATTCGATCAGCAGAGATTGAGAGGAAAGGCTTTTGCTTTAGGGGATCACAACCTCTGTGTGCCGTGGCTTTTGGGGTTACTCAGAGTTCTCAGTTAGGGTACATTTGCCACCTTGGCATTTAAATAGTGGCATTGTAGGCTTAGGTGAGAGAATGCCTGCAAAGAAAGGTTGTTCCACACAAGCTTGGGCTGGGAATGGCAGCCACAAAGGCAAGAAAGCTCCAGGAGAAGTCCTCCAGGAGTGCAGGGAGTAATGTGGGCTTTCCAAAACTCAGCCTTGAAGTGTGGAGGTCTTCGTGGCTGCTGTGGTAGGTTAATGCTAATTACTGTTTAGTTTAATGTTAATTAAAATTAATGTCTATTGTTTCTATAAGTAAAAAAATCCCAGTTTTCTCACAAATAGCAGCTGCCCAGGGAAATCTGTAATTGTGAAGTTTTTTTTTATTTTCTACAAATTGTTCTCATAATTGTGTTTATGGGTTATGTTAACTTATGGGGTACTGTTTTAAAGGTGAATTGTTCAAAAGTAAAAGTTTTCAATATCTATTTCTAAAATTATTTTCATCTCTGAGAACAGCAGTCTCATTTTTCTTCTCTTTGGGGGCACAAGATTATTCTTTTCTGTTTAAACTTACAGGATTACAATTACTATAACATCTGCTTTCTTTGGTCTGGAGGCTTTTGCCTCCTGCATGGGAGCTGCATCTGCCCAAGAGGTACAAAAGTGATTTTTAATTTGTTGAAGGAGGCCATAAAGAGAACACAGAACAAGCCTGGCATGCCATGAAAACCAGGAGAAAACAGCCATGGCCAGGGCAGCAGAGTTGCTGAGGTGTGGATTAATGACTGAGGTTGGTGCAGATGCTGCTGCTTAAAATAAGGAGAGAGCTGTCTTTCATGGTGTACCCCTGGCTGCATGACAGGTTTGATAGCACATTTGCCCCACTTGTTGGATTCAGTATTATTTATGCCTATATTACCTGTGTACTCCTGAGTGATTTCATTAATTTGCTGTATAACTATGTAGCAGTCAGTGGCATTTAATTTATTTTACTGATTTATGTCTACCATTTAAAAGAGAAAGCCTGTACAAAGCTTTGAGTGACATGGTGGTAATTAAATTTTAAATAACTATAAATTAAAATATAACTGCAAGTTAAAGTTAACTATCAGTTAAAAATAAACTTCACAAGCCAGCAGTCTCTGCTATTCAGAGAGGTGGTAATTTATCAGCAGTCAATCTGCAGAAGCTGATTGGGTCTTAAATGGTACTTGAAACCTATCAAACTGGGTGACTTTTTGAAGGGTTTCTGCTTCTTACAAGTTTGAAATCCTCTTGGTCTGAAATTACCAGAGTCCCAGGCATAACTGGGAAGCCCAGCTCTTAAGGGTGAGTCTCAAACACACTCCACTAAGACTAGAAGTGGTAGCCAAACACAAGGAGAAAACACTTTCCTTCAGTTAAGTTGATAGAATATTTATAATTAATATATTAAGTTCTCCCAGTAAGTGACTCATGCACATTTTAGCACATTTGTCACACACTCACAGTGTTTATGAAGTTGAAAATTCTTGTTAAAGCAGGAGTCAGCCTGTAAGCCATTTCTTTTAACAGTGGAAATCTTACCCTGTGCTTGGAACCAAAGTTATGTGAGCCTGCCAGAAATTATTTGATTTAGAAATACTGTTTTCTGAGGAAGCTGAAGAAAGCATGGGAACTTCTTATTTATTTTAACAATAATAATATATTTTAAGAGTAAAATGAAGGCTTCTTGACCTGTAAGTGGGGTTCAACTATTAAATTGGATTCTTTGAAGTTACTCCTAGATTTTTCTGTCCTAATCTAAGAGAGGAATGCTTCCTGGGAGAAAAAAATTGCAAATGCATTAAAAGAGATGTAATGCCAAGTGTGGCCATGTCTGTGAAAGGAAAATATCAGCCTATCCCTATACTTCCTTTTTTTTGGGACCTGAGGATTTCTTTGACTGATTTTTTTGCCTGTTGGGGTGCATATTGTGGGATTTTTTTCTCGTTCATCTTATACAGCCCAGCAGGATCTATATAATTAAATTCAGTGTCCTGGTGTGGTCAGGAAGGTGGGACCTGGAGGAAGGAGTCAGCAGATGAATCCAAGTGGATACATCCACCAAGTAAAATCAGGAAAATGCTCTGGTTGGAAGGGAAAGGAGAAACTCAGAGTAAACAGTAGATGCACTTCATTGTTTGTGTCATTTCCACAAATACAAAAGCTTAGTGCTCAGAAAACATCAGACTGTAGAAAACAGGGCTGAATTTGTGGAGGTCAGTTGTTACTTTTTCCTGGTCTGTTTATTGTGGGCCAAGTTTAGGAGTTACTGCCTGATAATATCAGGATATTATCAAATATATTCAAGATTTGCATGGCTTTGTTGCATAAAACCACAGCTTTTTTTCTCTGGAATGAAGGTGGTTTGAGCTGGAGGTGGAAGATAGATGGTGTATGGGTGAGGATGGTGTGAGTGCCAAACAATAAATCTGGAGAGCTAGGAGTTATTTTTTAATTTTTTTTTTAAAACTACTTTACTCCTCTGTCCCAGACACTGGTGAGATCAGTAGAATCCACTTTTTAGTTTTCATCTAACATTTAGAAGATATCCAGCTCCTTTGTTCTTGCTTAGTAAACAATTTAATGGTCACCCAGTAATGACATGAAAATACTTCAGATGGGAAAACTTAGATTTTGTGGAATGGGAAAATTGTTTTATTGTGGGTTTGAGTAAAGTGGTGTGGATCACATAGTGCCTTTTGCAAAGATCAGTTTTTGACATGAAACACTTAGGATATTTTGTGTGAAATTAATTTTGTGCAGTGTGAAACACTGATGATTTTTACCTGATTGTTTACCTGATGCTGCATCACTTATAAATAATATAATATTTGCCGTGTTGCAGAAAGGCTTATTCTGTTCCTCTTTTGGTTTAGCTTCTACACACAACCCCTCTCCCCTCACCATTAGCATTTTTAAAGCAACAATATTTATGTTGAGTTTCAGGTTTCTGTTTGGCCAGAAATCCCATGGGAAAGCTGTGGAGTCCTTCAGGCCTCCAGTTTTCACAAAATCATGTCCAAAAGAAAAAAAAAAACTCAGTTCAGAGAGGCAGGCTTTGCTGGAGAGGTTGCTGGTGGATCTTCCTCCCTTAGAAAATATTTCAGTTCCTTGTGTGACTGAACACTACCAGATGTTCATATTGTGAAGGTTGACACAAAATTCCATGGACGTCTCAATTCCCTCTGAGCAGATGGAGGTTTCTGAGTCCTAAGAACAGTCACTAAGCACTCAGTCTGGACTTGATGGGGAAAAACCAAAATTTCTTCCTTAAGGAGGAAGTAGGGAGAGTGGAGTGTGGCTGAGTGCAGAGTTGGGCACATCTCACTCCAGCAGAGATCAAGTTCTTTTGCAGTCTGTAATAACCACCTTGTTGGCAACTTGGAAATCCATTGGCAGATCTGCTGCTTCTGCAGTATTTATTCTGTTTCAGCTGTAGTCTTCAGTAACTCATGGAGTCCTTGTAAGCACGAACTGCAACAAAGAAACCTTGACATATAAAGAAAAGTTTGTAATAAACCCATTTTAAGCATCAGTTTCTTTACAGAAAATTACTGGGGTTTTTTTCTCAGTAATGGGTTGTGATGATGCTCTCTGAGTTCTTAAGTATATGTGGAATATTATGACTTTTCACTGACTTCAAAACTTCTACAAGATCAGTAGGAACCTGAAACTGTCCAGACTGAAATTATTTTGCACGAGCTTCAGATATTTTGAACAGTTTTAACTCTCACCAAGCATTGTAGGGAATAAATTACTCAACAGAACTGCAAAAAAAGCTTTTCTCTGGTGGCCTTCAGACCTTCTGATCACGTTCTCTCCTATTATGCCAAATATACAACCCCTACACATAAGAAGGATGTTTCCTCCTTCCATTGATTCACTGAGGTGTAATGTTACTTTTTTCTTTCAGCATCAGTGGCAGGCAACAATCATCTGCAGTTAGTTACACCTCAAAACTTCCAAACTTCTTTTAGATACTTGAGTAAAATTTAGGCTTAGCTGAAGAGCAGTGGGATTCCCAAATGTTTGAGGTGCTTTATTGTTGGAGTTAGATTTAGAAGTCATGTTCGGGCCCAGAATGTGGGGTATTATTTTCTTGGCATCATCATGACAAGTTTTTATAGTTTATAGGTTTAATTGAAGGCCTTTTGGAAGCATTAACTGCTTGACTCATCTGCAGATAGGAGGATGAATTAAAATAATGCCACAGAATCATATTAGCCTATCAACCGTGCAGCATGGGTTCTTTTTCTGGTTGTGACACAACAGAATTTGGAAATCTTGTGTTCTATTTGGGCACTTTGATACTACCTTGTCTTCATAAAAGTCATAAATTATGCCGCTTTCCCACACAAAAGTTTCCTGGAACATGTGTTTTCTGAAACTTCTTCTACAGTTTTTGATCACTTAGCACCAGTGGTGTAATTCATGTACACCAGTAGTAGAAACCACTCTGTGGTAGGGGTTTAGCACTCAATATTATATAGACCATGGAAGAATGGTCTATTAATTAATCTCTTAATTAATATATGATATTATTTCACTCTTATGCTATTATTTCACTCTTATTATATTATTTCACTCTTAATATATTATATTATTTCACTCTTATATATTAATTAATATATGATATTATTTCACTTTTATGATATTATTTCACTCTTATGATATTATTTCACTCTTAATATATTATGATATTATTTCACTCTTATATATTATATTAATAGACCACGGAAGAGAAAACCCAGTTGTATAAAAATCCACTGAGTGACCTCAGAAGTCAGTAACAGGGAACGTCAGCCTGTCAGATTGCATTATTAGAATGAGCTCATCCTTATTAGGTGTACTTGAGTTCTACAAATGATTATTCACCTCCCAGGTGCTGTAATGCCCACTCACTGGACCTCAGCAAAAGTTTTCCTTGATATCTGTTCTAGAAATTAACTGTCAATGACTATTGCAGGAGATCCAGGTTATTCACTTCTAGTTACAGCCTCTGTGTGGAGCTTTTGGAACATGGGATTGATTTTTCTTCTCTTTCCCACCTTTTCTTTCTCCCTTTATTGGTAAGTCTAACCTAGAGCGAAACTGAGCCTAAAAAGAACTGGGGTCAACAACATCTAGGAAAAGTAATATTGCTTTTACTGGCTTCTTTCCTCATACTTGTGATGTGGCTGAGGCAGTTAAGGTAATGTATTCCCTTCTGGATATGTAATTAAGAGTCCATTGCTGCATAGCAGATCTTCAAGCAGAGTTCCAAGTCAGCATTAGATGCTTTGTTTCTTGAGCATGTCCTCAAAGGACCTTCTTCAGCCTTTTAGGGCTTTTAATTTTAGCTAGTTTTCATTTGATTTTGGTAGAATTCAGCAGCTGGACTCCAGAACCCCACATGAAGGAATTTCATCAATTTTGCCATGATTTCTGATCTCTGAGAAGTCCATTTGTCACTGGAAAATACACCTAAAGAATTTCTTGCTGATATTTTAAATAACAATCAATATATACTTGTCACCTTATTAAAGCACACCCCTGATGTTTGTCAGTTCTCATACTATAATTGCAGTATCTGGGTATTAGAAGTTGTCCTATTTTTCTTTTAAGTAAAGAAATTATTTCTCTGTCTTTGATGGTGTGGTGAGAGATCAGCTTGAATCTTCAGTTGCTTTCTTGAACTCATGTTTCACTAACCTTTCATGCTGGTGGTACCTTCCTGCCCTGAGGATAGACAGAGCTTCCATTTCTTGGCAAGTTCTTCCATCAGCCCTTTTGTTTGAGCTGGTGATTGACCTTGGATTAGCAGTGCTGTCCAAAATAATAACCAAATAAAATATGTCCTCAGAGATGGTAAGGAAGGGGCCCCCTGGCAGATTGTGGCATCAGGTGACTGAGGAGAGGCAGCTCTTATCCACCTTCCAGGTGATCTGCTCAAAATGAGCTGAGAGGAGAAGAAAGAGCTGCTGGATTACAGATTTCTTTTCCCCATAGATTTCTGCCTGTCTTTATTTAAGTGCATAATGACCCAAAGCCTTTGCAGTTGCTCCTCTCAGGGTCTTGCTCACTGCCTTTGGAATCAGACATTGGGGATAGTGTGCCGTGAGTTTTTTAATGCTTACACTAATACAGTGAGTGATAAGCAGTGGTAGAATTTCTTTACTTGACTGAAATTTATCATTAAACTAGGACATGGTTTTAGGAATAGATAAATGGCATTTCAGCTAACTTGAAGTCCTCTGTTGACTTGGAAATTGTAAAAATAAAGAAAAATATTTGAAAATCCAACAAACACACACACAAAGCCCAACTGAGCAGCAAAACACAAAAACCATAACATCATGAAATACACTGAATATATTTCTTTCGGTGTACTGAAAGAAAAATATTTTTCTCACTATCCTGGAAGCTGCATTATTAATTCAATTTGCAGTTGATTGGGGAAAAGGCACGGGGGGGGGGGGTTAAGAGTGTTATTCATTTACTTTTAGAAATAACTTTGTGCTTGTGTATTCCAATCCAAGTGGATAATACCTCCTTGTTAGTCTGTATAGCCCATGTAAGGCAAATTTGCACAAGAAAAATGCAGTGCATATTGGTGTAAGTTATCTGGTAGGCTTTAGACTTGCCTGCTTGCTTTATATAGAAGAATCAAATTAGCTTCACTTTGTTTAATTTTTCAGCATTTATTCCGTCTTTCTAACAGCAACTCTACTTTTCTTGCCATTTTACTGTTTTGAGATTTGCAAAGGAAAACAACTTGGAATGGACTGTGCACTCCTCAGTGTAATAGCATATTGAATTTTTGTTGGGGAAAAAACCTAAGGTCACATATAAATCTGTTAAAGATATTTATGTCTTATAAGCAGCTCGTGTGTGTTTTAGGGTATATCTGTTATATAGGTGGTTGTTTTCTGTGCTTCAATATTTTACACGCATGTAACTTCGCAGGGGAATATGAATAATGTTATTGTGTGTCTTTAATGACTGTCAGATGGATTAGTCTTTCAATTAATAACATATCATTGAGAATGTGAAAATAAATTTAGGCAGATGCAGTCTGATTAACTCATATACCATTATGAGTATGGGGTGGGTTGTGAAAATTAGCACTGCTACAGAAGCAGGCAAAATTTGGATCAAAAGATCTGTTTGTCCTGGATGTAACTGCATGATTCTCATTTAAAGAATATTGATCTTGATGTTGCATTGAAATTAATTTCCTTTTCAGACATCTGAAAGGTCTGATGTTTGAAACCTCTTTTTTCAACAAGTAAACCCTTAATGTTGGTTTGTTGATAGTTTTCAGGGAGACATTAATAAAACAAACAACAAAAAGGTAAATTCCTCTCCATAAGGATCCTACCCCTCCCAAAAGAAAAGTCATATGGTCACAATCAGAATTTTCCATCAAATAGAAAATTTTCCTCTTCCCCTTTTCATTGCAGTGTTGAAAAACCTATTCTAATTTTATTTTGGGAAAATAAGTATTTAAATAATCCAATACATTTTCATTTCAGCTATAGAGGATGATAAATAACAATTTCCCAAAAATGTTATGGAGGGAGAAATGAGGCTTAAAAAAAAGAAGTTAATCATACCAAGGCAGCTCAGTATGATGAGAGAACAAATGACCAGCCTCCCTTTGGCAAACTAAACTGAATCATAGTAAGAAAATGAGGTTGCCAAGGCAGTGAAGAACAGAGCTGGAAACCTCTCTTGGAAGTCAGGTCACAAGTGGGGAGGCATTCAGAGCCTCTGGGAATTGGGGAGTCCCATGCACATCTCTCTGACACTCAGGGGCTGCAGCCTCCCAGCTTTTCCTGCCTGGGAGGAAAAGGGAGCTCTGGTGTCCTCTGCACAAAGGACAGGCTGTGCCCTCTCCACGGGACTCCACCACTCGTGGCTGGGGAGCAGGGAGTTTGGTCTGGCAGTGTCCTGGGGCTGGGTTTCCATTCCTTGGGGTGTTAAACCTGCCCTGGTGAGAGTGGCTGAGTGTCGCAATAGGACACGAAATAAAACGGCGCGGACACTGGAATCTCCAAGGTAAAAATAAGGGAAGTTTAATTTCTGACTCCAGCATTTATAGACTTCCAAAAGTGACAGTGGATTGGAGGATGACAGCGCCACCTCTCCAATGACACTGGGCAAACCAACAGTCCATCAGATTTCTCCTCCTCCAGAAGAGAATGTAAACCAATAATTGTTTAGAGAAAATGGCATGAGAAAGGTCATTACAAGAATGGAAACATCAGAAGACTTAGAGGAACTTAGAAGAACAGGGTGACAGCTGAAGGGCGGGGAGCTTGGACTGGCAGTGTGCAGGGGCTGCTCTGTGGCTCCAGGGAGGGTTTCCATTCCTTGGGGTGTTAAACCTGCCCTGGTGAGGGTGGCTGGTGCTTTGAGTGATGTAAGGCTGTGTGCACCAAGCTCCTGGTGTGGAAATGCACAAAATCAGTAGAATATACCATGCTGATGATTTGTTCTGCAGTACTTTCTGCTTTTCATCTCTCTGAAATGTAGATTCTGATTAAAAAGCCTGTCTTATTTTTGATTTTCACTATATTCAAGACTCCAACTAATAAGTTAAAAAATGAGTGAATGAGGGCTCTGCTCTTGGCTGTACCACTGACCTTGAGGAGGAGGGGACTGTGGCAAGTTGCTCTCTCAGCTTCCCTGCTTGCAGGAGGGGATTGATAAATAACAATTTTATAAAAATTGCAAGATTGCTAATGGATGAAAGCTGCTGTGTAAATATTTGGTAGCCAGTCATTTGACTTTGTAATTTTTTTGCAAAGTTAGAGGTAGGAGAGAAAAGATTGCTTAGAGGTTATACTCAAGAGGAAACTTAATTTCTTTCAGAGCTCAGTCAGCTGCCCCAGCAATGCAAAATAAATCTCTTGATACCTGTGCCACCCTTTTTTGAGCTGTACAAGTTATTTTTGTATTAAACACCTCTTTTGAAACGCTCAGTGAGAGCTGTAAGAAGAATTCCCCAAACTTATCCTTAGAGCAGTTCTTAATTCCCTAAACACCTCTTGTTTGACTGTGGCTCCTGCTTTTGGGATGGGGACACTGCCAAGCTTTGTGTGCTGTGGGTGGCCCTGCCTGCCCTTCTCTGGGAGGTACAACTGCACTGCCAGAGCTCACAGAGGGGTCTTCAGCTGGGTTTAGTAGGGGTTTTCACTTTTTTCCCCTCCCATGCAGGGCTGCCTTCTTGGATCCTCTCTCAACAAGTGGGTTTCACTCTGCAGATGGAAGGTAATTGCATTTTGGACACCACCGAAGTGAACCAGCCCTTATTCCCTGACATTTCTCACTGCTGTCTTTGGTGGTGACAGAACACCCGTGGTCACTGCTGGTGTGGCTGTGTAGCTTTCTGAAGCTAAGGGGAGATATTCACTATAAAAGTGGCAGTGGTGGAAAAGGTTAAAGTGCAGGGATAGACTACCAGGAGGAGAGTTCTGCCAGAGAGCAGTGCTTAACTAAAGCTGTTAAAGGCCTCTTTGGCATGTAATTCTGTGTGCAGAATTGTGTCCTATCTGCTTCACTCATAATCCTAAATCAGCAGAGGCCTCATACAGAAGCTCATTATTTGAAGAAATAAGGCTGACTTCAAAGGGGATGGAGCAGAGCTGGTGCCAGGGGCAGGTGTGCAGGCTGACCCGAGGGGTGGGTACCTCTCCCCCTGCCCTCCCCAGGGGCACACAGAAGTGTTTAGGTGTGCTTAACCTTTCCTGCCACGGCTGCTTCTGGAGAAAGGTGTTGGGAAAGGTTAGATGCTGCAGATAACACTGGCAAGCCTGGGCTGCCCACTAGGACACCTGAGCTCACCAGCACCAGGGTGAAATATTCCAGCCATAAGGTGACGTAATAAGGAAATTAATAAGGGAGTTAATAAGGGGCCCAAAGAGAAATTTAGCACTGCTCTAGCAGTCGAATAGGCTTGACTGAAAGAATTTTCTTAATTATGACTCAGTTTCATTTTTTGGGATGAAAAATTAAAAACTTGAAATGCAGGAAATATAAAATGCTAAAATTGAAGACAAATAATGGTTTCTTTTTCTCACCACTACTGCATGTTTTATGCTTCTTCTTGCTGCTGGAATACCATAGCATGTGTTTTGTTATGCTTTTTTGCTGTAAAAATTTGTTAGCAGTTTTATTTTCTTTCATCTTTCATACTTCCAAAAATTATTTTATGTGGGCTGAATATGTCTTTATTGGTTAAAATAAGTGTGCTGCAAAGCATGTCCAACATGACCCTGCATGCCTATAACTTGTTGGCAAAAACTGTGACAATATACATTGCCTGAGGAGACACCCTCATTAACAATTTGTTTCCTTCTTGCAAATGGATAAAATTTTTGGAAATCCAATTAGATTTGATGCTTTTTTCCTTCCCAATTAATTCTGTAACTGATACAAACCAAAATGAATTATGACTTTCTCAAAAATCCCGTACTTTTATAAAAGTTAAAATAGGCTTCAAGAACAAATTAGTGCAGTGCAAAAAATTAATACATGCGAAGTAATGTAAGCACATGGCACTTTTAATTTTTCAGTGGCCTGGGGGTACTGTTATCTGGTCTTTTCTGGGAAATCACTCATCATGTTGCTATCGGGGAAAGCGAGGGCTGCAGCCCCCTTTCTGGGAGCAATCCAGTGCAGTATGGATATTAATTAAATTTATTAAACAAATAACACAGCGACTCAGGGAAGCAGGGGTCCATCTGCCAGCTCTGCAGATTGATCTCTGCAGAGACGCGAGTTGAATGGTAGTTAAAGCTAAGTTGCAGAGCTCAGCAGATGGGCTCTTGTCTCTAGTGGGGGGAGATTTGGTGGCGGTCCAACAGCTTTTTTCCCCCTCCAGGTTTTTGTTCCTTGCAACTGTGGCTGAAGAAGCACTTCTCTGCCTTTTCTCAGCCTTGCCCCCCCGTCTTTTGTTTATCTGAGCAATGTTTAAGTCTGAGTGATTTGTTAGAGAGGCAAGTCCCGGCTGATCTCGTTTTGTGTATGTGATGTAAACCTCAAGCAGAAAATAATTAGGAAAATGTAATCCCATTGACTTTACACCCCACTTGTGTACGCTGCTACATCTCTGCCTGGTGCCTTGGAGAAAAAAAAAAAAAGTCTAGCAGCAGCACTGCACTTGCTATTCAAAATCACTGCCCATTGTGCATATATTGTTAGAAAAAGCCTTTGCTGGAAGGCTGTGTACAGAGTATGAAATTATTTCTGCCTGTAGTTCTGGGCTGCAGTGGTATTCTTTTGATTTCACTTTATTTTATTTCTTCCTGTTGTGTTGTCTGGCTCTTGAAAATATGTGTCTTTAGAATGAATCCCTCTGCAATCTTCCTGCAAACTGGTATCAAGCAAATACTGATCTAATGAATAGTTTGCTTTATGTGGGCTACCTAAAACCTATGGTGTTGTCTATTGT
This sequence comes from Passer montanus, assembly GCF_014805655.1. Lineage (NCBI taxonomy): Eukaryota > Metazoa > Chordata > Aves > Passeriformes > Passeridae > Passer > Passer montanus. Next base: position 6,172,100 of record NW_024370374.1, on the reverse strand, counting down.
GGATTAAAAGCCCTTGTAATTAATTATGCAATTAAGCTCTTTATTTATTGTATATTTGCAGGTGGGTAGGTCTTTAATCAAGTCTTGAGAGTGATGGGTAATATCTGCTGTTGGAGACCAGTCATAATGCCACTTACATCCTTGGCAAAAGTCCCACAGACTGTAGTGGGAGCAAGGCTGGCCTTAATGCTGCAGGGAATCCTGCTGGCTGTGGTTCAGAAAGCCTTCTGAGAAGGTTTTGTAATGTCTAATCAGAGTTTGACTATTCCTCAGCGAGTGCTTGCAATGGGAAAATCCCAGCCATACAAAAGTCGCTGCTCTCCTACAGCCTGCAACAATAAAGAGAGGATGAGCTACATGAGAGGGTTCTGCTGTGTGCCACAAAAAGATTGCATTTATCTTTCCAGCATGAGGGAAAAGTAGGAAAAATGGCTTCTGAACTTGGTGGGAACTTTGACAAAAACAAGGCCTATGGGATTTAGCTCTAATAATGTGTGCTCTGCAGAGTAAACAATGGAGAAATCTTCCCTGGTTGGTAGTTTATTCTTTTGTGGTGCTTGTTCATTCCTCCAAATAAATTCAAATTCATTTGTATTTTCTTGGATCAGTCGTGGTTGAAAGAACAATATTGGTGTTTAACTTCAGGCATGAATATTACACAGATTACATCTAGAAAAAAAGTTAGTTTTCCTTCTCTCAGTTTCCTGTGTTTTGCTATGGGTATGTTTTCTCTTTTAGACCACACTGACATTATTAACATGAATGTTTCTGTTACTATGGTAAAGGTCAGAACTAGTTGATTTTTTTATTAGTGCTCTGCCAAACAGCATCCTGAACTCTAGGAAAGACATGAGTGTTCTGTGGTGCTCATGGTGTTTTAAACTGACCCAAATTTTATAGAGAGGAAAATATTATTTTCTGAGAGGTTCTTGTTGCTGATTTGTAATAGGTGATCTAGTTATTTATTTATCTATCTGGTTTGTTGGAATTGAAATTCCCCAGGATTATGCAGCCTGTATTTGACTTTATAGACTGTTGTTTTATACTGGTGCTAGTTCTACTCTCTAATTTGAGTAGCTGTCTTTAATTCTTAAGAGAAGATTGCCCATTGTCCATGACAAAGTTCTGGGAGGGATTGTCTGGAAGGAAACCTTGTGTTTAGTCAGAGTTACTTTTAGAATAAGTGATCTCAATGCATTATGTAGGGTGGAAATAAAATGGTTGACATTTTATGAATTCCCACAAACTGGAAGGGAAGGGGCATGGAAGGGAGATGCACAAATTATTTTCCACACTTAACAACATGTTGCTTGAACTCATGTCTTTGAAATGAGTCTTGCATGTTTTAGGACCAACAGAGGGGTGTGCAGTAGGGGTTGTGGTAAATTAATATCACTTACCTGAACTATTATGTTATTACATTTACTAGGGGTGCTTAACTACAGTATTCTTAAATGAATAAAGCCTCCACCATATTTCTGAGCCTTCTCTGACGGAGAGCAGAGTACCAGCTACATGTTTAATTTTGCTCTCAAACAGTTCCACTGGGGTGCTGTTAATTAGGGTGGAGTTGTAGAGGTAGAAGCAGAGAATCCTCTGAAAGTAATCAGGAGTTTTGCTAAATACATTTTGTTTGTGATTTTAGCAAAATGTTCCTTGGGCTTAGTAATTTCTAGATTTTCTTGTGCTTCCATTTCTGCATTATTTCCTTCCCACCATGAATTCTGTATATTTACACTGAGGAAGGCAAATACTCTCTCATAGTTAGCAGAAGCTTTCCTAGCAATCTCTGTGTTTCCTAAAAAAACCCATAAGGATTTGAAAATGTATAGGGCCTTGACACTGCAATGGTAAATGCAGTAGAGTAAGAAGTTGGCATTTACAGATGTTGTATCATTTCTGCTTTTGAGGCTTTACCTGGACACAGTGTATGGATCTGCTACAGTTCTGTCTTTGTCCTCCCTGAAATACTATTGATTCATCCATGTAATTACCAGTAAATGTGGGAGAAATTGAGGAACTCTTGAGCCTGGAAGTAGCCTAGACATGCCTTGTAAAATATATTAAGAATGATGATTTTTGCATTAATGTGAATAGTCTCTAATAACATGATGTATCTTTAAAGAGGGCTTTGGCTTTATAATGCCAAGTGAAGTACACTTAGCTCTTTAATAGCACTTTCCAGTTGCAGGCTTTTAATGTTGACAGCTATATTTAGTACATTTGGTATTCCATAGGGTGTTCTTAGAAGAAATGAACACATCTGATGGAACAAACCCACTCTCCATGTTCAATTAGCTCAGTGGAGGTTAGAACAGATAGGTTCTTGGATGTTTCTGGGAATATGTGGATCAGTGCTTAGGGACAACAGATCATTCCACTTAACTTTGAACTATCTGACTTTTACTAGTAGCTGTCTTTTAATATTAATAGGACATTCCATTTTGGCTTTGTATATTTCAGAAAAGATAAAGAATTAGGGTCTTTAACCTGGAACTCATTTCACTAGACTAATAAAGGTATTAGACGTATAATTGTTCTAGCAGATAAATTACTGAGTATGTGGCTTAAGTCTCTGCAGGTAATTAATATTTTAGTGTAGGTATTATCATTTTGCAAACGTATGCTGCTAATATTTAAAGAAGGACTTAAGAAAAACATGTGGGCCACTGGCAGACATATCTTTGGAAATCACCTGTACTCTTAATTGTTCCTGATTTCACAACACTGGGTTTCCACTAGATACACTAAACTTAAGAAAATAAGTAATTAATACCTATTTGGATGTGCGTGCCTGCAGTGGCATTTATCAGAACTCTGAACTTTTTTTTTTTTGCATGTGGCACTGTTCATGCTTGGAACCCCAGTTTCTGTTTTCAGGCTGCTTTGGTCTGTCAGAAACATGTGAGGCTGCCCCACACAAGGGTTTTAACACCTGGGGGATTGCTCCCAGCCAAGCATTCAATACCTCAGGGATTGCTCACAGCTATGCAGCGAGTCCCTCTGTGCTCTGAGGCAGGGATGAAGTTCCCCTGGGCTGCTGTGGTTCCCTGTTTTTCCTGGCAGCTTGGAGTGCAGCCCTCCTCAGGTCCCTGTGGCCTGCCAGGCTGTGCTCCCAGGCTCCCAAAGCACAGCTTCAAAGAGAAGGTCACTCCCAGTGCTCCCTTGCCTTTCCACTGGTCCAATTCCACCCTAGATTTACCACTTTATCTCTGCAACAAATAGATTTAAAATAAACCTTTACTCTCTTTCACTTCAGCAAGGCTCACCGAAGTGATGTTGACACTTATATTTAGAAGTTAACAGAGAAAATAAAATACAAAGAATTTGAAATTTGACTATCTGAAGTTTGATTATTTCCAGAAAATGCCACTTAGTCTTCAGTCTTTTTGTATGATGCACAGCCTGGAAAGAAGATGAGTGATGGGGTTTGATCCAGCTTCACATAGCCGCCTCATATTCTGTGAGCAGACAGATCAGTCCTAGAGAAGCCTTGCACTGGTTGTACTGGGTGTGCTAAACTCAGCTCCTGTGCAATGCAAAAACAACCCTAATTACTCATGGTGCCTTATTCTTAGTTTATTGTCTTCAAGCCAATGGAAATGGCAGTGGCATCTATGGAGAATGGTATCTAAGGCTGTGTAGGCATCCTGAATCACAAGTAATACTGCACAGCTCAATTTTAAAACATTTTCTCCAACAGTGTGGATGCACCCTTGGTCAAGAACACTTGCCCAAAGTAGCTCTGAACTGCTCAGCCCATTTTCCTTACCCTTTCCTTGGTTCAGCTTCCCCTGATCTGAGATGCTCATGCAAGATGCAATGTGTGAGTTTTTATCAGCAGCGTTTTCCATCTGGTAAAGCCTATTTAGGGCTATGTGCCCAAAATTTATTTGCCTGGTGCTTTAGCTCTTTGAGCCTAGGTTTTTAGTTCCAACGAGAACATTTTTATTCTCCTATCTCCACAGCTTGGGGAGTAGTACTTGGTTATGTTTCAGATAATGAAGGGTCATGGGATTAACTGTGTCCTTGAGGAAGCAATGGAGGTGACTTTTTCTGAAAAATACTTTGGTTTGGGACAGGCATCAGTTTTGTGATCCGTATGTCAGATTCACCATTCTCAAGTTCTGAGATCTTGTCAGTCTTTGCAGTTTCATTAATCAAACATATTGTGCTTTCAGCCTGCTGATTTTTGGGTATGGAGTGAGAAGACTACAACCAGCACTCGCATAGCATTTGCTCCCATTTGTTCGCTCCATATTCTCATACAAATTTTCTCTGTGTGTGTACACACATGCAGACATTTACATGTATGCAAATATGCCACATATGAATGTGTACACAAACATATATACATGGCATACATATAGATGTGTGTACAAATATACATTTACAAAATATATATGTACACACACAGAGACTTGATTTTGTGTGATTTAGGTGGGAGTAGACGTCAGATCTGGGATTTTTGGTGTCCAAAATCACCTTCAAGACTGAGGATGTAGGAAGAGTGATGGGAACCAAGAGACTGGTGTAGAACAGTTCCCCACCAAATTTATTTATTTATTTACTTCAATTAGACATTTAGATAGATATAGATAGATATTGTTAGATATTGGGGCAGGGGTAAGAATTTTGAAAGACTATTCACACAGCTGTAATTGATAATAGTTCCATCTATTTCAATAATCTTTTATTCCCAAACCCTTTAATTTTACTGTAATTTGTTCAGTGTCTCTCACAGATTGAGCAGACTATTTTAAAAGACCGAGACCTAATTTGATGGAGATCATGATTTTGGGTTCTTTTATAATCACTTTTCCCACTTCCTTTTTTGCGGCTTTATCCTCCTTTTTATTGCGCATATTGACAGAATGAGAACTTCCTACCCAGTGCAGGGCCCTTCCACTGCCTTTAAGTGCCTGAACTGAAATGCACACTGTGAAGTTGTTAAGTCATTATTAGAGTTGTGTCCCTGCAGGCCAAACTACCATTGTTCTACTTCTAGAATGAGGCTTTCAGTTCAAATTCTTTTTTCTTTTACTTCCTTTATTTAACAGGGCATTACCTTTGGGGGAAAATCCATCTGCCACCATTTTTGCATGATTTTCGTATGTCATTCAGTATAAGAAAATGGGAAATGTTACAGTAGTTGTTCCTGACAAGCAGCAATGCAGATGTGCAGACCCTTTTCTGAACACAGTCTATGTGTTGCCCAACTTTTTTTGAAAAATATAAATGCTATAAAGTGAATAATTCAAACCAGATTTGCATGTTAATCTGTTTTTAAATTAGGTTTTTTTCATGTCATGGATCTATGCATAATTCTCTGGTGGTTTCAAGCAAGACTGAACTGGGTCAGATTGGCTTGTATATTTTCTCTAAATAGGATGGAAATAAAAGCTAGTAGTGGATTGGTGATATTAATCATATGACTGCAGAACTGGAGCCATTATTGGGCTCTTGAAGGACTGTAAATTAATTTATAAATTCTATGGGATTTGCCATGCTAAGGCAGGCACTCAAAGGCACTTGTATACAGTATTTAAGTCCTTCATAGACTCTTTTGCATTATGAAAGATATGTAACATTTGGAAAATGCATCTTAAAAAAAAAAAAAATCAGCTCTGCATATGAGGACCTGGAACATCTTTATGCCTGAGCTTTATTTTTCTTCACACTGCCTACAGTACTATATCTGAGCCCTGCCATTTTCTGTGTTAACTATGTTTAGGTAGAAATGAGATATGTAAAAGGTTTGACTTGATTTGTGATCCTTCCCCTTGGACTTGGTGGCTTCTTGGGCAGTCTTGGCTGCCACTTTGAAGGAAGCAGTGTATGTAGGTGTGTGGTCACTGCTCTTTTGAAAAGGTAAACTGCATGTTTTTCCTACTGGGAAGGCAAATGTACAGATGTGCTGGCTACTCCCCAGCCTGGCACTGTCCCGAGTGTTTTGAACAAACCTTCCCCCTCTTTGCTGTTTCTCACCACTTTAATTCTCACGTTTTGGCTGAGTGGAGCTCAAGGTCTGTGCCTTATCTCTTGCTAGGGTGGATGTTTAACACCACACAATTTTATCTGACTTAAAGCTTGGGATACATGGAGGACTGCTGCCAAGTTCCTGAAATTGTACACAGAGAAGTTTTTTATCCTTAATATTCAACACAAGTGTAAATTATTTAAATTTATCATTATGACAATTGATCAGCTTCTATCTGGCTGTGAAACTCAATAAAAATGGATTGGGTAAAACATAGTTGAAGGTTTATTTCTGTGGTCATGAGCTGGCTTTCAGGAATACTAAGGCTGTATTTTCTTTGGTAAAAGGAGTACTTTGTGTAAGAAACTTTGGTTTTGTGTTTTGAGTCACTGCAGTGTGATTAACACAATGCTCAGTTAAATCTACATAGGTACATCTCTCTTTTCTGTTTATGACAGAATAATGGTTAATTATCACCTATCAAAAAGATGATTACTTTTTCATTAAATAAAACATTTTTAAATGTACCATTTCAGCTTGTGAATAAATTTATCAAAACAAATATGCATTTTCAGCTTCCTTCTTCTTGCTGGATTTCTGTGTGCAAAAGTAGAGCATAATTCTGAGGAAGGCAAAAACCAAAGCCATGGATCTGTTTTCCAGCCTCTATTTCTAGGTTCTTGAGGGCTGTAGTTTTTTACCTGTAATGGAATGAAAAAGATCAAACTGTGCTAGCATGCAGTGCTACTGTCCAGCTTGTCTTTTTAGCTCCTTTTTATTAGGTAGCCCCATTGCCCTTGCAGCACTTGTCTATCAGAGCTGCCTGCTGCTCTTCAGACACATGCAGGTTTTCTTTCTTCAGAGCACTGATGTGTCCACATGGGTGGACATTAGTGTGCATGTAACCTGTAAGATGGATGCAAATTGCTTGAAAGTGATTATGGTAAATATGCTAATTTTTAAATATTGCCTCTTTTAAAATCCCACCTGGAGTCCTAATCTGCTTTAAATGCTGAAGAATGAAATGGAAGTTCTCTCTTGTAGATGGACCTGATTGCTTGTACATTCTGTACAGGAAAAAAAAACCGTGAGGGAACTACATGCACTGGAGTTAGCATGGAATGCAAGGTTCTGATCTAGAGTTGAACTCCTTCAAAATTTAGGGACATTTGGATCTAAACTCAATCTCCTCTCCTTTCAAATCTTGTAAATTACCTCTTATCGCTCAATTTTGTTGTATTTAGTGAATATAATACCCTTGCCTATCTGAAATTTCTCCAGTGCTGGGGAAGCTTTCAATTTTATTTGCCAGAGCCCGTGCTTTAATTCACATCCATTCTGATGACCTGGTTTAAGTTGAGGGGGGGAGGGGGGTTTGTTTGTGTGTTTGTTTGTTTTAACCTGTATCAAAGTGCCCAGTGTTCACCTCCAAGGGTGCACTTTGATTCACAAAAGGTAGATGTGCCAGACAAACGAATTTTTGCCCTGAAGCAGGTCAGCCTCTGCTGAGGCATGAGCAGTGGCACAGAACAATTGCAGCATGGCCAACAGGCATTGCATCTGGAGTGCCTCGTGGAGCAGATGTGGTTTTCAGGTTTCTTTGTTTGTTTGTTTGTTTGGATGAGGCTTTTTGTTTTTTAATAGAGGGGGAGGAGAAAGGAGGTTGAGACACTGGCTTTTACTTTATGCTTAAACTCTCTGGAATCAGAGGTTGTATGGTAGATAGCAGGATGTGAAGAATACAAAGTAAAATATTAAAGACCAGAAGACACAAATAGATCAGTAAACAAACAAAAAAAAAAGATCAAATCTTTAGCTGCCTTTTTTCTGTATATATAGCTGTATCTTGGGTATTGTGTACAAGAGTTAGGCACATAATGTCTAAGATGTGATGGATGACAAAATAAATATTGTCCCTCCTCAGCCAGAATCAGAGCAGGGGTGAACAGTGACAGAATAAAGTCAATAAGTGTATGGAGAAGAGAGTGGTGGGAAATGTTTTGCATTTGAGCCAGTAGGTGTGTTAGAGGCATCATTCTAAAACCATCTGAATGTTCTCAGTTTCAGGTTGTTTTGACATCAGTATAGGCTGAAGTGTGAGAAGATGGTGGTGTTACTTTCTTAGATGTTAAATAAATCTGTTGATGAATCTCAGATGTCTATATCTCCTGTTTAAGCAGGTTCAATTAAATTATTTAGCGTAATCTTTTGCTTAAGTTATATTGTTTCGTGTGATGGATCTTTCTGAGGTATGGCCACAAGCACTTGAATAATCACAGCCTATGTGTGGAACTGGACTGCCTCCAGCTCTTACAGAAACTCCCAGGACAGTGTGTGGATTGTAAAAGGATGCCTGTGGCACATGGCACTCAATATGGACAGGCCAGCCCCTGGCTGTGCAAGATTTAGGAAGGAAGGTTGGGATGAGTGACTTCGGAAACCAGAGTTGCTCCATGACCATACTTGGCATCTACTTATGTCTCATGTTCTTCAGAGACGCAGAGGATTTATTGTCCTACCCTTTTCTTATCCCACATGGGGATTTCTCAACCTCTCTTAACTGCCAGGAGGTGACATAAAGAAAAACAGCTTGTTGGGGCCAACTTGTCCTGATCAACATTGTCTCTGCTTTGTTATACGTGACATTACATTTTGTAGGAAGTAGAGCCTAGATAGTATGGCAGATTGTTTTTTCATGCACCATCCTTTGCCAGAATGTCATCATCTACCATGAAAGACCACTGCACACCCAGTTTCTTTGTATATATATTTGTGTTCAGAAAGCAAAGCCTGCTGAAGAGCATCAGTGATTCTGCACAGCACAATTAATAGCACAGTGCTGAACTTTCATCCTCAGATGCCTCTCTACCCTGAAACTACTGGGAAGATCAGGGTCTTGCATGAGCTAATGTGATCTTCACTTGTAAATGGATTTTTTGCCTTTTTTTTTTTTTTTTTTTTGTTAATGAATGATAAGTTCTTAACCAGAATGTCTTCTGAAAAGGTAACCTGTGGCTGTCTTTTTCCCTTCTTCCCCACCACCTCTTCTTCCTCCTCCTGCCCTGGTTAATTGGTTAATGTCTGTCTCCCTTCACAATCTGAAGGTTATTGTGACTTCTCTCTATTTCAGCATCTTTGCTTCACCTCTCCTGAGGTTAGGAGGCAGGCCACAGTGGTTCTGAGTGATGAGAGACAATGCTGAAATGGAATAATGCATCAGTCCTGAAAGCCTTTCTCTTCCCAAGCACAAAGTTCCCATTGCTACAGGATCAGGATGAAGAGCAGGGTTACATCATTTTTCTGAGTGAAAATTCATCAGAAAACCTGAGGGGAATTATTGTGTATCCTGCATCAGTCACTTGAGGCTGAAATCTGCCCTCTCCTTCTGTGTTCTTGCTTTTTATTACTCATATTGCATGCCGTCTTCAGGGTCATAGAATACCCAGTGTCTCTTGTCTCTGAGAGTTTTTCATTGATCATTTCAAATGAAGTCCCAGATATCAGAAAATTTTTACTTTTGAATGGATTGGTGTCGATCAGATCCTATCTTTGCCTTTTTTGGATGCAAATACAAAAGTGTTCCTGCAAGGAGAGACTTCAGACACAAGGAGTTCTCTGACTATGGGGAGTGTCAGACAGGGAGCAGTGATTTTTTTTATACACCTGCATGGCCAGACCATGCTGCTAATATGTGCTGGGTTTGAAGGGACCTATCAGAACCACTGAGCCCAGCTCCTGACCCTGCACAGGACACCCCAGGAATCCCACCTGTATCCCTGAGGATGTTGTCTGAACACTTGAAATGTGACCTGCTTGGTGCTGTGACTACAGTGCCCAGGCACCCTCTGGATGAAGAACCCAAACCTGTGATTCAGCTTCATGCCATTTCCTCAAGTCCTGTCACAGGTCACGGGGGTGGAGAGATCAGGAAGAGATCAGTGCCTGCCTTTCCTCTTCCCCCAGTGAGGATGTTGTAACTGCACTGAGGTGTCCCCTTCTCCAGGCTGAACACAGCCAATGCCCTCAGCCACACTCATTTGGCTTCCTCTCAGGGCCCTTAACCATCCCCATGGCCTCTTTGATGTTCTACAATAGCTTAAGCAACTGCTGTCACTGCTGTCATTTTTTAAGCTATAGTGCTCTTGTTTGGCCCTTCCCAACCCCAAAGAGTTTTGCTTGGGTTCATAGAGGAAAGCAGAATGCTGAGCAGAACAGGGAGGAGCACAAGAGCAAGAGGGATGGAGAAGGTTCCTGGTTAGGGTCACCCCCTCCCAGGACCAGCACCGCCAGAACTGTTTGGTGTCTCATCCAATGATTTTTGCAAACACACAGGAGGGCCCTTGCACTCTTGGAGCAGGTCCTTGCAGCTGGATCCATAGCTCAGGAAGGAGCAGAGGCTCTGTGCTGCCCAGCCTTGATAAGATCAGAGGAATGGAGAGCATCCTTGGGAAAACTACACAGGCACCAGGGAGCTGGAGATGCCTCAGGCTTGGGTGGCAATTGCTGTGGAATTTTTGAGATAGCAATTTAGGGCTTAGCTGCAATTCTGCCTAAATGGAGCCAATCTTGAATTCTGTAGTATGCTGGCAGTTTTAGCTTGTTTTTAAATTAGATTTTAAAAAAAAATATATATCAATAATTCACCTTTCCAGTTACAGAGTTCTCTTAAAATTGGAGATTCCTAACCTTTCATACTGTCTGTAGCCTGCTCTTAAAGTAGAAAGACATATATGAAGTTCCCATCATTTTGACATGTGTAAGGGGTTAAGTCACTCTTGAACAGTTTGTCGCTCATCAATTGTAATTAAATATGTTTATATTAAATTATGTTCTGTAATTAATGTAAAATCTTTTAGCCTGTGCTGTTATTAGAACCAGATGCTGAAGTATCAACAATATTTCAACATGACTGTGCTGCCTTGCCAGCTGTCTAACTGTAATTACTTTAATCTCAGCTTGTTATCTAATTATCACCTTTGTAAAGGGAAAAGTACTCTCTAATGCGTACTGATTGTTTCAGATGATGATGAAGAGCGTGAAGCAGCTGTCAGATATCTTAGCCCTGCTTATCTGGATTAGAAAACTTATTGGGAGGCCTACTTTTCTTCAAACCTCGCTGACAGAACATGGGACAATGGGAAAGAGGGTTTTTTTCACCTTGTTTACCCTAGAAATGTGATTCCAATAATCACTGGAGACAATTGAGGAAACAAGGTAAACAATAGGATAAAATAGCAAGACCATGATAAGGCACAAAATGTGAACCATTTATGGATTTTCTAGTGGACAGTATATTTGTCTTTTTCATCTTTTATTTTTGTTGCAATGTTGGAGAATTACTCTTCATTTAGTTCCATCGGTTGTGCTGAAATGTGGTGGCAAAGTTTATGTTAGTTAATGAGTTTTCTATAACATATCAATATAGGTAACCTCTTCCTGGGGAGTCTTGAGTGTTTTAAGCACTGAACAAATTGCACTAAGAATTGTACGATTCGCAGTTCTCTTTGGAGACTGCATTCATGACAATGCTGACGTGATTTTACAGAGTATTTTAATATTTCTTAGTGCTTAAAGCCAAGCTCCAAACCCTGCACCAAAATGAAATTCAGGGGAAGAAAACGTGAAAGTAAAAAAATTAGTCAATTACTGGATTAGTAACACTTGAGTAGGAGTGATTTTTACCTAAAATTTTGTTGTTTTCTTTTCCCCCTTCCCTTCTGTTTGTCTCCCACCTCCAAGCACTGCTGACAGTGATACTTCTTCAACACTTTTCCTGGAGCAGTCTGGATTTTTTCAGCTGAAGTATTTTATTTGGTGGCAGTAATATAATGGGTAAGAAATAAAGCAATTTTATAATAATATCTTCAAAGCAGTTGTAGCTTTTAAAAATTGAGCTTTAGTAAGGCTTCGTGTGATTGAAGTTTATCTTTGTTAGAGAATGGTTTGAATCTTGCTGAAATATGTGAGGGTAGATGTGTCTTCTCTTTCCTTGACACTTTCTATACTATACCATAGAAATTTGTTGCTCTAGTAACTGTTTTAAGAATAAAGGGGTTGTTATTATTATTATTTTTTCTAAAGGGGAGGGAAGATGGTTTTTTTTGTGTGCTCTTTCTCAGTTTGCTATCAGGGCACAACTTAGTAGTTCCATAATAAAGAAGATAATTTTCTGCTATTGATTTAATTGTGTTTTCCTTCTTGTAACTCAGATTATCCTTGCAGGCCCAGCTTGAGTGTACTATACTATAAATCATAGTTCAGTCCAGCAGAAGGCTCAGTGAATAAAAATGAACTGTAGCTCTCTTACTTTTCTCTTTTTGGAGAAAAAACTGAGTTTCCGGCTACCACAGAGTTCCTCAGTCTTCATTTCTCTTAAAAGCACAAGAAATTAAGTTCTGACAGGGTTGAAAAGGTTCAGAAGAGAAGCAAACTGAGGCAGCAGAGTTTTGCTAAGAGGCTCTTGGCTGGAGGAGAGGAGCCTCTTGCCAGCAGTTCAGGGCAGTCATTTCTGTTTGTGTAGAACCATGAGCCTGTGCAAACAAATGACAATAAACACAATTTCCACATGGTGCAAATTAGCATGCAATGCTCAAATTTAATATACTCCTGTGCAAACGAATTGCTATAAACACAATTTCCACGTGGTGTCAATTAGCATCCAATGCTCAAATTTAATATACTCCTTAACAGCTGGATTTTTTGAAAATCAAATCCTTCAAGTAGAAATGTGTTCGTAGCACTTCATCTGAGGTGTCAGGGTCCACTAAAGGAGAGTCAGTGATTCTCTGTCAGTGAAGACTCCTCCAAAGTACACATGGATACGGAGTTCTCTTGATGTGAAAAATTGGGATGAAGAACCTAAACCTTCCAATTCAGCTTCATGCAGATGCAGAAATGGAGAAGAATCCAGTACTGTCTTAAGTGTATCAATACAATAATAATAATAAATAATGTGCTGGCTTTTTATTTTCCCTTCTAAGCTTTTCTGATTTAATGTAAAATTGATTTACTTTAGAAAGTATTCTATATTTTGGGCAATCAGACCAAGAATAATAATTTGGGAAGTTTTAAGGTACCCATCTGAGGAAGCCGCTATAAAATATTATATTATTTTAAAACTATTTTTGACTGACACTGTCTTTTCTTGGAAATGTATTTAAAATTAAGTTATCTCTAGTATGTAACTCTTTACTTCTTGTGGAAGAGTTCATATTGGCCTGTTAAATTATAATGGGTTCTTTGTTTTATCTTGTCAAGGACCTTGATATGTTTTACAGTGTCCTGAACTCAGGAGTCTCCTAAAAGAGACCATGACTTCTGTAAAACAGCCACTACTGTATTTCAGGTCAGTGACTTTCCAACTACAAATTCCCAACATTGCTTCAAGTGCAAGGCTTAGTGAAAAACACAGAATACAAATTACCATTACTGAAAAATGATACTGTGAGAGGCTGAGTAAAATAAAGCTTGAGGTGGGGATTTATGAGCTTAAAATATGGATACACAGAGATAGCTTTAATATGTAGCAGTACATTGGGTTTTGCAATTTTAAAATGACATAGGTCTCCTTAAAAGGTGCTAATTGCAGAATAATTTCTTGAAAATAATTACCCCTGTATGAACTCCATTGATTTAAGTGTTGAGGTATAAATACTACAGATCATATGTATTCATCTGTGCTCAAGTGTAGATGTAGAGGTTTTGTTTTCATTAAATTGTGCTTTATTACACTGAAATAGAAAAAATATGAATTTGTTTATGTGTATATATTCACACACATACTAAGTGTGTGTCCATAGATACACAAAATACATATTTGATAGATACATAGTATATATGTACAGTGTCAAATATATATACACTGATATCTATATATATAGATATTAGTGTATATATATCTGTATGTATATTTGACACAGTGTACTGATTATTTGGGTGTAACTGTAGAGCTGTAGGTGCAGTTGTGATGCTTTTGAAGTTAGTGTGAGCTCCGATTTCACTGTATCCAGCTTGTTATTGCGTCTGGAAAAGAGACTTTCAATCTTCAGTCTCTTGCTTGAACTGTTTATGTCAGCCTGGGACAAAGCAGCCTGAAAGCTTATATCATTTATTTGCTGTCTTTAAATCAAGTATTGGAACACTAAAACCAAATGATGTGACAGAGCAGCGTGTTTCCCTCAGTTTGTAGGGCCTTTTCTGCTGCTATTAGCTGTCAGGATTAAAGGCTAAGCTGTTGAGGTTGAAGAGGTTTGCTAATCACAGGGAAGTAATTCCAGAGGTCTGTGGGTGAGGGCTTCTGGTGTTTAAGGCTAAAGCCAAGGATCAGCAGAGGAATGTGCGACTGCAGGAATGATGATGAGGAGTTTGGTCACAGTGGTGAGATTCAGTCCCCACTTTACTGCAGGGGGAAAAAAAAAAAAGCTTTTTCTGCTTTCAGAAGCAGAAAAAGACAACTGGGTTGGTCTGGACCAGGGTGGTGCTGGACAGATGTGGGAAAGGAGCGTGTCAGTTTTCAGAGACATGGAAAAAGGGGAGCTGGAACACAAATGCCAGTGAAGAAATGGAGCACCTTGTCTGTTAATCAGCTAGGTGGTCTGGTCTGCTTGACAGCTTATGGCAAAAGGTAGATAAACCTGGGGGTTTGGTTCATAAATAAAATATGGGATTGGCTCAATTTTGCTTTCTTCAAGTTTTGCGTATTTCTGGAAAACACAGAGTACAATTTTCTTTTTAATACTTAGGAAAGTGTAGGTGTTGATCAAGTGAATGTAGGATATATTTGATGTTGCCCTGGAAGGCACAGTCTAAAATCAAGAATTTGAGTGCATACTTTGCATGGCAGATAAATAACAGGACTGTACTTTCAGCTAGTGAATGATGACCTGGATTATCTTTCTGTGATTCAAACAAAAAATTACAGTTTCCCTTAATAATGGCATTTTGGGTGGAAGAGTCTCATTGGGAGCTGCTGTCTGTAGCACATACATCTGCACAAGTGGTGAGGAGCCAGTGCAGCAGGGCTTGGAAGTAAGGCTGTCAGCTTAATACATTGTGTGAAAATTGGGGCCGGAGGTCACCAATCTCCTGGTACACAAATCTCCCTCTGAGAATCTCATTTCATTCAGACTATCAGTTAGATTAGAAATACCCTAATTATCCCCCTGAAATTAAATTACTTTATGTAAGGGTGATATAATGAACAACCATAAAGAAGCCATACAACCAATCATCCTATTAGTCACAGCAAGACTAGACCATACACTAAATGGCTCTGGTTTGATTATTGCTGGCTGCTCTGTGCCACATAAACTGGGGGGGAAGGACCCAGGGGAAGATTAGTTTTGATTTCCCTTTCTGTTTCACTGGAAGGACGAAAGTCACATTTTAATTCACAGTGCAAGCCTTCTAGGTGAAAAAGGTGTATGTTTGCCTGGCAGAGAAGCCACGAGGAGATCATGAATTATGGAGAGGTGATTGGGATCTCTCCTAGCACACGGTGAATTTTGTTGCTCCAGAGAGCAGGAGGAGAGCTGTAGGAATACAGGTAGGCTGCTCAAGCCCCTCAGCTAGCAAACCTTGCCACAGGGTCATTCTTTTCTAGATACCTTTGCAGTCCCACGCAGCCATCACTGCTGGAGGAAGGTGAGGGTTTAGCTTGTCTTGAGGAGATGCTTCACCGGCTCGAGAAGGTCAGCTCTTAGGAATAAGCTGAAAAAGCTACATGTTTAATTGTTACTTGGTCTAGGACTGAGAAAACATTCTGTTAGAAGTGGTGCTGATCTGGCAGAGCCCGTGGGTCACTGGCCAGCCCATTGTGGGCGTGTGTTTCTGTCAGAAAACACTCCTGTGGTCAGCTGTGATTTCCACTTGGGGTGGAAATTCCCTCAGGGAGACTAAAGGGTGCAGAGAGAAAGCAGAGCAGCTGCTTGCTTCTTGCTGCTTGACTTTCTCAGTCAGAACTTCAGAGCTGTTTACTGAATAAACATTTTGAAGAACGAAGGGATGTTGCTGTATAGCCATCCCCAAACAAGCTGGGTGTATTAAAGGTGGGGGATTTACAGCTGGAATAAATTCAGGTGTAAATGTTAAATGACTGTTTTAAAAGATGGGCATGAAAGAAACCCAGGTCTAGGGGAGCATCCTAGGAAATGGAAGAAAAGCAGGGGTATCTTGCTACTTTGATCTTCTTGCAGTCTAGACTTATTTCATGCTGTGCTATTTGACTTATTTCATGCAGGGGCAGCACTGCTTTGCTCAACTTCAGTCCTGCTCGAAAGCAGACTGGGCATTGAATGCACGATGTATTTTTTTCTGAGTAGGGCTTTAATTTATTTGTCATAAAATATTTATAATAAAAAAATTGATATTCTGTGAAGGAAAATATGGTAATTAAGTTCCATTTTCTTCTCTTAATCCAATGTCATTGGTCAATAGTGTAAAATGTGCGATGAAGCAGTGCTGCCCAGAAGCATCTCCCTCAGTTTCTGTCCTCTCTTCTGAAGATAATTGGAACAATGAATTAAATTACACCCTGTGTTATTCAGGATGTACCTTCTAACAATAGAATCATGCTTTGGAAAAGGAGCAAGTAATCTGAATACTCTAAATATCACAGAAAATGTTTCTTCAAAATTCTAGGATGCTTTTTTTCTATTATTCAATTAAATACTAGATTGTTGGATGCCTTATTTGAATGTGAACAGAATGAAAGTATGAAATAGATAATTTCTGCTGATCAGAATTGCAGAGTATAATTTGTGCTGAGCCATATATCTCAACTGTTGGTACAAGTTTTTTAACTCAGTAAGTAATCTGCACCTATGTATTAGAAATTAAAATCACTTTTTTCCTCTCAGACAATACCTAAGGAATAAAATATTATGAAATGGGAATGAAAGAAGAACGTTTTCAATGAAAAGAGTAAAATAAAAAATATTCAAGTAAATCAACATTGATGCCAAGAGACAATAACTTGACTTGTGTAGAATCTCTGAGGGAATATTAAGCCTGCTGTAACTGAACATATGTGACCTGTATTCAATCTCTGGATAGACAGGGACAATGGCAATTCCCAAAAAAAAAAATTAATGAAACCTTGTTACATCGGAGTTTTCAATTTAAGAAGAATTGACTTAGCTGGAACTAATATGCAGTGTTTTAATCATGGTGTCTGGAGGTAGCAGAATTTCCCCATTGCTTTGAGCAGAAATTCATGCTGTTTCCATAAATTACTCCCTGAACACCCCTTGAAATCTCCCACTTTTTGCTTTATTCTCTTCTGCTTATCCTCTAGTTTTCATGTGTGATTGGAAGAGGGGGGGGATGAGAAATAAATATTGAGCCAGCTGGTGAATGGAAATGCCTTCAAATGAAGGTGCTTTTGAAATTAAAATAGTGCTGGCAACAAAGAATATCAATTGGGGTTTTCTTAAAAAAATATTATTATGGACTAGCACAGTCAGCAACCTGTTCTGTGAGGCTTAGTGAGATCCTCTGGAATAACCCTGATTTGATGGTTAAACAGCTGGGGAGAACCACCAGCACTGTCAGGGACCTTCAGAAAATGTCATTATGACCATTGGAATGGATCCCCTGCCCCAGAGGCAGCTTTAGTGCTATGATTCACACCCCAAGTCCTTTTCTTCATGCCTTGATCTCCCAGAGCCACCCCTTGGACTGCCACAGACCCTTGGTATGGGAGAGCTTGTGTGGAAAGATGATATCCTGTTTACTGCATGGGGTCAGAGTTGTTTTAACATCTCCGTCTTTGGGTTTGTTTTGTTTTGGTGGGTTTTTGTTTGGTTGGTTTTGTTTGTTGTTGTTTTTTGTTGTTGGGTTTGGGTTTTTTGTTTGTTTTTTTTTTTGGGGGGAGGGGAATTTTTTTTGGTTGGTTTTATTGTTTTGGTTTTTTTTGGAGGATTTTGGGTTGTTTTGGTTTGGGTTTTTTTTTTTTGGTTTTTTGTTTTTTTTTTTTTTTGGGGGGAGGGGAATTTTTTTTGGTTGGTTTTATTGTTTTGGTTTTTTTTGGAGGATTTTGGGTTGTTTTGGTTTGGGGTGGGTTTTTTTGGGTTTATTTTTGTGTGGTTTTCTGTTTGTTTTGGTTTTTTGTTGTTGTTGTTTGTTTTTCCCCCAAAGAAACAATCAATTATTTCCCTATTTGTGTGAAATTCCCTGTAAAAATATATTTAGTGTACATGCCCTGCATGACCTTTTGAGGAGGGCAGGGAAATGGTGCCTGGAACAGGGTGTACAGTACACCTGAGCACAATTTATCACAGTGAGGTGATGCCAGATCAAGCAACAGAGTACAATAACTATATGGATGATTGATAAGCAACAGTTGAGCAGATGGGATATTTATAAAACCAGAAGTATTTAATTGTGCAGCCTAAAATATTTCATGTTTATGTAATAATCTATTTTAGCATTAAAAAAAAGTTATGTTCTGTAAACACTTATAGAAGATGCATTAACCTATCAACTGTGTTGCTGTGTCTGGAGCTCTTCACGAGAAAATGTTGCTGTAGGATTTTTTTATAGGCTGGAGAGTTGGACAGAGAGAAACTTAATCAGCTTCAACCAGGGTCCTGCACCTGGGGAGGAGTTACTGCAAGCACAGGACAGGCTGGGGAGCAGCTCTGCTGAGAAGGACCTGGGATGATCTCCAGAGGTTCCTTCCAGCCCTGACAATTCTGTGACTGGACCCGTCTCAAGTTAAAAGTTGTTACCTACAATTATCAGAAGTTAAATATTTTGAGTGGAAAACTGCAAGCTGAATTTCAAGGCTTAGGTTGGAGATGCCTCTGGACTGGGACCATGTTCTTTTGCAATCTGGCAATTTAGGAATGCACTTTTGTAAGCAGGGCTGGGGCTCTTGGATGTCCCCCTAAGAGAAGGTGATGGATTGAATAGGTTCTGTCAGGTTGCTTCTTTTAGTGTTCTCAAAATAATAGGAAGAATATCTTGTAAGGAATCTGGTGCAGAAAACCAGATGGGGATGGTGAGCAATTTTCTCAGTTGAGTGTTAAACCTATGCTATATCAAAATTAGTTGCACTTAAAAACATAGATGAGATGGCTGTATGGGAAGTTCTTCCTTTCAAAGTGGCACTTTGGTTATCAAATTTAGGCAAAATTGAACATTGTATTTGTCTTATGCCAGTGTTTAGGATGTGTTGATGCCTTTTCTATAGGATTAAATGTCAGTGTTCATATATTTTCTGTAGGATTAAATCATATCAGCTCTCCTGTGCAGATCACTACTGGAAAGAACAGATTGCATTTTAAAAAAATTGTATCAAGGTGTAATCATTCCCATGTGCCTGGGGAAATGTCTTGCTGCAGGGTGGTGGGAACAAGAATTCCTTTATACTTCAGCATCCAAGCAGAGATTTCAATTCATGTGCTCAAAGTTTTTTGATTGTGGAGAAACCAATGACATTACTCCATGTGCTTTTTGAGACTAAAGCATTTAATGTTGCTTCTTGCTTTGTATTCTGTCTGTGGCTTATTTCAGAATGCTATCTAACTTTTAGGATTCTGATTTTTAAAGAGAAAGTGTTCAACCTGCATTTTTGGGTTGCATGATTTCTCCTGACCATGGAGGTTTCTGGCAGCCAGGCTGTTATGCACTTGGATGTAAATGAAGGTGTAGGGGTGCTGCCCTTTGTCAAGGTCACCCCAAGTAGCAGCTAATCCTGGTTTGACTCAAGGAAGGACTTTGCTTTTGGATCTGAAGGGTGACAATTCTGTGGCTAATTCTTCGTATGCCCACCTTCACCAGATCTACATTGCAGAATGGCACAAAAGGGGAATAATCCAAATTTGAAGACTTATATTTACAGAAGTTGGACATATAAAATTCACATAGGAGTGTGTTGCAAGAAGTAGTTGTAGCAAAAAAGGGAAACATTTCCAAAACATTTTAATGTGGAGATATGTGGACATATGATATGTATATATAGAAGATAAATAATATATCTGATATTAATAAGTGAAAGAAAATTTGCCAGTGCTAAGTATTAAAAATTATCACAAAAGACTAATTCTTGCATCATCAAAATTTACCTTCTACCCATAAGAACCTATCTAAATATTTTTTTTCTCCTTGCTTCCTTTTTTAAAATGTCACATCATTTTCATGTCCTATAACTCAAGTTAATTTTCCTTTTTCTTCCCCTTCTTCCTTCCCCTTTTTCCTTTTTTTCTCCCTTTTCCCTTTCCCCCTTTTTTTCCCCTTTCGCCCCTTTTGCCCCTTTCCCCTTTCACCCCTTTTCCTTTCATCTTTTTGCCTTTTTGCCCCTTTTCCTTTTATCTTTTTGCCCCTTTTTCTTTTTTTCCCTTTTTCCTTTCTCCCCCCCCCTTCTCCCCCCCTTTTCCTTCCTCCCCCCCGCTTTTCCCCATTTTTCCTTTTCCCCCTCTTTTTTCCTTTTTGTCTTTTTTTCCCCTTTTTCGTCTGTTTTTTTTTGTTGTTGTTGTTTTTTCTTCTTCCTCTCCTTTTGAAGTTCTGTGACTTATACTGAGCTTTAGGAGTTACTACCTATTGTTTCTGCTCTGTTCATGACAGAAAAGCAGGGAAATAGACACTTTGTTGGCCTAATATAAGAGTCTTAAACAAATAGAAGACAAGCATGCAGAGAAAGTATTAACCCCATGGGTAGTGAAACTGGAAAATCAATTGCTACAGAAAGTTGCAGAAACACAGCATCTGCAGGTTCAAGGATGGAGCAGTCAAACTGATGGACAACAGGTTTGTAAACACATACTGAGAGGATTAAGTAGGGTTGTGCCTTAGAAACACACCAGGAGAGCAGTTTTGGATGCTGGGAGATGCACAGCAAACAAACCCCAGGAAAGAGCAAGGTTACCTGAGGGACCATCCCCTGTTTCCTGTGTGGGGCAGGATGCTCCCCAGGAGGGAGCCTTTACCTGGCACAGCAAACGTTGTGTGTTCAGAGCAGAAGCCACCTGAAGCTGACCTGCTGCTGGAGCCCTGTCTTTGCTCTTTATCCCTGGCTCTGAGTCAGTGCTGTGTTCCTCCGTCCCTCTGCACTTCAGAGGCAGCAGAGAGCACCAAGCAACCTCCTCACTTTGTGCAGGTGGGTCTGAACTTCCCCTGCTCATGCAGAACCTCCAGAGGACATGGAAAGTGATCTCCTTGTTTTATCTGGGTTTCAGGAGCGAACCTAAAGGGATGAACATGGCCTAGCTTTGCAAAAAGAGGAGGAGTGGTAGCTACATGAAGTTTATTACGCCCCATCAAGCCTGCCAAGTTTAATCTGCCATTACAGAGAGAGAGGGCTGGCTGTGAAATGGTTGGGATTGACTGACAACACTTAACTAACCACTGAGAGTGATTTTGTCTTTGTAGTACAATTCACGTCTCTCCATCATGTCCGTGTGTGTAGTGTTTCCAAATGAGTTTAATTATGAGTGATGAACAGCAGCTTTATGGATGTGCTTTCCTTTGTGACACTCTTACTGATTGCTGTTCATCTGAACTTGTCACAAGTATTCACAACTGTCCCAGGTCTGCACTTACCTTCTCTTAGTTCAGCTACTGGGGATTTGCAGGAGAAGTTGAATTGTTTTGTTCTGATTTGGGGCTTGGTTTTTTGTCTAATTGCTGTTTAAATTTTGATCAAAAGTTTTGGGTTTTGTTTTGTGATTACCCAATAATATTTCTGGTTTACAAAATGTGAGTCAGTGCCCTTGTTTTCATTTGTGATTTCTCAAAATAGATACACGTTTAATTTCTAGTCTCTTGGGTACTTCTCAGCACTTAAGGAAAAAGAAAAAGGCATAAATTTTTCTCTCAAGAACTCATTTTGCTGCTATTTGTGAAGTGGCTGATCTGTGCATGTGCTACAGAATTGCATCAGGTGACATAAGAAATTGAGATCATGAAGTTTCCTGCTTGAAACAAAAGTTGATCTACATTTTAGGAGAAACAGACTTATTTTCCATTTACTGGTCTATTGATAGCTTGACAGCTTTTAGATTGTGAAAAGCAGCATCAATAGGAAGAAGAGTAGAAGCCTCTGTTTCAGAGAACATAGAAAGTCAGGAGATAAAATAAATGTATAGAAATTACTGTATAGAAATTACTGCACTGTCATGTGTTGTTATATTCTTTAGGTGCTCAAAAGAAAGTGATGACTCCTTCTCCCTCCAGTGTGTACATGTTGGCATTTGCTTGCCTTTGGTTTCATTCCTGATGCTAATTTTATACAGAAGCTGGGTGACCTTTATGTGTACCACTTTTCCAGGTGTTGCCTACTTTCACCCACACAGTAACCACTGCTTGCATTTCTAATGAGGTAAAACACCAGGGACCAACTTCTGGCACCTTCTCTGCTAAGCTATAGTTTGATGATTATGCTCAGCTAAAAGGAAATTTGTTGGAAATGTCTGAAATTAATAAATCAACTTCAGAACAACTCGAACTGGCTCACAAGTGTGTTAGGAGGAGGCACATGGATTGTGGACTTGGAATCCATGGCAAATGTCAGCTTTCTTCTCTCTTTACACTCCTGCTGACATTGAATAATTTCTGCCACTTTTATGGAGCTTCTCTCCAGGTGAAGTAGTGCATGTAGGAAAGACATTTTAATACCTCTTTCACATGCAGAGAACTTTTACTTGGCAGGCAGGTTTGCTGCTCTGCTCAGCCAGGTAAGACATGATCATTGTCAATTCATGAATATAAGATATCTGAGTTAGATTTTTTTGCTGTTGGGAAAGGGTTTCTTTCTAAACTAGTCAAAAATCAGTAATTGTAGAAGTTTAACTTGAGCACAGCTGGGACAAGTCGTCATTTTGGTGTGGGCTCAGATGGCCTTCCTGTGCACTC
This sequence comes from Passer montanus, assembly GCF_014805655.1. Classification (NCBI taxonomy): domain Eukaryota; kingdom Metazoa; phylum Chordata; class Aves; order Passeriformes; family Passeridae; genus Passer; species Passer montanus. The sequence continues at coordinate 6,149,269 of NW_024370374.1, read as the reverse complement.
CATCCAGCAAGCAATGTCCTAACAATATTTGTAGTCTTCACTGAGGGAGAAAAGGTATTATTAATCAAACACTTAAGGCCCTTTCCTTTATCTTGATCATTTAAGTGAAACGTTTAAGTCCATTTGTTACATTGGTGGTGTTGCCTGCTTTTTTTGTGAGCAGAACTGCTCATTTTAGCTGTTGAAAGATGATTCAGGCCAAAGGGAGGACTGCAGAGATTGCCAGCCCAGTTACAAATGTGGACATCTGCACAGTGCTTGTGAGGCCTTGGTCCACAGACCAAAGTGCCAAACTCCTCTTTATATCCCGCTCTCACAGATTTGGCTTGGCATGTGTTTTGTTCCTCTGAAGTGTAGAGTTGCTGGAAGTTCATGTCAGATAGTTACAGGAGGCATCATAAGGGTTTGAGTCTAATTGGGTTTTGAGTTAAGAGCCAAGGCATTGCGCTGTTGTTTTTATTAAATAAGCTGTAGTTTGCAGTACTCAATGATTTAGATGAGCTCTAAAAAAAACCAAAAAAAACCCACCAAAACCAAACCAAAACCCTGAACTAAAACACAGAAACAAAAACAACAGCAAAAAAAGACATTTTTCTTTCTAGTCTTGTCCATTCATCAATCCTTGTCCATCCTTCTGCTCCCTTCCCGAGTCTGCGTCCCCTCCCTGCCCACCTGGCAGCAGATGTGCTGTGTGTCCCCAGCCCTGCGAGTGGCAGAATGCAAAATCTCAGGTGACATTCACCTGGAAGCTCTTAGCCCTCAACAGCTGCAGCCCCGTGATTACCTTGCCTGCCTCGGTGGCTCCGTGCTGCCACTGTATCAATTGCTTGTCAATTCAGCTTAGCCCCGACTTTGACTGACTGGAATGAGGGAAGTGGGAGTGGGCTGCAGGCGAATGGTTAAAATTAATTGCTACATAAGAAAAAATTGAAAGATAATTATTCCTGCTTTCCTGTCAGTGCTCGAGGGTAGATGACCTCATTAACTTGCAGCTTGTACACAATTCAATTACTAGGAGATGGAAAATACATTTTTAATTACCTCGGTGGCTTGTGCTCCATTCATCTCCATTTTCATGGCTTTTTTACTGTTGTGTTCTGAAGAAGGAGCTTGGTCTTACCAAAGTTACCCTAAGACCTTGGTTCTTGCTACAATTATTCTTGTTTGAGGTAGGATATTAAATGTGTGAGATTAACCCTGTGGTGCCAAGTGAGTTGGGAGGTCCTGTGATGGCGCTAAGGTGTTTTTTGTTAGTTTGGCATGTCAGGATTTTGAAACTTATCCTGTCAAATAATTATGGAGCGTAGCTTTGTTCTTTTGTGCATTTTGTTGCTACATAATTCAAGAAAGAATTAAATTAGTGAATAATAAGCAGATCACCTAGTTAGACAAATATCATATCGATGTATGTCATGGGAAAGGATTCTTTTGTAATTTCTAAAAGCCTATTATGGCATTTACTGAATTAATAATGACTTAATTGTTTAAATACATAGCTAGGCAATTATTTTAATGTGTCAGTTTTTAAAACTGTCAGTAGTGTGTTGAAGTATACAATATATGTGGAAAGAATATTTGTTCATCACTAAAAATTTAAATTCAAACTACTGCAGTACCGAAAGGCTTGGAGCTAAGAACTGAGGAACTCTCTGACTTGGTGCACAGAGTTTTTTGGGTTTTTTTTTTCAGGAAAGACTTGTCAGGGATTACACAGAACTGACATGGGGTGTTTCATAGCATAACACAGAGTAATTCCCTGCTCTGATGGTGTACACTGTGTTGATGGGGAAATAAGAAATAAAGTACAGGCCACAGAGAAGTTGTTGATTGTTAGGTCAGGAGAAAGTGTTGAGGGAAGTTGTGATGTCCAAGTTGTGATATTTAGTGGTGGGAACTGAATATGTTTTATGTGATCAGTGTTTGGTAACTACTTTGCTCTCTGAAAAAAATAGCTGGAATATAATGCAGGCATTCTTGAACCATTCATGTAAGCTTCATTGTGAGTGTATTAGCCTACTTAATTCTTCTCTAATGAGCATTAAATCAAGATAAGGTGCTTTAGAGGCTGGCTGTCAGAGAGCCTTTAAAGCTGTTTTAAGAATGTGTAAACTCTGAGTCCATGGTGACCTGGTGGGGAGCATCCTTGGGGGAGACCTTTGAGAAAGTGATGGTGACAATTTCGACACTCCTCCTTCCTCTCACTGCCTAGTGATCCAAGGGATAATGAAACACAATCTTCTTGCTATATTGGAGCATTTAGGATGTTTATTCTGTAAAATTGCCATTTGAAAAAAAAACCCAAACGAACAAGGTTGGACTACTACAAACCTTCTCAGTCTAGCAAGTTGATGGTGACATTTTTCTTCAAGGATATCTGCTAAGGAACATACACAGGAGAGTTGCTTCACTGAGCAGTCAGAAGCCTGCATGTGAGTAATTTTAAAGTGAAAGACTGTAAACGTACAATCATCTATGTCAGTTTTTTTTTTTTTTTTATATTTCCAATATTTCTTAACCCAGGAAGACATATAAATAACCAGCCTTGCAAGGATTACCTTTCTGGGTTTGTGCTGTCCTAGAATGGGACATACAAAATGCTGTATGAAGGAATCAGTTGCTTGCAAGCCTGGAGAGAAATTGTGTTGGATTTTGCTTATAGATTATGAAATACAACTGTAGTTTCTCATGGATGTTCTTAGGTGTGAGGGTTTTATTGGTAATTTTGAGTGCTTTACTCTTAGGTTTGGTGATTCTAGTGCCAGCAAAGTATCAAGTGCAGCCAAAATTCATGGCATTTGCATGAGATGCAATGTCTGTTACAAGTTGCACAACATTTACTTTGATATATAGCATATTTCCACTGTCCTTCCAGAGACAAAAAATACTGTAGCTCTGAACTTTTTTGGTTTTTTAGCAACAGTCAGATCAAGAGATGTAACACAAAGTATAAAAGCATTTTAAGAATATAGATGCATGGAAGCACATGTGACTTGAAATAACTGTTGGGGGAAACCCACACGAGCATAGATTGCTTGGAATACACCTTTCTCTGCCTCCACTGATTATTATTACATCAGTTTATGTTGATCAAAAAAATTTAGGTCATCTGAAATACAGACAGGGCTTCTGCAGCTGTCTGACCTGTCAAGTCTTTGAAATGTATGTGACCACAGCAGAATTATTTATTGTGCTATACCCTTGCTCTGTTAAGGGAAAATGAATATAAATGGCAAGATAATAATTGGAAATGGACTTAAATGGGACATTTTGGCCAACATCAGGATTCTGCAGCGTTAATATATTTTCAGATGGCACATAGGAAAAATCATTAGGGATCTAAGGAGAGAGGCTGATTGAACTTGGATTTCTCTGTGGATTTTTTTGTGTTGAGCATCACCATTGAGCAGCAGACTTTTTAAGCTTTATTTCTGTCTACTACCACCTATAGACTAATGACATCTGTACCATTTGTAAAGGTTGAATCCTATCATGACCTCTAGGCCTGGATTTTTCTTCAGTCAAGAAATATTCCCAAGACCCAGCTTGTGTTTGGGTTTGCCCCAGCCCCAGTGCAGGACCTCACATTTTCCCTGTTTTATTTCTTGAGGTTATCTGTTACCTGTGCAGATCTCTGAGGAATTCCCGTCAGGTCCCATGGACCTCCTGTGCCCTTTCAGGTTCCTCAGATGCTCTCAGACCTGATTGTCTCCTGCAGTCAGGGACCCTTCGTTCTCTCTTGGCACAGTGGTTGGAGCACTTGCCAGTAAAGACCAAGGCAAAAACAGCTGCTGAAAACCTCAACCTTCTCCCTCTTCCATGCAACCAGGTCTCCCATTTGCTTCAGGAGAGGCCCCACATTTCTTCTAGTCTTCCTTTTATCACCAGCTTTCTATAGAAACTTTTCTTGCTGCCCTGACGTCCCTGTCCAGATTTAATTCTCTCACAGCTTTGGCTTTTCTCACCCTATCCCTGACTGCTCAAACAATTACTCTTTATTCTTCACATGTTACCCATCCTTGCCTCCACCATCTGCAGCCTTCCTTTTTGCGTTTGGGTTTGCTCAGGAGCTCTTGTTCAACTATTTTTGCCTGACTTCCACTGTGTTGGGATGCATCACTGCTAAGCTTGGAGGAGATGATCCCTGAAGATGAACCAGTTTCCTTGGGCCCTTCTTCCCTTCAGGGCTTTATCTCATGGTGCTCTCTCTGGTGCACAGCCTGCAGGGTGTATTTGGAGATTAAAGAATCAGACACAGATTCCCAGCTAAAAGCAGAATGTGTGAGTGGTTCTAAGCATGATTCTGGAAACATTTCCAGCCTTGACATACAGGGCTTTGCTGGCACAAACCTGAGGGTGCTCACGTTTCCTATTCAAAATTCAGGCAAGGAAGGGGAGTGCATTCCTTGTTTTAGAAAGCAAAGGGAAATTTCATGTATAAAATGAAATTTCAAGAGGGGCAGCACCTCAGGACTGTTGAAAAACATACTCTTAAGAAGATGTCATGGAAGAATTTTTCTATTTAATGATCTGTTTCTCTGCTCGCATAGTAGTAGTAACTTGTAGTTAACTTGTACAAAACAAACAGTAACTTGCTTTCTTGCAAGAAAATCCATGTTGATCCAGTCTGTTGGCTCATTTCCAAAAGAGATTTGCACATGATGACTATTAAAGGCTTTCTTTTAATCCTCTTCTGCCCTCCTGGTTGAAGAATTATTGGAAGTGTTTTCCTGCTTTCTTTTTTTCCCCTCCTCCATTTGCAATCAATAATATTGCACTTACTGCCAAAGTAGTACAGGATTCAGTTATAATATCAGATACACAACCTTCTCCAATTATTGTTTGGTTGTAGCAGGGATATTGCAGTATCACAAAAGGTGGTTTATAGTTCTCAGAATCTTTAAGTCTACGGTCATATAAATTGTAACACATTGCTTAAATTACAAAGTCCAGATATCTTTTATAAATGCAGAAAAATGGTTCATTAGAATGATTTTTTTTTTAAGTCATAGAAAGGGAATGGGCTCATTACAAAATATTTCACACATAATCTAACTAATTAACAGTTAGTTAATAAATTGCAATAATAAGTAATGAATTGCAGGGAACCATATTGGATTATCATATAATTAAATAAATTCCATACGGGCCACATAAGTTAATGTTTTCTTTTTGGAAAATTGTATGCCTTGGCAAATAAAATATTCAGAGGATTAACTAGAAAGAAAAAAAAAGGCTTTGTGTAATTATTGTAATTTGAATTAGACTTAATTACATTTCCTAAATATGAAAGGAAAATAAGTGTGATCTATAGAGAGCAGACAACACCACTGAGACAAGTCTGTCTTTGCTTCCTGACCCATTAAGTGACAATTATGATACTTGTGTTAAACATCTTAGAAGTGGTATCAGCTTGCCGTAACTCTTCACTCATTCTGCTTGAAAAGATCATCATAGGAAAAAGGCTTTTGCTCTTCTACTTTTAAATGGAGACCATCACTTGTGCAATACAAAATGTTTATGGAAAAACGTCGGGTGCATCACGTGCTGATTTCACCGCATCATAAAAAAAAATAAAGGATTGCTTTTCTTGCACCTCCAAAGCCATGTGGCCTTCTAGAAGGTTAAATGGCTGTAAAACCCCTGTGAAATGTGTGTCTTAAAGTCCTGTCATGGGCCACTGGGCAGTGCTGGGTGGTTTTGATGGAAAACAAACTCTAGTTGCAGGTGAAAAGTGAGTTCCTACACTTCAAGTTGAATTATTGATGCAAGTTGTCAATGCTCTTAGTTTCTCCAGGGTTGTTTGGGTTTTTCTTTCCCTCACCACTTATTTATTTGAAATAAAGCAACTGCCAGACAGCATAAGATGTGAAATAAATTCACTGCGGGTTCTATAAATCTTTATACCACTTAGCAAAAACTTTCTGAATGCTTGTAGAGAGTTATGTTACCTAAACTCCTAAATATTTCATGTATTGGAGAATATCCAGTTAAGAGTGTTGTATGAGCTTGAGGATCCACACCCAAGGTCTACAAACTTTGTTTACTACTTGTGTTGCTCAGTCTAAGTTGCTAGACTAAATAATCTATATTGCTGAAAGCAGATCTGCTCACATATTCTGAGATGGGAACCATACATTTTGGCCTTTTCATGGAATTTATCTGTGAATCACCTACTTATGGCTTATTCTGTTGTGACAAAGGCAAATTATAGGCATGAAATAGAATTATGTGGTTTAAATATTTGCTGAGGTTATTCAGTATTGTTTATCATTTACCTTTTGATAGGAAGTAGTCCTATATAAATGAAGTAAATACATTTTTTCTGAAATTCTTTGAGACATGCTTCTCAGAATGGATCTGTTGCTGTATTATGGTTGATTTTGGGTTTTTTTGCCTCTATGTATGTGATAAAAGCATATTTTGATTGTCTGCTATAAGTGTTGATGTTTTCTAGGCAGATTTTTGAATAAATTTATCTCTTTTTTTAAAATGTAAATTTTTGGGTTTTGCACAAGAGGCTCTGTTACATATTAGACTCTACTGTGTTTTGCTATTACAATCTGATTTCTCCTTGGGACTTTTGTCTTATTGATTATAAGAAAGGCCAGTGGAAAATTCTCTTGCTGCATGCGTGCTATCTCCTGTAATTTACAGCATTTTCCTCATAATCATCCTGGTTTTCCTAATTTTTTTTCATGAAAAAATATCTCCATCCATAAAACATGGTGGGATCCTTTGATTTGCAGCAGCCAAAGCTAAAGATAAAATAGGCAATTGATGTAAAAGCAGTGGTTTTATTTCTTGCTTACCTGGAAGGCCCTGTGTCCTGGTACTCCTCTTGGTCATGTAATTGCTTTTTATTTACAGTGATTCTATAGTGGGAAGATGTTATCCACACATATAGATTCCCTGAACATAAGCCATGGAAATTAATTTTCAGACTTTTTTTTAGTTTCTACTGTTAAAATGCTAAGCAGCTTATTTTCTGAATATTCTTGCCCTGTTTTTCCTGAAGTTTGAACACCGTTGTGTTTCTGAGCTGCCCTTTGCGAGGATACACAGAGGAACTCTGAGGTTTCCCAAAGTTACACCACGTTGAATGTACAGACATCTATCATCTTCACGTTATGCGCTCACTTTTTTCCAACTATTTAAAAATAAAGATACAAATCGGTTCAGAGCAAGGACTTTGCTTCTTCTACCACGTTGAATGTACAGATATCTATCATCTTCATGTTATGTGCTCACTTTTTTCCAACTATTTAAAGATACAAATCGGTTCAGAGCAAGGACTTTGCTTCTTCCTCCTCTTCCTGGACTGTTTGCTGAGCCTTACTCAGCCTTCAGGCTGGAAGGTGACCTCAAGGATCATCTGCTTGAACCTTCCTTGGCAAAAGCACAGCCTAGACAAGGTGCCACAGCACCCTGTTCAGTTGAACCTTAAAAATGCCCAAAGTTGGGTATTTTTACCCCATTTACCCATTATTACAATGGCTAAGTGTTCTCATAGTGAAAGATTTTGCTCTTGTTTGTAACTGGACTCTCCCCTGGATTGCTTGTACCAATTACCCCTCAACTCTTTGAAGAAAGAGACTCTCCACCTTCTTAGTATAGGAACCCTTTAAAATCAACCATTAAATATTTGGTACAAGTATCGTTGTAAGGTCTCCTCTAAGCCTTCCTTTTCCAAGTTCTCTTTGCCTTTCCTTGTGTAGCAGGGTTCCCTCTCTTTATGGCCTTGTCCAAGCCATGCACAACTCTTCTATACAGTAGGGGACAAAAACTCAGCAGAGTTCCAGGTGTGGCCTGACAAGCACTTTAGTTTTGACAGTAGCTTAACACTCCCTGCCCTCAACACCCATCCTGACGTGTTTAGAGTCAATTTAGATTATTTCATTAGATCCTTACGTGGCACTTTGATGAAAAGGCTTTTCAATACCACCTAAATAATAACCGTGTGTGCTTGGTGTGGCAGTTTTGACAATTCCTGTGAGTAGGACAGGAGATTTTGCTCCTCTTCCCAGATGCTGAACTTGTTGAGCTTCATGCTGCACTGACGTGTTTCTGTTTGGCTTCATGGTGGTGTCAAAAAGACTCAGTCAGAGTCAGACTTTGAGCTCCTCCTCTCTGCTGCTAGAACAGACAGAACACATCTAAATGTCTATTTCATTGGCTCACATCTAGTGAAATGCACTGTGATGCACAATTTCCAGACCAATCCATAAAAACGTGTCTTTTAAGCTGGTTTTAAGTATGATCCTTCTTTTGGCCTTTCCCTTTAAAAGTATTCCCTTTCCTTTAAAAAAGTATACCCATACTCACACAAAATTTCCTTTAATAACTACATTGTCTGCTTCTCTTAGAAATCTTTGTCACCCTTGTCTGATCCTAATTTTTAATGAAAATTCGCTGAAAACAATCAATTCTTTTCTTAGATGTCTCGAATTTTGGAGTATTTTACCATATGTGAATAGGTTTTTGGGCAGATCACGCCCCCAGTATCTGTGAAATAATGAGATTCTTTTGTGCTAAAGCCAGTTAAGAGAAATATTTTTGTGTCTCTGTAGTCTCTTGATTCTCCTGTTCTATTTATGGATTGCTGGTTAAACAGCTTAAGTAGAGATAAGTCATCTGAAACTTAGTTATCCTCCCTCTCTAGCTTTGGCTGTCCTGCAAATTCTTCTTATTTTTTCCTCTGACATCACAACCCTAAGTTTGTATCTTGCTTTCCCATTCTTCAGATTTATTTTTATTACCACCACCTTAAATACATTTTTATTCTTTGGGGTTTCCCAAAGAATGAGCTGTTTCTGACTTCCATCTTCGCAATAAATCATAATTTCTCTTCCTTAAAACATGATGTGGTTTACTACTACATACCACACTCTGAAGGGAGGTGACCCTTAGCTATGACCTCTACTGAGCTGTTCTGATTCTCTCACAGTCCTTCCAGTGTTTGATTAAGGGCTCAGTCCAAGATCACTCTCAGCTTTCCCCTTTTAGGTGCTTCACCTGTAGTTGTAAAAATCAGCCGGTGATGAACCAAATTTTAGTTTCCTAAGCTGTGCTCTCATGAGACATTGAGCCAGTTGTCCCTGTTTTCTCCTGCTCCACCACCCCCAACACTTTTGCTTTCATCTATTTTCTGATCTACAGACAGCAGATGCCTTTCAAATTCTTTGCTCTTTAAAATTTTCTACATATACAACTTCTCTAATCTCTACTATCAGATGCGGAATGGAAACCACATGCAAATATGAGTGGTGTTATGCCATTGTTCTCATTAGTCCTTGTTCCAAAAAAAAAATCACATAAACATAGATTCAAAACCGTTGTTAAGTGATGGTAATAATTCAGTTCTGCCAGGTGTTTAAATCTGATCTTTACAGACACTGAGGAACACAGGATTTCATGCCCAGATGCCAAAATGGTGGAAGAAGAGCAATAAATCTTGTTAAGCTGAAAGTTCTGACCCAAGTAGTTCAGTGCTTATTTGGCACTGAAATTTAGCACTGAATTTAGCTTATTTAGCCTAGAAGTATTAGGCTTTTTTTGGCCTCTGCCAAACACATCTGCAACACCAGGCAAGCAGATTTCTGTGATCTTCCTCCGGTATTTAGGATTCTGATTCTAACAGACTTTGTATAAGGATTCAGAGAGTCCTGGGTCACCATAACCCTGAATTTGTCATTTTTGTGTACTGTGGCAGTGGGCAGCATTTTATTATGTTGCCAGCTTGCACAGAACAGTGCTCTTGGCTTTTCCTGAACTCTGAGCTCACCCCAAGTTGGGATTGAAGTGCTGCTGGCTGTGCCACATTCAGGTGCCATCATCCCACAATATCCTGGTGCTCTGTGAACCTTTCCTGACTTCTGCACACCAGGAGCCACTCTACTGGAATGCTTGAGGTGGGAAGGCATCTCTGGAAGTTATCTAATCCAAACTCTTGCTGAAGGCTCAGCTAATGTAGAAGTTGCATCAGGTTCCACTGGGCTCTGTGCTGTTGAGTTTTGAGAAAAAATTTATGTCTATGGAGATTGCACAGTGTTTTTGGGCTCCTGTCCTGATTATCTCATGAAGATTCACTAATTCCAGCTCCAGACTCTTCCCATGACTCTGGGTGCTGCTGGTATCCACAGGCACAGTAGCTGTAGCTCCTCCTGCCCCATGACTGCACTGTGGGAGCTGTGTGGTAGCTCAGGCACAGTGGATGTGGTGTAACAGTGAGATCTCCAACCAGCTGCAGGTGTGGTCACCTGCATTTATCACAAGAGAATTCCCTGTCTCTGTCTTTACTTCTTAAAGCAATGGATACATGAAACCTAGGAAGCCATGGGGCCATTCTCCAGCCACAAGACCTTTGTTATTTGACAGTTAATCTATCTTTGTGCAGACCTTGGTCACGTCATTCAGGTAAGAGGTGGAAGGGGTCTGTTTTTACACTAAAGGGTTGGTCTGAACCCCCTAAGATGCTACGTGGAGATTTTTTAATGTGGTGAGGCCTATGGATAGTTTAGTGATTCAGGAAAGCAGACATTTGCTTCTCTCCCTTCCTCCCTTGCTGCTGACTTTCCTCTGAAGCAGCTCTGGGTGTACTCACGTGGCTGGTAACTCTCCTGGTGCCCCTCTGCCCTGGCAATGATGATCTGCCCTGTGAGATGTGTGGAACACCCACATGTGAGGGCCTGATCCAAAAACTACCGGAGTCACTGAGTGTTTCTTACTTGCTTTTGTTACTGCTTAAGCCAGGGCACCCAGCAAGTCATTATGTTTGGCTTGCCAGTGGTAAATTTTAAAAATATAATTTATTTTGTACACCTTTGCTTTGTCTGTTTGGCGCCCTTCCTAATCCTCTTATTTCTGCAAAGCAATTGGCAAGTGCAACGTTTTGAGGCATAGGAAGAAGCCTTGAGCTGTTTCTTCTCTTACTAAAACAAATGACACAATGGAAAAATAACATCGGGACATGAAAGGGAAGGAGGGGAGGAGGAGAGGAAGGCGTCAGTGGGCGGGGGCAGAGGGAGGTGTCCCTGGGGAGGCTGCTGGGGTTCTCTGGGATGTGGCAGGGCACGGTGCCCGCCTGCTCCTTGCTCCAAGCATGTTTTCCTCTGTCGCTGCCCTCTTGGATCGGGATGGTTTCCGTCCTCTCTATATTTCAAAGCTTTGTGGTAAATAATCAATTCAAACCAGGACCCAGTCTCTCTTTCTGTAATTCTGAAAACCCATTAAATTATATTGTTGGGAGAAAACAATAGTTGTGCTAATCATGCTCTGTGCATGTGCATCTTAATTTCCCCGGAGACCTGAATATGAATTTTTACTAACATGTTAATTTTGTGTGTTAATCAGTAGCTGTAGGCCGAATGAATGGATTGACTATGTAAAACCGTTTGATATTGAAACAACTCCTTTTGACCCCCTCAAATTGGCTTCATTCCACTGAAGACGGTTAAAGTTAATTAAGCACTCAATAGGTTTATGGTGTTTAAATTAAAATATATCACCGCTCATTGTGCAGTCATCAGGCGAGGACGGCGCTCCCGGCCCCGGAGCCGCTCCCGGAGCTGCTCCCGTTCCCGTTCCCGGGTGCCTCTCCCGGGGGCCGTTCCCGTTCCCGCTCCGCGCCCGCGCACGGGGCGCCGCCAGGGGGCGCCATGCGGCCGCGCTGCGCTGGGGGGGGCGGTGAGAGGGACCCCGGGTCCCTCCCTCCCTCCCTCCCTCCTTCCCAGCCTTTCCAACATTCCCATGCCTTTCCTCCCTCCCTCTTCTCAACCTTTCCCACCTTCCCATGCCTTCCCTCCTTCCTCCTTCCCAGCCTTTCCCACCTTCCCGTGCCTTCTCTCCCTCCTTCCCAGCCTTTCCCTCCCTCCCTCTTCCTTCCCAGCCTTCCCTCCCTCCTCCCCAGCCTTTCCAACATTCCCATGCCTTTCCTCCCTCCCTCTTCTCAAGCTTTCCCACCTTCCCAGCCTTTCCTTCTCTCCTTCTTCCCAGCCTTTCCTTCCCTCCATCCCACACCTTTCCCACCTTCCCAGCCTTTCCCATCTCCTTATGCCCTTCCCCACCTTCCAACGCCTTTCCCTCCCTCCTCCCCAGCCTTTCCGGGGCGCCATGCGGCCGCGCTGCGCTGGGGGGGGCGGTGAGAGGGACCCCGGGTCCCTCCCTCCCTCCCTCCTTCCCAGCCTTTCCCATCTCCTTATGCCCTTCCCCACCTTCCAACGCCTTTCCCTCCCTCCTCCCCAGCCTTTCCCTCCTTCCTCCTTCCCAGCCTTTCCCCTCCCTCCCTTCCTTTTCCTTCCCAGCCTTTCCCTCCTTCCCAGCCTTTCCCACCTTCCCAGCCTTCCCTCCCTCCTCCCCAGCCTTTCCAACGTTCCCATGCCTTTCCTCCCTTCTTCTTCTCAACCTTTCCCACCTTCTAATGCCTTCCTTTCCTCCTTCCCAGCCTTTCCCACATTCCAGTGCCTTTCCCTCCCTCCTTCCCACACCTTTCCCACCTTCCCAGCCTTTCCCATCTCCTTATGCCCTTCCCCACCTTCCAACGCCTTTCCCTCCCTCCCTCCTTCCCAGCCTTGCCCTCCTTCCAATGCCTTTCCTCCCTCCTCCCCAGCCTTTCCCTCTCCACTTCCAATGCCTTTCCCGTGTCCCCACACTTCTCACCTTCCCAGCTTTTCCCTCTCTCCTTTCCATGCCCTTCCCACACCCTTCCCTCCCTCCTTCCAGCCTCTCCACCTTCCCACACTGCCCTCCCCTCCCCTTGCATCCACCCCCCACTTTTCAATTAAACTTGTGCCATGAAATGCCAGAGCCCAGGGATATATGTTTACTGAGAAATAACTGAAATTATTCATAAAAAAAAAATAAAATAACAGTTAACTCTTCCTTTAAAAAAAAAATGAAAAAAAGACAAAAAGAGGTGTTGAAAGCTGTAACAATTGATGTGCTGGCTTTCCCCTCTGGACCCTTTTAAAGGGCTGCTGGTGGCTGGGGGTTGCCATTGCTGCCTTTCAGAAGCCATGGCAGCCACGTTAAGATCTCCAAAAAGAATTGTATAATAGGTATAGTGCAAAAAAAAAATGAGATAATGGTAACTCTCAAAGGAATACATGCTTTAAATTAAAAAGCCACGGTGCTGCTGATGTGAGCATTATATCGATGCTTGTACGACACAATCCTCAAAGCTCTCTCTTCTTCCTCAAGCTGTTTACTTCACCCTTGAAAGCGAGGGCTGCACGGCACTGCATAACCCAAGTTATGACTGCAGGTGCTTCACATTCTTGGGGAAACTCAAGCTTTTGTAGTGCACTTTTCACAAATCATCTGTGCAGAGGGGAGAAGGTGTTGGAATGTGGGAAGGTGAAATAAATGTGGTGGGTGAAGTCCCTGGCAGTGGGCTGCACAGGACAGCTGTGGCCCCGCTCCTGGGGGGCACAGGTGAGTGAGGTGAGGCCACTCTGCCCTTCCTGCCACTGCTGAATCTCATTTTTTATGATGTGTGAAGCTCAGGCTGCAAGCCTTCTCCATCCCTGGTCTAACTGCTTTAAACAACAGAGAACTACAAACTGCTCTCTTGTTATTACAGGGATTTTGCTGGCCAGAATCACCATGGTCAGGTGCCCATTGCAAGCATAAAGGATAAAAGTTATTGTCTCCATGCTGGCCTTCCTCACCTGGGAAATGTTTCTGCATTATTCAAAACTAGAAATGCTCTGTGGGGGAAGAGGGCTGATGGAAAGAGGCTCAAAGAAATATCAGACAAAATAAAATAATGTTAAAAAAGAAGTATATTGTCCTGAAGGGGGAGAGCCTTGTTACTTGTGTTGGTCAAGTATACGCTTCCTTTCAAAATTCATCTTGTTTGTATGATAAGAACCCATAAGTATATCTTACTTTATAAACGTTAAAAAGGGCATGAAATCCCACCACACACCTTTGTAGTAATTCAGGATTAATTTGTAACGTTCTCCTGTTTGCCTTCCCAAAACAGAGTTAATACTGCACCTTCTCTGCCCTTGGTGCATGTGAGTGAAATGTTCTTGGATTCCATAAGGTGGGCAGAGCGGGTCATTCTCATCAGAGCTAGGGGCTGAACAAGGGATTTGCTCAATTCTCTCCCCTCATGCGCAGAGCTGTGGAGGAGCACTGTGCTTGAGAAAACGTGGCCACGGCTGACAAGGGCTGTCTCTGCTGTGACTTATTCCTGCCTTTCTGCAGTAAACTGAAGCACTAAACTGTTTCCCGGTGTTTTTTTTCAGATTTATTTAATGTTTCCCCACCTGTGCCAGCCAGCTCTGCTGGATCTGCTGCCGGGCAGGTGAGTCAGAGGCAGGGCTGCTGCAGTTGCATCCTCTGGGGTGGAAGCTGGGAGCTGATTCCTGCCTTCGGAGCCCTTCAGAGAGTAGTCCTCCCCAGAAATGCAGCTCCCATCCGTGCTGGCTGCTGACAGGAGAGGAGGAGGTCTGGCCCTGCTATCAGTGCTGCTTCCTGTGCAAGCTCGTAGCTCACATTTATAGCTGTCACCACAAAAGGCAAATGACATTTTTACACGGAAAGCTTTCACGGGAGCACTCAGAGGGCTGATAGACGTGCTTTGCAATTCTGGATGAGTTTAGACTGACTGCAGGAAAGATCTAATGCAGTGGACCAGCTAAGTGTTTTTATCTCTTCAATATCTTCAGATGTGATTGTATCTGCAGTGGGGATTTTATCCAACAGGGTAGCTGTGCAAATGATGCAAGTACTTAATAAGTAGGCTTAAATGCTAATATACAACGTGATTTTCTTTTTTCCCCTTACTGAAAGGGAATTTGTGATTTTCTTTTTTCCCCTTACTGAAGTGCCTTTTGAAATCAGGGCTGTGGCACTGGCACAGGTGAAGTACAGAGATGCTCAAGAATTTGGTGCTCTGCAGCTCTGCCCATCATGCAGCTCTGCCAACCAAACCTTGAGATCAAAATTTTGCAGTGATTTTTTTTTTCCTTTGTACATCTCTCAGCACCAGTCCAGCTACAAAGATCCACTTGTTCTGTGAGCCTATATTCAGTACCATGTTTTGCACACGCTGCCAGTTCACCCAGATATCTGCAAATCTACTTTGCAGCAACACAATCTGCTTACCAAATTAAATAAGTGAAATCAGGGGGATTTCAGTAATCCCTTGAGAGCAGCTTTGGAATGTAAATGAGTCTGATTGCCACTGATAGCCATTCTCCAGAAGAGCTGGAGGATTTTGGAGATGCCACCTGAACAATCCTTGGAAGGCTGGCTGGGTGCATAGCTGGGTGCCTTTGCTGGTTTCCCATGCTGAAGGACACTCCTTGCAGGGATATCCTTGGCTGCTCCAGGGCTTTTGGTTGACAGAAGCCAACGTGGACATGAGATGTCACCTGCTGCTTCCTGCCTGCATTTAGCCAAGGTGTGAGAGCCTAACAATTAACAGGGGTGACGTGGTTTCAGAGAAATTGTTTAATAATACCCTGGTGAGCGCTCTGGCCTGAGGGAACAGTAGAAAAGTTTGAGGGTTTTTTTTAGTATTAAATTCTTTCAGTGAATCATAGTGTTTAAAAGGAAATGGAGGATTAAGTCTAAACACTTTCTCTTTTTTTATCTCCTTCTTGGAGTTTTTGTGTCGAAGTTGATAAAGGGCTGTCCAAGGCAGAGCTGGAGTTTCACAGGCAGATTTAATTAAGGCATAATGTGGAAACCTGGTTTGCAGAGTTGCTCTAGAGCAGATGACTTGGTAGGTTTGCTGAGCAAATCCTCTTTCTTTGCTAAGAAGACACTTGAATATACATTTCATCAAGCATGTATGATGTGATAGCAGGACCTTGTCTGCTTCAGGAATCAAACATGTGAAAATTGTAATAGCTGTGTCTGTTCTTTTTATCATTGGCTAGTTCATATGGAGAAAAAAAGTCTTTTTCTTAGCACGTGTAATGTTCTGGGAGGGGTGCCAAGCATGTTCTCATTTCTATTTTGTTTTTGTGAAAAGGTGCTCTAAATGAGAATAATCAGCCCCACAGAGGATATGACTGTAGCCATGTATTAAAAAGAATTTTAAAAATTCCCTCAGAGGTATGATTTCAAGTTACTGAAGTCTAGCATCTGGCCTTGAAAACATGTTCTGATGCTCAAATGCAGGTCTTTAACTACTACCATTTCAACCAAGTCTACACATTTGTTTTAATGCATGAGGTACTTTCCAGATTTGGACTGTTCTGGGGCTTCACTCTGTGTTTTCACACATTTGTCAAGGAACAATAATATATTTGATGGATGCTGGGTGTTAACACATGCTGAGGGAAACTTTCCTCCAGCCAGAGCACTTTGAATCCAGTTGTCATCGTTCTGTTCCTTCTGGATTGATGTTAATTTTCTGTGATGTTGCTGGGGCTAGAAGTGGACTCAACAACTTTCAGTTCATATGTTCTTCCATGCAGCAAGTGAAGGAAACAACCTTTCTTAATTCAAGAATTTGTTCTGCCATATCATTCCAGATGGTTATGAACAATCCTAGGAATTCAACACTTATTAGCTTTAATTTTCCATCTTATTTGGGTAATCGTTTGAAATGTTGAGAAAGAGCAGAAGATGATTGGCAACCCCCAAGGGTAGGAGGGCACGTGTAACTCAATAGCAGATGAGTTTTTATTTATTTTTTCCTGTTTTCCTGCGTTGTATAACCTGTCCGTGAGAACTTCCAGGCCCGTTGGGCTTTGTATGTTTTGCTGCTGGCTCACAGCTTGCTCATGTCCTCTGGCTTGCTCTGCCCTGACAAAACATGACTTGTAATTTAGAAGAAAATTATGTAAATTAAGATGTTAAGTTCTTACCAGGGCATTGTAAACTTCAGTTTTAAAGGTCAGCTTAAAGAAAACATAATCTTTTTGATGTTGTACTTTTCGGGTTATTTCAATTGGCAGAATGGGCAAGGGGGCACCCTGATGATGATGATATCTAACAGATGGCAGCATGAGCTGTGCTGGCTAAAACTGGGCAATAGAATCTTTGATTACCACTAGCTTCTCCTCTGAAATTTTAATCTCAGACTAAACCAATTTATCATGGTGCCAAACAAATCAGTTTAGTACCAATTTTTGTAGTTATATTGCTTTATCTACTCTTTGAAGAGTAGCTAGAGTAGAATGTTGCAGTGTGGTCAGCAAGGAGGATGCGATACTTCCAGTCCTACAGCAAAATGTGCTCTCTCAGAGCAATCCCAATGAACAGTTTGTTTGCTGCGAGTTTCATATTGCTGCTGAGGATCAGTCTGGTGCCACCTTTGATACCCACCTAGAGGGCAAGAATGCATTGGTGGTGTGGGGGGCATTGTGCCTTTGCTGGTGGCACCCAGGCACCAATCTGTATTGATACACCTTTGATTTAATAATTCTAGATGTTATATACTTATTTATTTGGGGGTCAGAAATTTCTTTGCTAGGACATTGAGGGTTTTTCAGGTAGCTGGGGTCTCACTTGAAAGCTGTGTGGAATTGTGATTTTTGGGTTAAATTGCCTTGAAAGATTGTTTCCAGCACCACTCTTTGCTGCCTGCCATCTGCTCCAAGGGCTGTTTTCTTTTTTCAGCTGTGAAACACAGCCAATTTGGCCCTTGCTCCTCAGGGTGTTGGGAGGAAGAACTTCTCCCCAGCTGCTGCCAAGGGGAATTCCCTGCAACTCGGAGATGTCCCGGAACGGGGTGAAAGCAGAATGAAGCCTGACAAGGGACAGTGCCAGGCAGAGCTGTGCTCAGTGAACTCTGCTCAGCTCAGGTCACAGTATCTGCCAGCTCTGGGCTGAGCTGCACGGCTGAGGAGGCTGTCCTGGGTGTGTGTCAGAGGCACACTTGGAGATTTTTGTGCGCCCCTTCCCTCCCCTGGCTCTGCCCAGCGAGGTGTGTGGCACAGAGAAAGCAGGAACTGAGCTTTGGATTGGATTTGGAAGCTTGGATCTGGCTGTGGCCTTAATGTTATATGTGAATTCTTCCTGGTCCGTGCAAATAAGGACAGCAAGACCTCCTAGATGAAGTATTTTGCTTCTCACTCACAAGCTGGGTGTGTTGTGTATGAAAATCTGCAATGCCCCAAAATCCCAGAGATTATTTTTGGGCAGCTCCCTGTAGTCATTGGTGCAGAAATAAGGGATTTTTCTAGGTAGGAAGGTTTTTTGTTTGGTTGTGTGTTGTTGTTTTGTGGTGGGTTTTTTTTTGGTTTGGTTTTTCTTTGTTGTTGTTTGTTTGTTGGGTTTTTTTTGTTTTTTGGTTTTTTTTTTTGTTTGGTTTTTTTGGGGTTTTTTTTGTCTGCCAGGAAAATATTAGCATCTTAAAAATTAACCTGTTATTTGCTCTGCTCCTATTAGCTTTCCATGCCTAATCTTGGATTCAGTGAACAAAGTCAGTTAGCAGTTTTCCCATTGTGCAGTGCTACCATGGAGAACATTAACACCACTTCTTTCTCCTCATGTGGATGCCCCCAGATGCTACCTGTACTTCTGCAGAAAATGTTACCATGTTATAGATTAAAAAAAATTATATATACTCTGTATGTATTTGTATTTTGGTACATTATAGGAAAAATATATTTCTATATACAAATACTAAAAATGTTTATGTGTGAAGCCCAGCCAACAACCAAGCCCAAGGTCAGTTGCTCACTCATTCCCTCAAGTTAAGGGACAAAATCAGAAGAGCAACAGTGACAAAACTCAGAGACTGTGATAAAGCCTTGCTTAATAAGCCGAACAAAGTTGAACAAGGGATTAATTTCTCCCTTCCCATGGCAGCAGGTGCTCAGCCATGCCCAGGAAGGCAGGGCTCCATCACGTGTGACGTTTGGGAAGAGTCCATCATCCAAACATCCCGGCTTTTCCTTCCCCCAGCTCCATGTGCTGAGATGGCCTGGGACACCCCTGGGGTCAGCTGTCCTGCCCCTGTCCCCTCCCAAGTCCCTGTGCACCCCCAGCCTCCTCTCTGCTGGGGTGAAGAGCAGGGAAAAGCCTTGGCTCTGTGTCAGCTCAGCTCAGCAGCACTGAAAACATCCCTGCTTTCAGCACAAACACAACATGTAGCCCACATCAGTTCCTGTGAAGAAAATTAACCCTGCCCCAAACAAAACCAGCCCAGCTCATCTTACGTGGTGTTGATCTATCTTTAATTTTCAGTGTGAGCCTCTGGGAGTCCAAAAGCAAAATATTTTGATGGTCCTGACTGAAAATCATGCTGATATATTTGAAAAAAATTTGCAAAGAATATGAACATTAACCTCGCAAATGAATATGGATGTATATGTATAAAAATATTATAAAAGCTAAGTTCCTCTACAGAAATCCCCTGAAAATAAAGCAAAAAGAATGGCACTGCTAGGAAACAAGAAAAATACTATTTGATACAAAACAGAATATGCAACTGTTTTTAATCCTATAGCTTTATAGATCATAAAATTACTTTGTATTGCCAAAAAAAAAAAAGGATCATGAGAAGAACTTTAATTTAAGAAACTTTCCTAAAGTAAATTTATATTACTGTAGTGTGTATATTTTGCTATGTATAAATAATATACTGTAGTGTATATTTTGCTGTGTATTTCATCACAGAATGGAAGTAACAGCCAGTCAGCCTTGTCATGCACTGCTCATTTTGCACCTTAGGTTATTACCTGTTCTCTCCCCTTGCTGTTTCTTTAATTAAGAGAAAGCTCTTTTATTGTGCAAGATATTCTCGATGTTGATGCTGTGTGTGCACACTGGCTGCTGCAGCAGGCCTGGCTGGGCTCTGTGGATGCTGCAGCTTCCAAGTGCTTCATACAGACCCTGCTGGGAGATTATTGCAGCAAAGGCTTCTTACACGACTTGTCCCATTTTTATTTGAGGGTCCCCCTAGCACACAAGGTTCATAACAACTAATTATTTTGGTTGCAATTGGATTTATCATGTAGTTCCCAAAAGGAAAAAAAAAAAACCAACAACCCTCTATTTTATTGAAGGAAGCATTATTAATTATTTATTTAGCACCAGGGTAGGGAGGGAGGTGCAGCAATGGCATCCAGGGATTCCTGAGCTTTCAGCTCAGACCAGCCCTCCTCAAGGAAATTGCTCCACATTGCTGCTCTTTCACTTAGAGAAAATAATTCTTTCCCAGGATAGTGTAAGAAAACTGTGGATAAAAGAGAACCTCTCTAAGCCTTTGAAGGGCAGAAGCTGTTATTAAGGAGGTTTTTTACTATCGTGCACATCTTTGTTTAAGTCTTATTTTAAGGGAAAAAAAATTCCACATTGCTTAAAAAGTGACACATTGTCTCTTGGAGGAGTGAGACTGGTATTGTTTTAGCATTAGAGTGCCATTAATAACCTCCATTAATAACCTGGACTGTAGGTTATAGCTGCTGCCATCAATGTGTACCTGTGGGCAGTGAAAACATGGGAATTTAGGATCCAGTCCTTTGGGACCACCAGTGAGGACTGGAGAGCAGCACATCCAATATTCTGCTCATGTGACTACATCAAATATCTCATGGTCAGCTGCAGAGCAGCACAATTTTCCTTCCCTGATTTCCTTTCCCTCTGCCCCCAAAATGATTTTGTAGCACTATCAGCCCGGGTATGGTGAATTTGAACAAATATATACATTGCTCTTTTGCAAAGAAATTCCATGTACAGTTTCTAATTAAATAATTTTGATCATTCCAATTCAATCAGGCTGCATAAACATCAAATGTCAAAAAGAAATCTCTATTCCTGTACTCCTTTGCTGCCTCCACAGAATGGTTCTTAGCGATATAAATGATGTTTGTTCTCCTGTTACTGCATCTCCAGATAATGAGCAGTTTTATTATAGTTGGAGCATTATCCCAGCATGTATTTGCAAGAAGTGTATGACAATGAAATAGTAATTTTTCATTATTTTTCTTAATATCTTTAGACCATCTATGCCTCTGATAAATATTTATACTCAGCTTTTGTATAGAAATAGATTCCTCTTCTCTAAATTACCCTCAACTGTAGTTTCTTTATATGACCTTTTTATCTTTTTATCCATTAAAAAGCTGTTTTTAAGGTCATCTCAGTACTTTGCATGAATGCTTTTTCTTCCCTATATTTGTTAGGAATGTTTGCTATGGACAAAGAAGCATTATTTATCCAGGGTGATTTTCAGTTTTACTTTAGATCCAATGCCAACTGTGGGAAAGCATTTTATTTCTTTCAATCTATATCTTAGTGGTGAAGTTATAATGACACTTTTAGAAGCATTGCTTACTGATCTTGTTTTCAGGTAGACTGTATCATAGAAAGGGGTATCATGAGATATTCAAAAGGATTCTGTTTCTTACAAGATTTGTCCCATTTCTATTTGAATGTCCCCCTAGCACACAAGGTTCATAACAACTAATTATTTGGTTACACTTGGGTTTATGATGTAGTTCCCAAAAGGAAAAAATCCCCTCTAGTTTATTATATTGTTTTCTTTAAAGAGAAAATTTGGCTGATCTGGGGGAGTGACTGCAGCAAAATACTTCCTGTAAATAATAATGTCTTCATCGTTTTCAGGAGTAAGAAAATGAGAATGAGAGAGCTGAGTGCCAGAGGGATATGTGTGGATCTCTTGTTTCTCCTTACTTTTTAACCTATATCCTCTTTCACTGCAAATATTAAAGATTAAACCAGTTCTGCTGTGGGCATTGTTTCCCTCCACGGCTTTGTTATGTTTGTATTGGTGATTGTCAGACAGACTATTCACATGAAATGCACTCTCCCAGTTCAATTTGTGGTCTCATCTGAAAATAGAGATTCTATATCAGAAGAGTGTAATAGAAGATAATGAGATGATACCTGGAAAGGAAACACCAAGCAGCAAGAGAAAGACCAGAAAAAAAATCTGTGTGGCACTTAGCACTAATTTTGAGGAAATGAAGACATTGCCTTCTAAAACCTTTGCAGTTCAAATCCAGCTGTTTGCTGCTGCATCCTAATCCTTTTTGCTCTATAGTTTTCTGGAATGATGGAATTTTAATTTAATGGGTTTTTAGTGAGTTTATTCTCAGAATTGTCAATCTCCCTGACAGAAATCTCATTAACACAGCTTAGATGTGAGGAACATTGCCTTAGTGACCAGAACAGGCTCATGTGGCTGCCCCTTGCTCCACACAAGGAAAGAGGCATTGACAATCTGGGCAACATAAAAAATGCACATGCAATGGCTCTGTTTTCTTTCTAATTTGTGTGTCATCACTGCAGATCTTTTCAGGCAATTTGAACTGCAAGATGTTCATATCTCATGTCTATTTGTGATAGTTTTCCATATTTTTTTATTAAAAATAATGTTAATGTTTGGGTAATTCTCAAGCATTTATTATCTGTTCTCCTCAAATGCATGTTAAACATGGCCTTGCATAAATCCTGGTACATTAAAGGTAACTGGCAGTATTATTGACATCTGCAGGTATGCACTGATTCAAAGGATTGCCTTTTAATGAGCAATTTTTCACTTAATCTTCCTTTTTCTTCAGCCAGTGTAGGCTAAGTTGACTCCACTGATTGCAAAATGGGAATTTGAACCTAGATTTTATTGCCAGTGATGTCAGAATTCATATGAAAGAATTATTATGAAGCCTTTAATATACTAACTGGAAAAATATAGTGCAGTGAAAGCAACCTGTTTATGTGGTGGTCTTGGTATTGAGAAAAACCTGTTCTGCTTCACAACTCCTCATGGTGTTATGTAGGACCCAGGAGAGTTTGATGCCATTAGCAAGTGGAGGAATGAATGCAGAAATGTTTCAACAGATGTCAGAATTGGGCATTGTTTTTTTGGTTTTTTTTTATTTCTGCTCTTTTCAAATATTTTTCTTTTAACAACACCTTTGTCCAGCCAGGAGAAAAAAAAACAACCAAATGTTTTTTGTGTGGGTGTGCAGTGTTCACCTGCATGGGACAAGGCAGCCTTGTCCTTCCGTGGTGCACTCCACACATGCAGAGAAACTGAGATATATGAAGCCACAAAGTGGAATAGAAATAGCTCTGTGGCAGCTGCAGTGACACAAAAGTTGTTAAAGACAACAGCCCAAAGCCTGGATTTAAAACTCCCAACAGGTGGAACAGATCTTAGTGCATTTGCCAACATATTCCAAGGCTCTCTACCTACTGTAAAGAAAATCCTTTTGTTGCTATTTTCAGACAGAGCATAATTTGCTAAGGAGTTAATGAAACAAGAAAAATCAGTGGTTCCTAAACAGGAAAAAAGTCTAGTTGTGTGGCAGCTGTAAGTGAAGAAAGGAAATCATGTTAAAAGATGGTAGAATAACTTGGCATGTATATGGGTAATATTGTGAGCCTTGCATGGGGCATGTAAAGCATTTAACTAGTCAATAATTTCCATATTTCCCAAAGCACATACTTTATTTGCCTCAGTCTACATTAAAATAATAAAAGTGTCATAATAGTTGTAATTTTGTTTAATTTCAAATGATGGCTATTATCAGAATTATCTTAAATCAGAATTTTGGAGATGTTGAACTGATATTTTGTAAGTCATGAACCTGATTTTTTTTTTTACAAGGGGAAAGATTCTATATCACAAGAGTGTAATAGAACATAATGAGATGACACATAGGAAAGAAATAGCAAGCAGCAAGAGAAGTTCTATATTTTTTAAAGCACCTAATTATAAGTTGATATTTTTATGATGCTGCATTTTGTCTATAAATGAATGTTACAAAAAGTTATTGCCCATGCCTCAAACAAAAAATTCTGGATTCTTTTGAGGATTGTTCTAAGCACTTTTTTTTTTTTTTTTTTTTTTTTTTTTTTTTTTTTGTGCTTAGAGTTGGAAATAGTTTTGATTACAAAGTGTATTTTTATTATGTTTTTACTTTCTGTCTCTGGACTGGCTTTTGCCTGTGCTGATTAACAGAACACTTCAAGGTTTATGTTAATCCCGAATTTTGATTACAGAATATAAGCTTATAGACTTCAGAGTATGAAGTGAGGATATAGAGATTCTTGAATAGTTTGATGCTGAAATGGTGCCATAGCTCCAACATCATGTCCCTTTCCTCTGTGTGTACAAGTTTCTTTGAAGAGCTGTGTGTACTTCTGACTCCCACTGTGTGTGGGTCTCTTGTTCCTCCTTACTTTTTAACCTATATCCTCTTTCACAGCAAATATTAAAGATTAAACCAGTTCTGGTGGGGGCATCTAGATCAAAATGTGGATCTGGAAGCCAAATTTAACACTTCACGTGTTGGGGTAGCCTTTGCCTAAGGCACTGCTCTGTATTTTGGCTTTTTCAGGCTGATGCCTCTGCTCCAGAGCAAAGGTTTAAGATCTGAAATGAGTTGCAATGACCAATATTTCTTTCTTCCCTCAATAATTCTTACAGAACTCTGAAAACCAAAAAAAACCCGACTCCCAAAGGCGATTGAAACTTGCAATTTCGTTTTGCTCAACGTGAAGTTCTGTAATCCTTCAGCACATTACCTGGTTCTCCTGTGCCATTAGGGTATTAGTACTAATGGAGAGACATAGTTATTACAAACAATTCCAAATTTCACGGTGTGGATCTTAATAGCAGAAAGGGATTTTCTTGTGATTAAAAAGAAAAATGGGTGGCAAAATAAGGAAGGAATGCTTGTTACATAGGATGATCCCCTGGAGGCTTAATTACTGCAAAAACAAATAGGAGGTAAATGTTCAAGATGTTTGCAGGTTAAACATTCCATGAGTATCTTTTAAATAAGAGTATCTGCAACCTTGGAGCAGCTAATTGCTCAAGGATCACAGCCATTTGTGCTGCCTCATTTTCCCCTGGGATCGACACTCACAACAGGATAATTCTTACCCTGATATAAGTGTCACAGTAGGGACTCAGTGTAATTTGCTGATATGATATCAAAAATAGCATTAGGGTAATTACATTTTGCACTTGTAATGTTTCACAGGCAATAATGTAACTGAAAAGTACTCTTTTTTTTTTTTTTTTCCTTATAGTAACCTGGCCATTCCCCACCAGAACCAGAGTTTTCTACTCTTTTTTCTTCTTAAGTTGAACAATGAAGTTACCAAAAGTTTTGGGGGGTTTTTAGCACCTTCAACACAGAATTGTATCCAATAATGAGATCTGAAGAACAAAGTGAGGTAAGTATTACACTGTTTGACTTGGGAGATGTTCTGTAGCCTAAGATGATCCATTGTGTCATCTGCCTTCAGTACTGTTCCACTGCAGTTTCATTGGAAATCTTTGCTCCTCTCATTTTCTGGAGGAAAAGTAAAACGAGTAGATTGTTTTGTTGTTGTCACTTGGATGTATTCCAGTAGATAAAACTGAACCTTTCTGTTCAAAAATGTAATTCCCTGTAACACTAACCTTAACTTGTGAATTGTGAAACCCATGCAAGGAAGATCAGCACTTGCAGCTCTTCAGTAGAAAAGTGTCTACAGCAAGAAAACCAGACCTCAGTTTCTTGGAAATTGCCATGGAGGTCTGGATTTAAATTGACCTCCCCCTGAATTTACATCAGGTGACAGAATGACCCAAGTGCTACTCACTTGGGTCACCAGGGACAAAGGAAATGGATTTAATTATGGTTTAGACTCAGCTCAACCAGAGATTTTGCAAAGCTTTGTAATAAGTTGGTGGTGCTTCTTTGAAGTCTCGCATCAGTTTCTGGGAAATGCCCAAGTCCTGGGAAGCACATCTTTATTTACAGCTGAAATCTTATTTAGGTGGTACCCATCATCTTGTTTAGACATATTAGATTACATTTACAACTTTGATATTACAGAAAGGATCATTGTTGGCACACAAAGCCTCCAGGAACTGCCCCATGGAAAGCTGCTCTGGGACCAGCTGTGGTTTGGCTCTGCTTCATCCACACCTCCAGTACTTGCAGGGGAAAAAAAATAAAAATATTTGTCTACCTGGCTTTGAGGGGCTCCCTGACCACACTGCCCATGGGTGACTGTTTCCTGCCTAAGCTGGTCATGAAAAAGTGTAGAGGAGCCAAGCTGGACTGATAATTTGTCTTTGCAGCTGTAATAATTTCAATATACAGAAACAACTATTTAAAGAGAGATTGTTGTATAAAAAAGGCACTCTGGGAATCTCAGAATTAAAGCCTGGAAATGAAGGTGAATTCAGATGATGTATTTGAGGGCTCTCCTGCAGTGGGCTAAATCACACAGAGGAAAAAACAAAAAAGAAAGGCACATTGGAAGATAATTTTATTTTGCCATTGAACAGTGCTAGAGACCCTTTTGGTAGATAGACAAATGCTTGTCATTACTTTGTGCTCAAAGGCAACATTGAAAGTGACCTGGAACAGGCAGGAACTGACTTTTTTCTACTAATATGATATGAAAGTTTTATCGTATTAGGAATTTTCTGTCATGGTGGATTAGTATCAGGTCATATTAATGTTCCTTTTTACTAACTTACAATGAAATGTGCTAACGTGACTACACTTCAATATCACATGAGAAGAAAAGCAGAATGATTTTATATTAATGTGATACCATAGAAATATTTCAATACCTCTGTCCCATGGCGAGTAGGAAGAAGTTAAAATAAAATATAATGGCTTGGGACAAGGAGTTTATGGTTTGTTTTTTTTTCCCAGGGATGAAACTCCTTCTCTCACCCTCCCTGCCCCCAACATCATGTCTACATTTGTTAAATGCTTTCTGGATTTTTGAAGTGATTAATTTTGAAGCAGTTTGGGCTTGATTTCATAATTATAGTTGCTCTCCCATTTCTAACTAAAAGTCATTGGGAGCAGCAAATGCTGAATACCTATACAAAACAACCCAGGAAGTTCCAGGCTGACTATCCCTTTACTTTCAACATTGCAAGTGTTGACTTCTCAAAATGTTGATCTAGAAGCCAAATTTAAAAAAAAAAAAATAGAGAAGGCGGGGGCAAAATAAGGGGGAGGAAGAAAAAAAAAAGGAAAAAGAAAAGCCATCATATTGTGTCCATGCTCCATTATGCAGTGAATACTGTGGCCAGAAATAATTAACAGGCACAAAGGGTGGCAGTTAGTCATTTGGCTGTATGATTGTACCTGCAAGCTTTCTTTCATCTGGAGCCAAAATCTGATAAAAATGGATAATGTTTGAAATGTTCAGTCTTATCTAAATTATGACCAGAACAAGCCTGGGTTTAATCTTGGCTCCAAACTTTTACAGGACAAAGCAGATGAGTTTGACTCCTAGATTGAAATTCAAGTCATCTCTAATTCTGAAAATCTGTAATGTGGTTTTCAACGTTTCCTTTTTGATGCAGCTAGCATTCCTAAAAGCTTTGGTCTAAAATAAAAGGGATCAAAACCTGTCAAAAACACTAAAGAGGTGATAAATTAAAGCAGAGTTATTTTTAGAAGGGCAGGATTGGTCCATTGGATGGCATCCATGAAGAAGACTGGGTTCCCTGCTGGAAGGTGATGAAACATATTTACACCAGCTCAGAGGACTTGAGATGGTTCTTCTTGCTGCAGGTACAGCCCTTTGCTTCAGGCCCTTGGCAGGTGAGGGAAAGAGAAGAGACCCCATTGTGTTCCCATTCCCAGTGAGAGGAGCACAGCTGTATTTTTCAGTTGTTATTCTGACTACCAGCAGTCACTGGTCTGGAGCCCCTTATCCTTTTGCTGTTTTGGGGGGGTTTTTTGCTGGGTTTCTCATCCTAGTGCTGTCCCCATGAGGCTCAGCAGCTTCTCATCAGAACGGCCTCAATTAAAACAGCAGCACCACTATCTGTAAATTGCTGTTTTGCACCGTTAATGTTGTGTTAAAGGGCGAGGGTCTGCAGCCCCTTGTCCTTTTGTAGTTTGCTGTCCTGGCCCTGCGTGGGTTGGGCAGTGCTGCCTTCCAGAGCACTGTGGAGCTGCAGGGCAGGGCTGGGCATGTTGTGCCAGCCCTTTTGTCTTAACAAACACCTACAAATGAGACAGCTCTTTGTGCTCCAAAGCATGGCAAGGGCAGGCAGAGGTGCTGGGCTCCCTCTCTCCACCGCTGAACTGGGCACTTCAGCACTGCTGTGGAACAAATCTCCCACTGATCCAGGTTGTTTATGACTAGGTCATGGTGCTGTTGATCTGAGCAGCACTCAGAGATATAAGAAAAAGGTGGGCTCTACCAGGGAATTTGGAACCTGAAATACTCTGCATCATTGAAAACACTGATTTGGGAATCTAAAGCAAAGCTAATCCTAATCCACAGCTCAGCAGAGCAGTAACAGCCACCTGCTAATGCATTCTGGGGAGAAAGTGGGAATAGCCAAGTCCAGCCTGGTCTTTCTGAGACCTGTAGAATAATGTTGTATTAGAGAGGAGAAACTCTGAAGTTTTTATGTCAGGTTATTAAAAACATGTTTGTTAATCATGTATTGTCATTTTAAAGCTCTGCCAGGTTAGAGAACCTGGGCTTCTCATCCTAATGCTGTCCCCTCAGCAGCTTCTCAATTAAAACAGCAGCACCACTACCTGTAGATGACTGCTTTCCATCATTTATATTGTGTTATCTCTCTCTTCAGACTGCTTTTTAATTTTTATGTTTGCAATTATAAGTGATTTAAAGGAAAATTCATTGCACGACCTGTCCAGAGTCATTAAATTCACCTAGGTTGAATAACCTGATGCTCACTTGGAAATAACCACATCAGGGACATTATCTTACTGAATTTTCAGCTAACTTAGAGGTATAGTGCTTATCTTTTCTTCCTTTTTCTCTTCCCTTCAAGTGTAGTGGTGGGGGAGGGGGGAACATTTTTAATTCACAAGAGATAATTAGCCAAGTCTGAAAGCTGTGCACTAATTACAGAATGCTGTATATCTCATGTAGCTGATTGCAGCACAGGTTTCTGAATAGTAGGTATGATTTTTTCCAAACACTGTTCAGTAATTTGAAATGTTATTAGGGGATTAACTTTCCATATGAAAAGCTAAACTAATACTTATTATACAGATTATAGCAGCAAGTGGCCTACAAAGCTGTTGAGGCCATTATTTTTGCAGGCTGCCATCACTGCCAGGGACTGAGGAGAGTGCTGGAAAACCATCCTGGCCAGGGGAATATGCAGAGCAGCATCCTCTGCTGCTCCTCATCCTTCTCTCCTCTGCCAACACCAAATGAGGAGGCAGAGGAGGAAAGGTGTAGGGATTGTTTTGTGCTATGCTGCAAATCAATCAAACTCTGCTGATCTTCTCAAGTTATTTAGGCCAATCTTTGGGAAAATGCTTTTAAATGTTTATTGTTTTGAGAAAACTGAGCAGTACGACTTTAAGTATCTATTTCTGGACACAGGGTGAAGTGAGTTTCTGCATCAGTATTTTCAAACCCCATTAAATAGGTTGTTTTGATTCACTGTTGATGGTGGTAGGTAGAAGCTGTTGCTGATTCTTCTTCTCTCCTACTCACTTTTTTATGCTCTTATAGGGTCACATAGTCTCCCTTTGTGTGACCTCTGATATTTGTCCAGCCCATGGGAAATCTAACTGGATCCCTCCAAGCTAAAAGCATGAAGCTGATGCTTGTAGTTCCAGTGAAAACCTCCCATTCCCTATGAACAAGGCAGCAGCAAATGCAGACCTGCTTTTAAATGCAGGCCATGCGGCTGTGACCATGGAGAATGGGAGTCTGTGGAGCAGGACAAGGAAGCTCTTAGATTTCTCTGCTGAATAAGTCAGCACTTAAGTGTAGGGCTCACACTGGGGCTGTAAAATGCACACTAACCAGTGGATGGAAAATACCTGTGTACAGTTTGTGCTTCTAGGGGAAATGTAACCTGATTTTGGAAGAGAAAGGGATCAATGATAAAGTTTGCTCATCTTTTTAAATCTGTATGATGGTCTAGTGTTAAATTTCAACACCACTTCACCACCAGCACCACCTCCCAAAAAAGAAAACAACCCTGCCATTGTTTTAAAAAGAAATTATTTTAATGTAAAAATGTACTAATTGCATAATATTATTTAGACTGAGTTGTATTCTTTGTTTTGGAAAGTACTTGGTCAACTCTTTATTAATAATTTAAAACAGATTTCATTATGACTTTTTTCTCTGCCTTTTTGTCTTCACTTTGCATTCTTTGATAGATCAACCAGCAGAGTTCTTCCTAAAAAGGACTTGCATATTCTCTTTAACAAATGTCCAAATTATTTATTAAAAAGCAAATTATCTGTTCTCACATCTGCCTACCTTATTAACCAATTCTTCCTTTGCTTTTCTTTTCTGTGCTCTTTTTCTGTTTGTAGAATTATAGCTTCAGCCCCTCTGTTTGTGCTGATATATGATTGAATAGCTTATTGAATGCACTTTGTCCACATTTCTGGAATACATTTGCTGTTCTAAATTTTTTAATGCATTTAGCTTCCGATATGAAACTTGGGGAAATGGTTCTGAACATCTCCACATCAGGTTCCCATTGCGTCCCTTTGTCTATCCTAGCAGCAATATCCTCTGAGATTTCCTCCTGCAGACATCTCTGAAACCCTTAATTGAACCACTAGTGTGCTTGTTTAAAGTGTTTCCCTCGCTTGGCTTTCTAAAATGATTTTTAAGCTTTCCCTACACACATTTCCAGTCTCCCCAGCCTTTCCCTTAACTAATGGCATTATGATGGTCTCCTGCCTTCAGGGATCTCTCCTGAACTACATGAACTCCTAAAGTGTCAGTAAAGACTTATCTCACTTTCTGTTCCCACTTTTATTTCTCTCTTGAATACCTGGGCTTCCTTCAGGCTCAGCTGTGAGTAGCTGTGCATCCTTTTGCAAGAGAAGAAAGGGGTGTAAGTCACTGCCTCGCTCCCCTGCACGGGCTGCCACTAAACTGCATTGTACAAGAAAAACTTGGCATTGATGCCATTAAGAGTGGATCAAACAGCGAGTTCTTCTGGCTTTTTATATCAGGATAAGCCCATGTGGTCCTTGCATCCTCAGCTGTCTAACCAGAGTTAGGAAACCCAGACTGAAGTGCCAGTGAAGCTTCCAGGTTATAGCTCCAGCTTACATACCAAGTCACAGATTTGGGAAGCCTTGGAAAAACTTGGCATTGATGCCATTAAGAGTGGATCAAACAGTGAGTTCTTTTGGCTTTTTATATCAGGATAAGCCCATATGCTCCTTGCATCCTTAATTGTGTAACTAGAATTAGGAAACCCAGACTGAAGTGCCAGTGAAGCTTCCAGGTTATAGCTCTGGTTTACATGCCAAGTCAGAGATTTGGGAAGTCTTGTGGGAGAGATTAAGGAATTTAAAATTTCCAGTATGATGGAAATTTTAAATTGTTTCTCCTAGCAGTTTATTTTGATTTAGAAAAAGCAAGCAAAACCCAATTCTATCATAGGTTTTTTACTAAGATCAGCCACCATGAAACCCTTCACTTTTGCAGTTTTGATTGTTATGACAGGGTGAGGAGCCAGACAGGACTGAAAACGCCACTTTGCCCCAGTACCCTGCTGCAAAGCACCAGTGTTCAGGTAGGAGGTATTAGATACAGTTATACCTTGGAACAGTCAAATTAAGGCAAATTAATTCTTTAAATATTCCCAGTTGTCATAGGATTTTAGTTTGATGCTTTTCACTCTGGTTCTGGAAAGTGAATTCTTAAATCTTTGGGTTTGACCCAATTAAAAAAAAAAAAATTAAAAACCCAAACCAGGAAAAAACCTCACACTGAGAGATTTTGACTGCCTGATTCACTTTTGGTTTTGTTTCATTTGGTTCAGCCTTTTTCTTTTAATACTTGATCAAATCTTTCACTTCAGATATTCTGTGGATGGGTTCAAAAGCAGTTTTGTTTGTCTTACATATTGTTCCATATATCTGTCTTGAGCTATGCTGGCTTCTCTTGTCATTTTGACACTGATTTACTGGAATGAATTTATATTTTAAACTCTGTTACTGTTCTTTAAATGCCTTCCATTCCACATTAACATTTCTCAGCAATGGTTAGTTCTAATTAGTTTTTATCCAGCCTGTTTGCAAATCTAGCACATCTTTTGAAAACAAACTTACTGAAGAATATCAGACATTTGAAGAACATCAGTGATCAAATGACTTTGCTGCTGGTAGTTCATCTATGTTCTGAGTGTGCTTGCACCCAGTTATATAAATCATTTGTATGTAGTCATTTAACTCCTAAAGGAAAAAAATAATTCTATTGAAAGGTCTGCTGCAGAAACTCATTTTTCAATGACCTATAGCAAGTAGAGATTCAAAGGCTTGTGAGTAGGTCATGGATTTCTGTTGGGGAGTTCTGAAAGAGCTCACTCTGTCAGCAGCTGAGCCCCAAAAACTCACTCCCACCACACTGGGATGGGGGAGGGACTTGGAAGGGGTAAAAGTGAGAAAAATCTAAGAGTGAGATAAAGACAGCTCAGTAGGGAAAGCCAAAGCAATCCACACAAGTAAAGCAAGGAATTCATTCCCCTTTCCTGATGGAGCTCAGCCATGCCCAGGGGAGCAGAGCTCCATCCCAGGGCTCCATCCCAGGGGAGCAGGGCTCCGTCCCACGGGAGCTCCATCCCAGGGGAGCAGGGCTCCATGCCACGGGACAGGGACTTGGGGGGACACACACCACACTCCAAACATCCCCTTTTCCTCCCTCTCCCCCCAGCTCCGTGCACTGAGGATGGGCCAGAGGGTCTGGGACACCCCTGGGGCTGGCTGGGCTCTGCTGGGTCCTCTCCCAGCTCCTTGTGTGCTGGGGTGGGAGGCAGGAATGGCCTTGGCTCTGTGTGAGAGCTGCTCAGCAATAACAAAACCACCCCTGACTTACCAACACTGACCCCAGCACAAATGCAAATGCCAGCTATTATGGATAAAAAATCACTCCATCCCAGTCCTAACCAGCACACATTCCTGCTGGCATGCTTTGATGGCTTTCCACCTGCCCACATGTATGAGTGTGCCAGGGTTTGTCTGGATCTTAAACAGGTTTTCAGTTTTTCTAGAGACAGTGGAGAGCCAGAGCTGTACCAGGATAGCTTTATAATTTTCAGTGAAAGAAATTTGCATATATGTTAACATTTTTGTTCTGTTTTAAACCAAACAGCTGAATAATTTGCTTCTTCATCTGTCTTTCATGTGCTGCTGCACACACATCCATTACATGTCCTTTACAGCAGAAAATTCCTGTGCAGAGATGTTTCATTCAGTGTTAGTTTTTTTTCCTAGCAGGACTGTTTGCAGAAAAATATATTTTACATTTATTTTAAACAGTGTCTGTGGATGTAAATGAGCATAGGTACATTGAAAGAGAGAGAGAAAATGTCATTTTTAGAACCATACAATTAATATGAGCTGAGGGTTGATGCATTTGTGGTGTGCCATTCTGATCTGTGTGATTATTTTCTCTCTCCCTTCTATGCTATTTCTTCATGGTTTGGTGCTCTCGAGGTACAAATTTTAGTCAAATAAAGACAAAACTGTGGTTGTTTTATTACTTGTGTTACTGTAATTCTTAGGAATCCAAGTCATGAGGCATAATTTCACTGCCCTAACCACTGCAGCAGTGCTGAACCAGAAGAGATTGCTGAAGAAATTACAGCCCAAGAGAAAGGAAAGCACAGGGGTGGAGGCAGAGGGGGAATGCACAGCCTGAGTTCAACACCCTGGATGGGGCTGGTGGGAGTCTGAGGAAGTTTCTTTCTCCCCACTCTCTGCAATGCCAATTGCTCTATTAGGTCTTCATTTCTTGCTCTCTGTTTAGTCTTGCTGATGGAGGAAACATAATTAATGTGCTGCTTGGCAATTACATCCTTCCCAGCTGTGGCTGAGGACAGCGTTGGGACCTAACTAGAAATTTAGAAAACCCTCTGAAATATGAGGAGCAGCATGGAAGCACATGAACATTTTTTTAGCTTGTATTTGGCCTTTAAAAAAATAACTTAGGTGAACAAGAGAAATAAAACTTTCAGCACTGGGTGAGAGATCAGCCATCTTGGGAACTGTGAGGATTTTTGGGAGTGAAGATGAGACCTGTGGCACTGGATGGACTGGAGGGAATGAATTATTGCTCTGCTTTGCAGTGGTGCTGGGAGCTGTGCATTCAGGAAAAAAACCCCATTGTAGTAATAAAGTTATAAATAATGAGGGACTGCCTGGCTAAAAGGCTGAGCTGTGAGGCCTTGTATGAAAAGAACCTGCAAGTCTTCAAAGATTGCACTCCAGAAACTGGGTTTGGATGGATATTTAAGAGAAGTGCAAGTGCAGCTTGATGAAAGCAGATAGATCTTGACTGAGCAAACTTTTACAGTAAATTTGGCTTTCATTTTGATTTTAATGTTACTCAGATTTTTAAGGGAAGCAAAGCACCGAAAGCCAAGCAGATTTCATCTGTGCTTGATTTCCAGGTTTGATTGGAGAGCAGGAGACAGGGAAAATTCCCCTCCCCTCACAGTACTATTGCTGTCTGTCCATCCCCATCTGCTTGTTCCACCCTAATCCTTAATGCCAATTTCATCACACTTAGGTAACCAAAGGCTATGTGGGATTGTTCTGGGTTTTACTAGAAGCAGGGAGGGTTGGTGCAGAAGGTACAGGAGCTCTGAGGCTTTGCTTGCCTCCACAAGCCTGTTCCAGTTGGCAATAATTTGTCCCTTTGACGTAAAGTTTTGCTCACAGTGTGTGCAATCTTTTCCCATTACACATAATTTTTAATTTCATTGTAAAGCACATGTTTGGAGATAGTGCAATCCTGCCTACAAAGCACATGTGAAATTTCAGCATGCAAGTAAGTGTAAAATATTTGGTTTGATGCTGCTCAAACCAATGCTTTTTAGCATCATGGCATACAGGTGGAGAAAGTATAAAAATATGGTGTAATGCAGTGGAATGAAAAAGTATCTTTCATTTCTATTCTGAGAATGCAGCAAAAATAGCCCAATGTCAAATGCTATTTGATATCACTTCTTAATGGTCTGATACACTTATTCTTTATGTGAGCCCACTGCTGTCTTGCTTATGCTGCAAAAATTAAAAAATACCTATATTCTTTTTTTTTTTGGCTCTAAGTGTACCAAATTAGTTTCTTGATTTCATTC
Organism: Passer montanus; assembly: GCF_014805655.1. Taxonomy (NCBI): domain Eukaryota; kingdom Metazoa; phylum Chordata; class Aves; order Passeriformes; family Passeridae; genus Passer; species Passer montanus. The sequence goes on along the minus strand of NW_024370374.1, from coordinate 6,114,249 downwards.
TCAACTCCTGATGATTTTTGCCCTGACTAATTGATGACATTCCTACCTTCATGCTGTAGTAGAGAATTTGAACTTAACAGCTCCCTGTAGAGTTTACCAAATCTTGTCTGTCTGCAGGGGAATGAATCCCATGCAGTTTCACTTCTTGCCAAATTGAGAGGGGGTGGCTGCAAGGAATTGCAGCCCTGGCATGTCTGCTCTGACACCAGTGCTGGACAAGAAGTAGCAGTAAGAAAGCAACTTTCAAAGCTTCTCTGTAAACCCTGGCAGATTCAGCAATGCTGAGCGTTTGGATTTTATTCTAACATTAAAGCAAGCAATTGTAATATTAAAGCAAGCAGATAAATGGGAGAAACAGGTAATAAACATACATTGCATATTTTAATTGCCTATTGCATCTATTGCACATTGCATATATAAACATGTATTACGTATTGCATATTTTAATTGCATCTTTTAAAATTAAACAGCATTTTGAGCTCAATTAGTTGGTCTGCACACCCTGGCAGGGCTGTGCTGCTGTGCTGTGTGTCAGCTCTGGGCACAGCTCGGGTTGCAGGCCTGAGCTCTGTGCTGACAATAACCTCACTGTCTCACTGACCTCTTCTGACAGTCTATGGCCGGTTACTTTCAGTGATTTGCAAAGCTGACATTTCCCTTTAGTGAACCTGAAACTCCTTTCTGCTGTATTGCCCAGATCTTGTGAACATAGCAGGCAGTGGTGAAAAGCAGGGAAAAGAGGGCTCCTTTCTCACTGAACGGGGGGTTTACAGCAAGTCCGAGGGGTGGAAGGAGCTGGGGTATAAACAACTGGGCCCCAGATTCGTTGTGGTCAGAGATTTATTTCTATTAATTTGTCATGCTATAAATGCCACACTACTCTTGTGTTCCATAGCAGATATCCTCCTGATCTTACAATATTTTCCTTCCTTATGGTAAAGTGTATCTGATTGAGCCAATTTGTACTGACAGCCTTCCTAAGTTAACTTCTCTGTGAATTCCCAGTTCATTTAATATATTTTCCTCATGCTTCCCACATTTGAGCTACCTTTGTTCTGTGTCTGAAGGATAGGAAGCTGATAGTTATTTTATATTTATATTTCAAGGCTGCTTAATGTTTAATGAGGCTGAATATGTTGTAAAAAGCTTCAGAACACTCAGGCTGGTTAATATTTCATGTCGATCTACAGAGACAACTTTATTGATCTTTTAAGCATCTGCTAAACAAGACAAGGAATAAATTAGATTTTGGTCAGTTTGATTTGGCTGGTGAGTTAAATAGCTTTTAGAGCATTATCACCTTTTAAAATGTTTTGTTTCCAGTTGAATAAAGTAGATTTTAAAGGCAGTATTTCATGTCGTTTCTCATTGCCCTTCATCTTGCCTGTTTCATTTCAGCAGTGTTTGTGTGTGTTATGAGGGATGCAGGAATACAAAGAGGGGATGTTTGCACTGGCTGCTTTATGCACCCATAATTAGACCTTCTGAAGGCACAGTGGAAGGGCCCTACCTGTCCCTGTTGCCTGCATTTTGGACACTGGTTCCCACTATTAAACTAATATTTATTTACATCACAGCTACATGCCTAGAAAATTCTCCGTAAAGCTGGACCATGAATGCAGTCTGATTCAGGGGAAAATCTACCTTATTCCCCAAGCTCCTTATCCCAAAGGACCTATTTTAACATCTTGTATGCAAGTTTACTTTTTACCAGCTTTGGGATAATAAGTGCAGAAAATGGATTTCTTTGCAAAAAGAGGAAAAATAAATTATCTATTCAGATGTTTACAGAATTGTCCTGTAAAGCTACTGCAAGGCTTTGCAAAGGTCCTTTGATACTGAAATAATTTCAAAACAGGTTTGTGATGATTGAAAGTTGCCAAACTCCGTGCCCAGAACACGCAGCACACATAGAGCTGATCTAAAATAGACATTTTTATTAAGAAGCTGAGTAGGCAGCCTTGGCACAGAGCCGTGGGGTTTGAATGTTAGCTCAAGAATAAGTCATGCAGCTTACCCTATAGAAAGACCCATGAAACATTTGGCAGTTTGACTAAACTCAAGTGTAAATTACTGCATTTAATGTCTCCAAGAAAACAGTACTCTCTAGCCTGCAAGTATACAAATACTTTTCTGGTATAGAGCTAACTTATAAATTATTCTGTAGTAAACTAAATATTCCAATTCAGTATAACCCTAAATAAGTCTGTTTCAGGTTAGATATAAGTATATATGGGAGTAATGGAATCATACTTTTTTTAGTCCCTTGCATTTGTGGAGTTTCTTTGATTGATCGTTTAACTATAGTTTGCTGTATCCAGTTTGGAACAGATGTAATAGCTATGAAAACTTCATTTCTTTGGCAGAAAACAATTAAAAGTTGTCAGTTATCAGCGATTTGGGGAGGTCTGGGGGCTCCCAGAAATGTTACACCTGTACTGTTAACTGAATTTAAAACTTAAGGACAAAACAAAAAAGGCAAAAAATTGATGCCAAATATGTTAAAGTAAGAGCAGGAATGAAGAGAAGGATACCTCTAGGATACCTCTCCAGCACTCCTTTTGCTTCATTCCTGCTGCCTGTGGAATTTCCTTGTGAATCCACTCTTTAAAAAACATGCTTCCTATGATTTTAAAATGTCTCACCTACCTTTACATGTTACCATGTAAAGATTTCAGGAAGTTTTAGCCATCTGAAATCTGTTGCAATTGTCATTTGATTGGTTCTCAACAAGAATGCCTTCCTTTTGTGTCCCAGTAACCTGTGTGATGCAGTGAAAGCCATATTTAAATTTAAATTAGGAGTAATTTGGGGGGATATCTCTGACTTGTCCATCTCATCAGTACTGTGTTCTGTATGTCTGTGTTACCTTACAGTTGATCTAATGATCAAAGCTCATCCCCACTTTTATTTCTTCCTGAAACATTAAATTCTCTGACTTTTATCCAAACAGGAGATATGTCCTGAGAAGCCCTGAGGACATCAGGCTCCTGGGAGTTCAGTAAGTACAGTAATTACTTCAAGGTACATTTTCAAAAGCTATACTAATTTTTCATCATTAGTACTCCCATTGGTCCTTTTTTAAAAGCTGTCAGGCTATTCCCATATTTAAAAAAATTTCCTACACATCTCAATGCATATCTAAATTCTTGTTGATATTTGAACTTTGATAAATGATATTTGAACTTTGAGAAATGATAAATGAACTTTGTCATTTCTAATGTATGTGTCCCCCTTAATTAGTACTCAGATTCTAATAGTACTCATTCTAATTAGTATTCAGATTTGGGATTGTCCCATGACTTGTTCTATACGGCTGTTCTGGAATTTCAGGTATGTGCTAGTTCCAGACCACAAATGTGACCAAATTCACAAATAAGGCCAACTAAGAAACATTTAAAAATAGTAAAACTTCAAGTTAGCCATTTTTGGACCCTTTATGATTATGAAATAAATTCTTCCACAGGGAAAACAGCTAATATGCAGTATATGAAACAGAGCTCTGCTGCCCTCAGAGCCAACACTTGTGCTGAGGCTGGCTATCCCTTACTCATCAATGGGAACAGTAATGCATGCTCAGGACCATTGCATCCTTGTCACTGCCACAGTGAAGAAATGCTGTTTGTTCCTTTATCCTGTGGAGAGGCAGATGCAGGGGTGAAATTGGCTGTTGTGCCACCTGCACGTGTGTGCCCCTTGCTCAGTTTCATACTGGGGAAAGCTGGTACGTTCTTCTTCTGAGGTTGCTTTGAAATTCACCATGACTGGTGATTATATAATATAGATATTGTCTATAATATAGATTATCAATCTGTATAGCACTCAGGGACATCAGCCTTAGTGGTGCCTGAAACTTCAGTGGGAAATAATCCTCAATTCTCCCTCTGAGATTAGTGGAAATGGTTAATATGCTGCTTGCTGGACACTCTGAATGGAACACAGCACAACTAGACTGGGGCCATGAAAAGAGAAGTGGTGGATGCTTCCAAGTGCTTGGCTATAGACCAAGTCAGGTTTTGCAAAATTCTTTGCTGTCAAATCTTTTTTTGTAGATCCTTCTGTCACTCTGTAAAACTCACTTCATTTGCTAAGGGTGATGCCACCATGACTCAATAAAATGCTTCAGGCTCCCTGAGCAGACCACTAAGACTTTACACGCTGCCTTCCATGAACCAGACTTACACCCTAACCATCTCACAGGAACATGAACCAGTCTAATTCCTTGATGTTAGTGCTCAGTAGCAGTAAGATCAGGATGTGATGGTTGTAGGGTTATTTCTGACCTTCAGTTCCACCACCCCATTGTTCTGCTTGCCTTTGGGTGGCCAAGGCCTTATACTAGGCCTTAGAGTAGTTCTTATACTCCTTAGAACTAGGAGTTCATGATAACTTCACTGGGATCAAGATCAGCTTCTGCACAGCAAATAATAAAACATTCTGCAACTATTGTAAGGTACTCGTGTAATGGGAGCAGGATGGGCTGTGATCTCCTTTCTCTAGGGAGTTCTGCACAGTCCCTTTTACTGGAATAGGAGACAGATTCAACCTGACTGAATCATTAAATGGAATTATAAGACAGCGAGCATTAGCCACTTAGCTCATTTCATAAATCCCAATAATTAAAACTGCATGGGCAATAATAATGGCTATTCCAGATATCTAAGTAAGAAAAATGCACCTTTGATGCATTGTGGCACAGGCATGGTGAAAACACTGAGTTAATGGAGGATCTATGTAATAAGTTACCATACAGAACCTGCAGTTGGAAATATATAAACACATTTCCCAACAGAATTTCACTGTGTCACAATTGATTAAGAAAATCGGCAATAACTGACAAGATAGGCACAAAATGGATTTTCATGTTGCTGGGATGAAGTATGGCTCCCAGCAATTAATGGTTTTAGTCATATTAAGAAGATAAATAATGCTATCTGACATTTCAGTATTTCACATTACACTAAAATTTTGTAACGTTTGCTCATAATATGAGTTGAAATATGTTACCTAGGAAAAAAAATGTTATCTCTGGAGCAGTCAAACCCCATTAGAAACCTTAGGCTTGAAAAATCACAATGTTAACAGTTATATCCCCTAGCAAAGGTTTGCTTTCCTTAAATAGTGTTAAATTCAAACCCAGAAGCTCTAGTCTCTTTTGGAGTTACTCTTCCATAGTGCATTCAGCTTGAAAGGGAAATTTAGAGCATGGAATGTACTGTGCCATTACTGAATGTTGGTAAGAGAAACATAATGGAGAACTGCAGAAACAGGGGAGCCTTTAAAATGAAATCACATCAGGGATGCTTATATTCTCTAAAACTGCTTCTGCACTCTGCTTTATTAAAAAAAGCTCCTAATCTTAATATGACCCCATAACCCACTATTGATAAATAATTTGATAACTTGACACCTCATTCTAGTTGGCGTGTTTGCCTTTTTTCTAGCTGGATATATGCTATCCGAGTACCATTCTTTTGGGAAAAAAAGGAAACCTTTTCCTGGATCTGAATTTTCAGTTACTGTTTGTTTGAAAAGCTCCTCTGATTTCAGCATTCTTACTCACGTAAGTACAGTTTTATCCTGGAAAATACCACTGTGTTCCAAGCAGTAACAGGAATCAAGAACAAAGATGAGAACAGGATTTTTCTCCTGCGTGCTTGCTAATTCTGTTCCAAACTCATTTAGTAATGTGGAAGAAAATGTGATTGCTTGTCAAAGCACAGATGTGTTTTTTTGTTGGGACGGTGCACAGAGCATTCACAAGTGTCATGTTTAGCTGAGGGCAACAATGCTTAGTGTCTCAGCACCCAACTCCCACTGAATTTCAACAAGAGTGAGCAAACAACCTTCCCCTGGGCTCCAGTGAAAATCCTTGGCTTAGTATCCAGTCTGAGCTGCAGTTTCACTCACAGGAAACAAGCGTTTTTTTTGAGGTCTTTTAAGGTATTGTTTCCTGAAATAGCAGAAGATAATTTGAGTACATAGAGAGTACTGAAAATCTGTTAGCAAAATATGTTAGTTTGATAAAGATTGTCAGGATTATTGAGTACAATAAACCTTTCTAAATCCAAGCCATAAAGAAAATATATAATCATTTACACGTGCCAAGATACAATTTTATTGCTTCCCAGATAACACTGCATTTAGGCTTGTATTTAACTTGAGGGTACTGTAAAAGCAAAACCAGTTCACTTTTATGACATTTGCCCTACTGTATGTTAGGAGGAGAGGTAGGGATTTTTCAGAGACATTGCTGGCAATGTCACAAGACGTGCACCCCAAAAGCTTAGTGGTGGTGCAAGCACATGGAATCTCCGTCAGACTCAGCAATCTACATTTAATTATCTTCAACTGCAAGATGTAAAATATTCCAGAATGGTTCCATGACCTTATAAAAATGACACTGTTCACAGAGCTCACAGTTCTGCACCGTCTCCTGATGATTTTCACAAATATGTTGAATTGCTGAAGTGTCTCACAGCCTGGGAGTCTCAAAGCTCCCCTCTGGATGGTTATGGGACCAGGGTGTGATGTTTTACACCAAACCTTCCAGGAACCTCCCAGAGAATGCTGCTGTGGAGTCCTGATCTCCCAGTGTTAGTGTCCAGAACAAATTCTAGTTACAGCTACTACATATACTGCACTTCTTTTTGGCTTCTCTTTTTATTTAATGAGGTGACAAAGAACAGTTGGGGCTGTATATCCAGATGCTTTTCGAAATAACCATCCCAGTGCTTTGGGAACTACTGGCTTTAGAGCCTGGTTTGGGTTTTCACATCATCTCTCTGCTAATCTGTGTTACCATTATTGCACCTTCACAGTATCAAAAAGAAGTATTGATTTTATTGTGCTTCTTTTAAAAACCAGTACAGTTTTAAAACAACCAAACTTAGAGAAGTTGGTTATATAAAAATATACAAGTAACAACTCACATTATACAGTAAAAAAGAAAGCACCTGTGTGGAAAGCTTCCCCCCTTTTTTGGAAGGAGAGCTGTCTTTAGAGTTGCTTCAGTAACATGTATTTATGGGTATATACACACAAACCCAGAACTTCAGCCACAAGAATCTGTCCTCTTAGTGGCAGAGGAGACAGAAGGCCCAGAGGGCTGACATGTCTCATTCTTTCTCCATCACAGAGCTGCTGCCATTCACACTGTGTGAACAAGAGCAGGGCTGGGGCAAAGTGTGAAAAGCAGGAGGTCAATTATGCTCCATGTGGCTCAACTCCTCCCAGGAAGCAGCAAGGCCAAGGGCCCACCAACAGTTGTACATGACCCTGTTGTGGAAGGAGCAGCTGCCAGGCTGGACCCTGCATCCCTGGCTGGGAATGCCAGGGACAAGGCCACAGTGAGGCAGGAGCCACGGGGCTGCTGGACACTCCTGCAGCAGCACTGACCCAACTGGCACACAGAAACTGTGTGGAGACAAAGCTGGTATCAAACTCTTCTCTGGGTAGGAAGGAGGCTCAAAGGGTTACCTCTAAACCATTACATGCTATTAGAAAAGACAACTAAATAATTTAAGTCTGTTTAAACATTAGGGTTCTAATCCTAGGTGCATTTCACTATGGTAAAAGTGGGTATTTTAAGAAAATACTTGGCTATTAAAGATCTTTGCAATGTTTTTAGAAGTGCTTTTTCCATGTCAGGGTCTAACCTATTCAGAAAAGTTACCTTCTTAATTTTTTCAAAAATAAAACTGTAGTAACTATATACTGTATTTAACCATGTGAAAGGAGTAAAAAGCTATTTCTATGTGGTTTCTGAGGTAATAAGCTGGCATGTTAAAAATAATATTAATACAAGTCATTCAGTTGTGAGTGTCCCTTGCCCATCTTCCCTCCAGGAGGGGATGGACATGGTGATTTCAGTAAAGTGGAGAAAAGATGTGTGGCCCACTGCATCATAGCTCATCATGGTTTCTGGTGAGGTCCTCCCCATAATTAGTAGCTTGACTTCCAACAAACATATTCCAGTTGTCTAGAACTTCCTCTTTTGTTAGTTTTTGATCCTGGTAGAAGAAAAAAAACAAACCTCTGTAAGAATATTTTCAGAGTTGAGTCAAAGACACACCAGCACAGACTTGCAAGAGCCCTGGGAAACAGTTCTTCACAGCAGCAGGCTGCAGGCTCAGCAATCATTTGTAGCTGTCACAGTGGGTGAAATTTAGACCTCAGTGAAAGACAGAAGTCCCACAAGCTTCAGGTAGGTCAAACTGCAAACTGAAAGTCCTTTGTAATGCCAAGCAGTAGGAACAGTAGGTTAACAGTGGATTACCTAGTACACAGTTTTGCCCAGTGGTTTGGTTCATCTTCCTGACTGTAAAAACAAAAATCCTCTGGTGCACTTTGTGGGAGGTGGTTGCTTATGTTAGCAGTTTACACTTTCTGTGTTCAGAGTATTTTGGCTTTCAGGTTCCAACTTTGCTTGCATTACCCTTTTGAAGACCATCTGGAATATACTGTGCCTCATCAGAGCCAGTGTTTAAGTGAAGGGTGTGTGCTTGAACATAGAACTGAGAGTGGTTTTGCTACCCCAACATTTGAGTACAAGGGGTATCTAAATGTAATTTTATTTTCCTATTTCAGTCTATATTAACATGCAAAAGTAATGACCACTCTTAAAGGAAAAAAGAGTATTTTTGCTGTGTTGAAATGTCCAGGTTTAAGATGATAGTTTCTCATCAAACCTAATGAAAGCCAGGAGACCCCTTCCAGAGCTGATAAACTGTATTTTACTACTTTGTAACTCTAACACTACCAGCTGAAACTGGCATGGAAACATGAATCCACTGGCAATTCTCTAAAGAAAAGTTATTAGAAATAAATTCTTGCAAGCTGGTATTTTAAAAACCCACAAGACCTTGTATAACTTCTTTAAAAACAATACTGGAACACTACATACCTTGTCTACATCAGATTCATAGACTAAGTGCCTGGCTTCAGCTAGTGCATGGTCATAGTCCTGGGGGAGGATCCAGTGCTGGATCTCATCTTTGTCCATCTTTCCATCCTTGTTGAGATCACGAAAATCTGAGAACTGTTCACGCTCTGTAATCACCCAGTCGGGCTCTGGTCCACCCTCTTCATTTGCAAACATATCAGCTGGAGGGGAAAAAAAGGTCTTGCTTGAGTCCTATTTACTTTGCAAATTAAGCACAAACTAAAGACATTTTCACAGTGTTCCTCAGAGGGCACTGAACTTTTCACTCTTTGTACATTGTCTCTGTACAGAACAAGAAATGTGGGGTATAGATAGAGTAGCTGTATCTTCTCCCAGGCCTATTTCTTCACTGCTGGTGATTCTGCCCATTCTCACAGCACCCTGTATCATACCTGTGCAATTCTGGTGGGGCGAACAGGAGAGCTCAAAGGCCATCATCTGAATTTCAGAATCAACAAAATCCTCTAAGGATCCTTGGCTGAACAGCAGTCTTAAGCTTTTGTGCTAGGCTTAGTCACATGGGGAGAACTCAAGAACTCAGCCATTTTATCTTGTCCCTGCCAGAAAATGTCTTTGTGGATAAGATCAGACTCCAGCCAGCAGAGTGATTACAGGAAAAAAGGCACAGGGGGAATTTAGGCAAACAAAAATTGCTAAATGGAACTTTTCATGCATTTGTACTGCTTTTAGAGAAGTCTGTGTGAGAGACATTCATCTTAGCAGATCAGTTCTCTTTTCACCATGCAGTGCTGCAGCACATTCCAGTAGAAGACACTCTTCCAGGAAGAAAGAGATGGAGAAGTCACAAGTCATGGACGTGTGAGGAGCCACAGGCACAGTGCACTTGTCACACACTGGTGCCTGGGGAGGGAGCACTGTTTGTGACAGGCTGCAGAGATTACACACACGAGCTGCTCTGCTCATCACTCCTGTGCTACATTTTGGGAGCACTGGTAGGACCACACCACGGTGGCAGCTGCTTTCTGCATAAACACAGGAGAGCAGCACTGATTATTAAAACCAACTGACTTCTACATGTGCTTTACATCACAGGCCTTTCCAAATAATGAGTGGTGTGTCTGTGTCATTCTTCTGGTCACTGTGGCCAATCCTTTCCTTCTCATCTTATTCCTCAATAATTCCTCAATCAATTCCTCAATATTCCTTCCACTCTTCTATTTAGAATTAAAGCCTGCTTTGTGATACTGCTCCTCTCCTCTCCAGTGCCTTTTGTATTTGGTTTTCAGGGATATGCTAAGGAAAAGTGTAGCCACGTGGATGGTGTGAGGGTCAGAGGCAGGCTGGTATCTGTGGGAAACAAATGTTGAATTCAAAGGCAGGAGTAACTCCCCTGACCCTGCAGTATGTGTACATTGGGCTGAGGTTCTCCATTGTCACTGTCCCCAGTGTCCCTGAAATATTCTGTTACCTGCCCATGCACAGTGACAATTTAGTTCTCTCTCCTCAACATTGTTACAGGCACTTTGCTCCACTGCTTGTGTAAATCTAAACCAACTTTTGCAAAAGACAAAATGGGAGGAAAGAAGGGAAAGGAGGGTGGGATCATTCTATAAGCTTCAGCAAATCTCCCCAGCAAATATACCATCTAGAAAATAAAATTTTTTGGACTTGTTTTTGTTGATCCTTATAAACTACTAAAGAAGATATTTCGTTTTCTGTTAGCTTCTTAATCCCAACTTCATCAAAATTTAAAAAAACTACATCTGAAAAAGGAAAGTAGGAATATTTTAAGCATAGTTTTCTCAACTCAGGAAGATAACTTCAGACAACACATTCACTTTCTTTTTTCATTTTTTAAAGTGCAAATTATATTGTTTATTTGAAGCAACTGACATGTCCTGTCAATTTGATTTTTATCATCCTTGCCAATGTGGGGTGATCGTGACTAGAACATTCTATGTTCCTATCTATAGAAGACAAGAAAAACCAGCATTCACATGGTAACAAATGTTGACAATTACCTTATAATTATATGTAGGTAATGTCACTGAATGAACTGAAATTACTGTGGAAATTATGCTGCTCTGTTATTTCAGTCATAGATGAATAGCATTCACTTTCTGGGCTAAATATAATTTACAAGGAACAGAACCCCCTGCCATTAATTAGCGTGTGTATATTGTTCCTGATTCTATGTGAAGTGATCTTTATAGCACCACTAGAAACAGAAAGCTTCATCCAACTTTGCACTAATGCCTTCTTAGTGCTACTTTCTGGATTTAAAACTCATCAAAATATAATGGTATCATCAGTACAAAAGTATGGGCTTTACTTACTAATTAAACTAGGGAAAAAAACCTAGTAGGAACAAGGTGAACTTTCTCTTTTTGCAGTGGTTGCTTCCCAGGTGTTTTGGATATTTGAGAACCATCCAAAACCAGTTATTTGGAAAAAGATTATTGCATTTTCTGACCCTCCTGCATTTCTAAACAATGCCTTCAAACAGCAGTTGATATGGTGCAATATACAAAGAATACCCCTGCCATGAAGAATATTATTCCAGATTCTCTTCTTTTGTTCTCATATAACTCTTAGCTGAGTTAAATAAGAACAAGAGGAGAATTTTGTGCTGGGAAGCATGAGGAACTCTTCCTGGTCATGTTGCTATCTACCTAAAATGAAACTAAACTTTCTGGGTTGGATGGTTGGTATAAAACAGTTGAAGTGTTTGCTCTGGGTTGTTAATGCTGCTGCAAACTTGAGCGAAGATAGGAAAATGGACTGGAGATTATACAGGAAACAAATAACAACACCTACCAATGTACTCATCTTGATCCACAAAACCATCCTCGTTTTTGTCTATGTCTTCTAAGGTTTCCTGGAAAACAATTTTGCATGAAAGTAATCAAAAAAAAAAACCAAAAAAAAAACCTGAGAGCTCTGACTACCTGCCTTTGATCATTCAGCATTCTGAGGTCTTGACCTGCCCCTGTACACAAGTGAATGTAGTCTCACTGAATCCAGTGGGACTGTTGTTTACACAGTGAATATACAAATAGCCTTTCATGTTGAAAAAAATCCCCTGTATGAATGAACTGCTTACGTTAGGGGCAGATACCAGCTTGCATGAAACACTCAGCTGCTGCATCTCAGCACAGCAGCAGCTCCTTTTATTCTGGCTTAAGTCTGTGCCCCAAGATTGTTTCTTGATTCCATTTAGGAGCTGTCTAAGGGCACTTAAAAAGTCTTTCTTATGTTGAGACTTCTAAACCAAGTGAGTATCATGAAAGGCATCCCCTTTTGTTCCCCACTTAGCTATTATGTGTGTGTCTCTCTCTAAACCCTGCCTGGAAAGGTGAGAGAAGCCTTCAAAGTTCACCTATGAAAGTGCAAACAATGGCATTGATTCTGCTTTGCTTACTAAGACAACAATGTTTTTCATGTGCTCAAACTCCTCTGGGTGCAGGAAAGCAGTGAACTCTTCACGAGTGGCAGCCAAGTCTCCATCCAGATCTGCAGTTTTGAATCGTCTTTCATCTCTGGGCAGCATTTTCTTAAAACTGTGCTGATCAGTTGCATCTTGGAATTCTTCTGGATTTTCTGCAAACGAATCAAGACGATCTCAGAGGTGCTTTCCTTTAAAACATACTAGCAAAACAAAGCTGTTGGAGTCAAGAAATAAAAAGGTTTATTGCCAGAATAGCTGTTGTTCTAAATGGGAATTCTCTTCCCCATGAAGTTTTAAATTCAGGGGTCAAACACTTGGTTTGATTTTTAAAGGTGACAGTAGCAGGAGGTAAATTTCTGAGCAAGCCTTCTGTTGCAATCCAGAATAATGGATTTTGCATTATTGTAGATTATCCCTTACAGATTTTATCTGCCTTTACAAGCACCACTGAGGCAATATTTGGGGTAGACTTCATTCACAGAAGTTTTCTTCTTCTTTAGGAATCAATATGATCCACACAACTTTTCAGTTTCAACAAGAGCAAACCAAGGAAACATGGTTTCAGAAGGTGGCAGACTGACTGAAATTATCTCAGCGCTACGCCTCTGCTACAGGGAACCTAACAATTATTTTCAGTTTGAAACAATGGCATTTTTTCAGAGTGTTCAGTGGCATAAAAGGAATGGTATTTGATATAATTTTTTTAATAGGATCATTAAACTGACTTTAAAAATGAAAAATACTCATAACAATTTCACAATTGATGTGTTGGGAGACAAACACAGGTGAAAAAGACTGGGCCAGGAATTACAAATGGGAATTTTAAGTATCCATTAACACAAGCTCACCATGCTGCTCTCCAAATCTTGGGGCTTGGAGGGAGCAAAGACAAAGGACTGAGAAGGGTTCCAGGGATAAGTCTGCAGGGACTGCGTGTCAAACATTTCCTCCCACAAATGTAACAAACTCCATTTAAATCGAAGGTAGACTTTGGAATTATTACTGCTACAGGAAGCTTGCTCTAGAAACTGCCTCTGTGGTAGGTAAATATTGTTTTCTCATTTCCAGTAAGTATAAATGGTCAATTAATACTGATTTGTTGCTCTGTCAGCATTGCCCTTTAGCTTAAGTGATCTCTTCTCCCCCTCTTCCTTCATTAACTTATAAAGCAAAGGGAACATAGAGGGGGGTGGGAGGAATTCAGGTATATTTTTTAATAAATGTTTCTTTTGCCTGATTTGTTAAGGACTTTCATTTGCTGTTGATCACAGTCTGAAGCATGTTATTCTGCAAGAATGATTTTAATCAACAACTTTGCTATAGCTTAGACAGACTAAATTTTTAACATCTAGACTTAGGATTTTAGAAACTAAATTCACAAATACAGTTAATTAGACAATATATTATTTTTTAATTAAAGTACCCTTTTCAATGTTAAAAAATAATGTATTTCTAACTGGAGGAGGCTTTAATTCAGCTGTGTCAGTATATTTAATGATACCTCTTCAAAACCTTCTGTGTGCTGGTGACCCATGTGCAAAGGGCTGCAATAAATAACTAAAAAGTGCTTTTGACCTCTGAGCATCTATAAAATTTAATGTGAGCTTCAAGAGTCCTAAATGTGACAACAACCTCCAGCTGACTGCAAGGCAAGAAATCATATTTTATTATCTCAAAAATCCTTGATCATACAATCTGTTCTCTTACCTAGATAATAACCATATGTGGCTTGTTTGTACTCTTCCCAGGCAATTTTATCATCCTTGTTTAGATCATAGTCTTTCCAAACTTTGGCCACATTTTCATAGATGTAGCGTTTCTGTACTCGTTTAATCCAGGTTTTTAATTCCTCTGTTGTGATATAGCCGTCTTTGTCGTCATCTATTCTATCCACAATCTTCCTGTAAAAAGAGAGCAGCATCTTTAAGAGCTGGCAGAAAACCAAACTGCATGTCAGGCCAATTTCAATAATCTTTATCTGGCCCTTGATTTTCCACAAAAACTGAATGCCCCAAACTCCTAAAGCTGTCCTACTGGTTAAGGCTTTCCTGCATTTTACACATCATCTTGAGGAATGTGTCTCTATTTGTTATTCAGCATTGCTATGAATAACTCAAAGGGAACTTGCACAACCAAAATTAGTGAGCAGAGAATACCTGGCTTTCTTTTTCTTAGGTTGTGCCTCCTGTTCTTCACTGCCTACAAGGAGTGGCTGTGCTGGCTCGGAGCAGGAGACACCAACTTCACTCCAGGACAAAGCCTGTACTCAAACTTGCTGGAGGCAACCAGGGCAAAAATCCAGGACTTAGTGGACACCTGCAGTCTCTCTTTTGGCTTTCCAGCAGGCTGACACCAGGGTGAAGTGAGCATATGAGTGTGTAATGCTGGGGATGTACACCAAGTACCATCTCCCCTTCCATGCCTGTCCCTCCACTTGTTTCTTTTCTTTCATTCCCAATGGAAACCAGTACTGCTGGTGTTGCCAGGAATGCCTGTTACTCATTAAAGCAGTATCAAGTCTGCAGCAGGTCTCCAGCCATTGCTGGCAGCTGGGCTATAAACCTCTGTCCAGTGTAAAGCTGCCAGCACTGTTGAAATCAGCAGGAGTGAAACATTCTGCACACAGCTGCAGTTCAAAAAAAAAAAAAAAGGACAATGCTCTCTGTACCATTTATGTTCTCTGCAACTAATCTCTCTGCAATTGATAAACTCCACCATTCTGGGGCTGAGCTTGTAAAACTGCCTTCTGTGCCTGCTCTTGGAATTGAGCACATCCACCTTGGCTCTGGCACATCCAGACTGGCTCTGGGCACATCAGCACCCTCCACCCTGCCCATGAGGTGCAGGGGCAGCCTGTCTGCAGTCCCCTGTGCCTCATCCAGTGGCCAGCTCATGCCATGCCTATGGATATGCCACTGGAATGCAGGGGGAAGGAAGAGCAGGAGCTGACTTGTCTAAATCCTGACTTGACACTCAACAGGTGAGCTCCCTAAACCTCAGGGGAAAAGATCTGCACTTCTAAACATTCTTTTCAATTCCACATCTTGGTTCTCCCCAAAGAAACCACATTTGGCCAACTGGAACTGCCCAAGTAGTGAAGCAATGTCTCTTCTCAAGCCTTTGTTACAAAAGTGGTTGCTGAAATAGCAGCAGCAGCTTCCTTCTGCTAAACTTCCAGCAATCTTGTGTGAGTCTGATAGTATCAGATTCAATTTATGAACATGCTGTTTCTGAGTTATGGGGTAAAAAATGGGCTGCTGAATTTCCTTTCTGAATTAGTGTGTGGATTAACTGACTAGAAAACCTTTTCTCTTCTGTATCCATTGGTTGCCAGTGGTCCCTTTCCCTGCATGATGGACTCCATTTGTCATCAGATTTTCCCCACAATGAATTTAATTTCATTTCTTTAACTGGTATTTTTTTTCTACCATTAAGGTATCAAAAGATTATGCTGGTCACTCTTGGCAATGTGCAATGTGAAAAAAGTCAGGACTGTGTAACAGAAAATGTTTCAGGCCTTCTCCTTTTCACCTGTTTTTATAGGTCCAGTGCATCTACGTGCACTGTTCCACCCCACTTCTCAGCTGAAGATGAGGACAATAAAACAGTCTTATCTACAGGCTCCCAAAGGCACAAGTAAAAAGCTGTTGTGTGGACCTCACTTTTTACTGTTATTATTGGGATGACCAGTGTGCTGCCACGTTTCCTAAGCAAGGATGCCTTATAAATAGAGCAGCATGCACTCTTGTTAGAGCAGCAGACTGCATGTTTGTTTTCTCACAGTAATCATTTCAAAATCACTTTTAAGAAGCATATGACTATTAAGCCACAAGATGTTTTTTTAATTATGTTTGTTTTCTCACAATAATCATTTCAAAAAAAAACTTTTAAGAAGCATATGACTATTAAGCCACAAGATGTTTTTTTAATCCTCTCTTTACCTCCCAGTGTGCTGCTATCCAAAATTACAAGGTTGGGGAATGCTGGAAGTTATGAAACTTTCCCAAAGGCCCCCACAGGAACCACATCCCTGATGCTGAGATGCACAGTGCTCACCCCACAGCCTGTCCTCAGAGGGCCACTTCACTTTACCATTTAAAAGGTGATTATTGACTGTGGCTGTACTTAATGTGCCTGTGTCATCCCTCCAAAGGGCAATCAGTGACATCAATGAAGTCACAACTTCTTCCCTTGCTGAGTTAGCATTTGTAAAAATTGTTTAAAAACACCTGTATTGTTAAATCATATCCCTGACTGAATAATCTGTGCTAGTAAATGCAGACCAATATTAGGAGGGCATGTCCATTTTGGTGACACAACTCATGAGAATCTAGGTCATAGCCATGTATGCTGAGAACATGGTTTCTTTTGCTCCTTCTTGAAACAGTGAGGATGGAGTCGACCATTTCTGGCAATCACTTCATCTGTTTACTCACTGAGACACGCAGTGACAGCTCTGAGAAGGATCAAGAGGTTACTCAGTGAGGCTGCAGTGCTACTGCTAATGGTAGGACCAGACAGAAAATTAGCAAGTGCCACTCCCTATGGAAGGGAAGGCAGGGGGGAATCTTAGTGATTCATGCAGATATTTCAAACAACCTTCTTCATGCTAACTACATTCAAGGATCTTTCTTTAACTCCTATTAAATTTAGTTCAGCTTAGTGATCTGGCTCCCTGTTGGTGTAAAGGAGGGAGAAGCAGTAAAGGAAGACATGGTCCCTGCGCTTTGCATAAAGAGCAGTGTGGAAGTAATAGCAACTGAAACACTGTGAGTGAAGAAGTCACAAGTGGGAAGATGCTGCAAGTGGACTTGTAAACGTAGCTGTAGAGAAGGAATGGTTGAAACTCGATTGACACTGATGTGGTGTGGGCAAGTGTCCCGGAGGCAGGGAGCCACAGCAGCACAGCCCTCCAGCAGCAGGTCCAGCAGCTCCCTCTGCCAGCCTCATTGCTGCGGGGCCAGAAGAGGTAGGAGGGAAAAACACCAGAGCATGAATTGCTGGCTGCTCCTTTGCAAAACCAGCGGGGTGCGAGAGAAGTTGAAACCCAGAGGTTCGACCCCCAGGCTACTTTGGGCTACAGGGTCCCACTCGGGGGTACAGAGCATCACAGTGGGGTTCAGGGCACCACTGTGGGGTTCAGGGCGCCACTGTGGGGTACAGGGCATCACAGTGGGGTTCAGGGCACCACTGTGGGCTACAGGGTCCCACTCGGGGGTACAGAGCATCACAGTGGGGTTCAGAGCATCACTGTGGGGTTCAGGGCGCCACTGTGGGTACAGGGCATCACACCGGGGTTCAGGGCACCACTCTGGGGTACAGGGCACCACTGTGGGGTACAGAGCATCACAGTGGGGTTCAGGGCGCCACTGTGGGGTTCAGGGCGCCACTGTGGGGTACAGGGCACCACTGTGGGGTACAGGGCACCACTCTGGGGTACAGGGCACCACTCTGGGGTACAGGGCATCACTGTGGGGTACAGGGTCCCACAGTGGGGTTCAGGGCACCACTGTGGGGTACAGAGCATCACAGTGGGGTTCAGGGCACCACTGTGGGGTTCAGGGCGCCACTGTGGGGTACAGGGCACCACTGTGGGGTACAGGGCATCACACCGGGGTTCAGGGCACCACTCTGGGGTTCAGGGCACCACTCTGGGGTACAGGTCCCACAGTGCAGTTCAGGGCACCACAGTGGGGTTCAGGGCACCACTCTGGAGTACTGCTATGGAGAACAGGGTCCCACTGTGGGGTACAGGGCATTACACTGTTCTTCACTGCCTACAGGGAGTGGCCATGCTGAACACTGCAGTTCAGGACACCACTGTGGGGTACAAGGCATCGCACTGGGGTTCAGGGCACCACTCTGGGGTACAGGGTCCCACTCTGGGGTTCAGGGCACCACTCTGGGGTACAGGGTCCCACACTGGGGTTCAGGGCATCACTCTGGGGTACAGGGTCCCACACTGGGGTTCAGAGCACCACTCTGGGGTTCAGGGCACCACTCTGGGGTACAGGGTCCCTCAGTGGGGTTCAGGGCACCACTCTGGGGTACAGGGTCCCTCAGTGGGGTTCAGGGCACCGCTCGGGCACAGGGCCCCGCTGCCCCCTCGGACACTCCGGCAGCCCCAGGCCGCCTCCTCCGCCCCGGGCCCACCTCGGGCCCTCCCCCTGCCACGTCTCCCGCCCGGGCCGGGCGCTCACCCCAGGCGCTCCCGGCTCTCCTCCGGGCTGAGCTGGTCGAAGCTCCGCGCCTCCTCCTTGCCCAGGAAGGCCTCGTGGTCGTACTGGAAGCCGGGCCGGTCCTCATGCTGCGCGGCCCCGGGCCGGGCCCGCTCCTGCCTGGCCATGGGCTTGCCCAGCGCGCCCGCCGCCAGCAGCAGCAGCAGCAGCAGCGCGGGCAGCGCCCTCCGCTCCGCCCCGGGGCCGGCCATTGGCAGCGCGCCCGGCGCGGTCGCCACGTCCGCACGGGGCCCGCGCTCAGCCCGGTGACAGCGCGGGGCTGCGCCGCCGCCGCGGCTCCTTCATCCCCAGCGCCCTGTTGGGGGTGGTTGCTGCCGTCATCCTAAATCGGTGGGGAAAGGGCAAAAGTGTGATTTGAACGCAAGCAAACAAAGCCCTGCGCGCTGTCCTGGGTGTCGGTAGCCCAGAAGTGCGAGGGGAAAGGGTTGCCAGCGCTCTCACAAAGGGTGTTTATCGTGATGGAGTCGCTGTCGCTATAAGGGAGCCAAACTTGTGATCCTGAAAGTGTGGGAGACGGGAAGCCCAAACCATACAGCAAAAGTTTTTGTTTGTTTTGCCTAGTGTGAAATTTATTTTGTTGACAGTTGTAAAAGTCTCTAAGCAGAGGTAATTGATTCCTTTTCCCAGGATGATCCTTTTCTGTGAAAAAGGTGTATGTTATGATTGGCTTTTCGCAAGTATTAAAATGAATATTGTATGTGTTATGTTAGAAAGTTATGCTGTATTAATTTTCTTAAGTAGTGTATTAAATATAGTTTTCGGTTATAACATAATGTTAAAATAGAAACTATGCCATGTAAGATATTTGTTTAAGAAAGGACTCGCACCAGATGGAAGCCACAGGACACCTAAATCTTTCAGAGAAAGGGAATTTATTGCTCCCTTATCAGAAGAAAACTAAGTTCTTCCCACCTCGCTCAGACTGGAAGATGGCATGAGGATTCAGAGGAAGAAGCTGACAGTGACCAGACAGAATCCTATGTGTGAATGGAATTTATGCATCATGTGTGAGATGTGTGAATATGCAACAGGCTGTTGTTTTTAAGGGTTAATCCTCTGTTAACGGGGGTCCTTTTTCGGGCTTGTGTTGCCCAGAAAAAGGTACTCGGACGTCCATATCTCTTTGTTTTTATTGTCTCATATTGTCCTAATCTCAATTGTTCAAATTTTATTACTCTAATTATATTACTATTTTTACAACCATTTTATTACTATTAAACTTCTAAAATTTTAAAAACAAGTGTTTGGAGTTTTTCCCATTTTCTCTATGTTACACACGTCATTCACAACTCCAGAAATCGAGCGTAGAGAGGATTGTCACTGTGTGCAGCCCCTTGCAGGGTAATGACACTGTTGCTAAGGGGTCCTGTGGTGAGCTCTGCTCCACCGCCGAGGCTGGCCCACCCATTGTCACTTTTCCAAATTGCAACAACTGGTTTGTCAGCCCAGCCCACAGGGTGTAAAAACCACGTCTGATGTGGCCTTTGGGTGTACCGCTAACAGGGATGTGCAGGGTGCTGCACCAACCCACAGCTTCCCCTTGTGCCGCTGTTACACTGGTAGAACTCCTTTTGGCCTAAACCTCGTAGACAGCTGAGCTGTGCCTGGTACAGGATTTGGTGGTAATGGCCACAGAAATGTGGTGTTGGAGATTTCCACGTGTGCCTTTTGTGACTTGTGCAAAGAGTGAACGAGACCCAGGCAGGGCTGGTGCTGGTTTGCCTCAGAACCGTTGGCAACAGCAGCAGATTTCAAACATTTAAGCAGTCAGATATGTTGGTTTGTTCATTAATTAGACAGAGAGGAACACTAATGCACCCCCTGGAGCTCAGTCACTCGGTGGGCTGGGGCAGTCTGTCCTCTGGGGCTGTTTGTGCATCCACAGCTGAGCAACTGCTCCAGTGCTGTTTGGAGAGAGCTGTGATGTGCATGTGGCAGCTTGAAAATGGCTCAGCTGATCAGACCAGCTGTCTTTGAGTTTCCAAAGCTAGTGAGACGTAATCCTTCTGCTGCGTTTGGGTTTGTTTATTTGTTTGTTATTAAGCAACTACCTTCAAAACCAAGTTTTTCTTAACGTATTCAGGAATCTCATGCTTGTTCAATAATTCAGATGTTCTTATTTGCGTCTTGGTCTTCTAATATTCCTGTCTCTGCCTGCTACCTCTATAATATTGTTATTAATGTTATTCCAGAGGTGGGTTTGTGCTGAGGTGCTGAATTTTTGCTTACATATCCACAAGTACCAGAGTGTGTTGCTAGTTAAGAGACAGGTCATTTGCATGAGTAACAGGTGGGTTTTACTGCCCATTCACCCCATCAGTGTTGTACTCAAGCATCAGCTTGATGCTTGATCTTAGCAGCAGAGGGATATGAAGTTATTTGAGGGAAGTGGGAAATGAATTTCTATGTTTTGTTGTCAGAACAATTTGGAGGCACTTCTGTGAGGAGAGCTACAGTAAGAGCAATGCAGAATGGGCTAAGTGCACACACTGGAAAGCCTCCAGACACTGGGAAGTTTTGCCTCAGGGATATGGGTTCTGCCCGTCGGAACATTTTAATTTTGCCCCATGTTTGGGTTCCAGTGAGAACGAGCCCTGAAATGCAGTGGTCTTATGAAAGATGGAAATCGTGAGTGTCCTGATCCCTCCAGACTTGGTTCGGGACCATTGGTAATAACAACAAAGATTTGATTGATCCAATATGACTTTTTGTGGAAAAGGAATGATATTGCCATTACTTGTCCTTAGAGGACTGAAGTCTGAGATGGTAATGCTGAGAATAGGCTGCACATTCAGTCAGAACAGTTGTTGATCTGGTCAGTCTTAGCATTGCCAGATCCTTGTATCACGCAGATTAACATTTACAGGTTTTGCTGTTGGGCTGTCGTGACCTTGAACTCTCAATCCTCTGTGAAGACATGCCTTCAGCTCCTTTTATCCAATTCGCAAAACTGTAGTTTTCTCTTAGGTCCTTTATCCACAATGCCCCTTTCTTAAAATATTTGTATTTTCTGGTTTAGAGATGTTACTTCAAACATCTTTGAGAGAAACTTACTGTTCTTGAATGATTAATTAATTTTAGAGTTTGTGGGGCCATTTTCACCATCCCCACTTCTTCCAATAATGCATCTGAGTTTGATACACGTAAGGTTTCTTTGAAACATTGCAAAATACCAGATCTGCAACATCAATCATGTTTTTTAGCAATACATTTATGCAGGAGCAGGCATGCTGGGTAGTTCATAAGCTTTTAATGAAACACTGGCAAGGTATTAGGGTTTTATGGGCTGGAAAACAGTGCAAATCAAAGAGCTTTGCTTACTGTTTATAACATTTTTCCTCTGAATCTAACAATATTTATCTCACTTTTTCCATCTTGCATTTTGCTCTTCACATATTTACTTTCCCTTTCATTGATATATTTAAAACCAACAAACTATTTTGTATGAAATATATTTAGAGTTACAATATTCCTGTCACCGTGGGTGTTCAGTCACTGGCATAAAACCTGAGATGACTTATTTCACATCTGTCTTTGTCTTCAGTCTGCCTTTTTCCTAATGACATTACACATATCTTGCATCTTTAGCCAGTGTTTGTGGACATCTTTAATTGTGACTTCCCTGAGACCATGCAAATGGTCCCTAAGGGCTGCTGTGCTTTCTGACTGCCTGCTGGCTCATACCTGCTCTTGTCACACTTCTGAAGCTCTTCTCAGAGCATACCTCTATCACTATGTTTTTCTAGTTCTATCTGCTTAAATAGTCAAAATATTGGATGGCATTATAATAGCCTGGTACTACTAGGAGGTAAAAATATATAAAATATATAAAATATATAAAATATATAAAAATATATGTCTGACAGAAGCAGATGATTTCTGAGTAAACAAAATAACTTTTTTTTAAGAGAAGCTATGGAAATGGAAATATTGGAAATATGGAAGCTACAAATGGAAAATACTACTCTTTTCTCCCCAGTTCTACTGTAGTTTGTAAATCTGGATTAATCACAGTATTTCTCTGTACATGGAAAATATGGTTGGTTTGAATGGGTATAAGACTCATGTATGCCACCTCAAATTAAATTGTAGAAACGTATTTTGTGCTTTTCAGAATTATATTTTACGTTCCTGTTAGCCTAATGTGGTTTACTCAAGTCACAGTGTCAGCACTATTTTTAAAGCTTTGTCTTTTCCTGAGGACATAGAACACCTACTTCAAACTTGTTGGAAAGTTTTCATCAATACCAGTACACTGCAGCTCAAGCTGTTTGTTTACAGTGCAGCTGTGTTTTATTGGAAATGTAACAGTATCAGTATTTCAGAATGAGCTTTTAATGTCTGATTTACTTTGTTTGAGTTAGCATTAGATACTCTGTATTTTTACTTTCCTCCAAATTCTGCTGGGCGTTAATTGCTCCTTTCAGCTTGGGTGAACAGGTGTGGATGGACTGTAACTTTTGTCTCAGCTCCTGTGGGAAACCACGGGGAGCACAATCAGATCCCAAACTGCAAACAGCAGCAGAAACTTTGCAGGAGAGAAAACATGGGAACTTCCAGAGAACCACTTTGATTAGACTTAATTTTGGCTTGTCCTGACCAGCTGCTTCATCACAATACCATATCTCTTGTCTTTTTCTTAGCATGGGTGCAGTCTGCATCACTCCTCTTCCTTCTCTTCTGTTCATCTTTTTGTGCCTAGTTGCCAGAAGAAAGTTTCATGACATAATCTACCCAAAATAATCGTGGCCTGTGCTATCAAGGGAGCTGGCAATCTTATTTTCTCTGTCTGATACACCCCTTCTCCTTCTCTTTGCCTTTCTCATCTGCTTATACCTCAAACTCTTTGGGAGGGGTTTCTACTGTTCCTGCTGGTTGGTTTCTGCTCACTACTACTGGTGACTTTCTGCTGATTTTCTGCAGAGCCTGTGCAGTGTCTATCTTCACTTGGACATGGTCTGACTTGGTCCTTAAGGTGTCAATAAGCATAGTTAACAACAATTTTGGAGTACTCCAGAAGTTTTTCTCATATCAGGAATCTTTGTGATTAGTGTTTTTTTTGAATATGTACATTTTCAAGTGTATAAAAAGATCCTTTGCTTCTGACAGCATGAATCCGTGCACTGTATGTGCAATTTGCCCTGGTAATTACTTATGTATGGTGATAACCATAGCAACATCCCAGGTAGATAATGTCATGCAAATTACTGCAGCTCCAGGGATGGGAGATGTTAATACAAGTATGTACTTGCACCTCTGGTCTTCAACATTTTGCAGTGACTTTCCCTTTCCCTCCCACTAAACATATTGGTTTAAAATTTTATTTCCTCCCTATGATCAGGAAGCCAAAGAAAACCTCTTACTATGTTTCTCATTGGTATTCTCATCACAGAGGCAGGGGGGAGGATGGTCCTTCAACATTTCTGTCATGAATAATTTTGCACAGTGGAAATTCCACGGTGTAGGTAGGGCATAAAAGTCTGGAGACTTGGATATGCTGCTGGGCTGTGCTGTGCTTAAACCCAAGTTCCTGCATCTGCAAACACAGAGTGTGAGCACGTGGGGGTGGAATTGCAGGCACAGATGTTTGGACTGAGGTGTAAACTTCCTCAAATCAGTTACAGAAGGTATGGGAGAGCAGCTTTGTTGCTCAAAGCAGACACTGCTGTAGCTGAATACTTATCAGGGCCCATGTATTGTTAGTGAAATGGGGAAATAGCAGAGAAGGAGCTGGAAAAAATTATCCCTTGTTTGGTCATAAGCAAGAGCAACAAAATTAAATCTGTAGGAGAGCTGAACTGCACACACACCAGTCCTTGTGTAACTTTAGAACCCTGGATGTGTGAAAGTAAGGTATGCCTCCGAATAG
This sequence comes from Passer montanus, assembly GCF_014805655.1. NCBI lineage: Eukaryota > Metazoa > Chordata > Aves > Passeriformes > Passeridae > Passer > Passer montanus. Next base: position 6,089,788 of record NW_024370374.1, on the reverse strand, counting down.
TAACTGGAGGATTTTGTTAAAGATAGAGAAAAAGCAGACAAGGAAATTGGTTAAGTAAACATTTTGTTTTTCTTTGGTGAAGAATGAAATTGTTGCTGAATTCATTCTTTTTTGGAGTTAAATAGTGAAAATGTGGTTTTTGTGCTGTAATCTGTGCTGAAGTTGCTGATTACTGAAAGCTGCACTGCCCCAGCCTTTAAATGAGAAAATACCCCAATAGGACAGCGTGGAGATTTGTGGAGAGTGACAGACAGACTGGTGCAGACAACCACAGGCACAGCTAGATCTCAGTTTGTGAGGGACATGATCCCAAAGCAGGCTGTGCTGTTCAGTGGGCCAGCACTGAATAGTCTTCATCATAAAAACATGGTTTGTCTCAAACAATGACAAACCATGGGGGAGAGTGCAAACAGAATTATTGAAGTCACAACGAAATTTTATTTGTGCTAAAGGTAGTAGACATAGAGAGCATCAATTAACTGGAGATTAAAATACTGCTAATCTGTATCCCTTGGTATCTGTACAGGAGGGTTTGCCACTCTTACAGGTCTGCCTGCAAATCCCAGATTGCAAGGTTTAATCTTTTCCCCTCTAATTTCTCTGTGATTTAACAGTTCAGCACTGCTCAGCTGTGCCAGCCTCTCAAGCAGTGCAATTTGAAAGGTGCCTAGGTGCCCATGTTCAGGTAATCCAGTTTGTGGTCAAACCTTGCCACAGCATCTGAAGTTATGGACAGCCCTGGTTTACACTGGACTATTTCTTTCAGAGGAAACCACCTGTTAGGATGCCTACCTAAGAAAAACAAACTGCACCAGAAAGAAGTATATAAGGTCAGGTTTTTTAGTCATCTGACAGAAAATATTGAACCTAATTATCTGCAGGAAATCTTGCCTGTCTGCCTGCTTTGCATTTAATGGATATTTCTTTGTCATTTCTATTTTCAGCGTGTGATTGTCTGAGAATGGCATCTCCTTAAAACTCAACTCACATCAAAAGAACAGGTGCCTTGGAATTACAGGGATACCTGAGGCCCTGGCACATTAAATACACACTTCAAAATAAATTTTGTAGTAATTGCACTGCTAGACCTACTAAAACCCTGCTCACAGTTCAGTGTCTGAGCAGTACCATGGTCAGAGAAAACACTTGACTGCAGTTATCCATTCCTCTTCTTCCCATGGCTAGGATGTCTTCTTCAGGATTGAATTGACCTCCTCCTAAGTCTAGGGCATAATTTTTGTTTCCTGGTGGCTTTATTGTGAAAGTGCATCTCTCTATGATTTTGATTTATTGCTGTTTTTCACAGAGTGAGGTATGATTAACAATGTCTAAAAGCAAAAAAGGCTGCAGGCAACCTGAGCAATGGTGTCAGCTGTTAATGAAACTCATAGCAATTGAAGATCTCAAAAGTTCATCTCAGAATCTGCTGACATTGCAAAACTTCCCTCAGAGCTGCAACCCTGTTCCAACACAGAGGAAAAAAGTGTGCATGAGAAAAGACCTGTCTAGGTTAATGCCACATGCAGGGCTAGTGTTGGATTTAGTGACTCTGGTTCCCTGCTCTGTTGAGGGTGCTGCTTTCCCCCACCACCTTTTTTGGTTTGCTTCTAGCTATCCACACTAGGGGACCTGCAGCATGTGAAACCCTGCTGTATTAGCTAGCTGGGCAGTTTGTATTGAACAGGTGGGTATGTGTTATCAACAAGCAAAGGAAATAATAACATCAAAGTCATATGTCACAAAGGCAAGTGTTTAACAAGTATTTTTTGATGTACATGATTTTATTTACAGTCTTTTCTCCTCACTTTTTCTGCCTCAGCAGTTGCTAACCTTTGCTACTTTATGACACGAAGTTCAAGGATACATTGCATTATCCCAGACATCAGTGGAGAGAAACTGGCTTGCCATTAATAAAAACTGTAAAACCAACCCTACAATAAACCCTGCTTTTGGCCACGACCTCTGCCTCCTGGATGCAGCAGTGAAACACAGCCCAGAGCTCTCACTGAGCATTTTTAACCCAGGGTTAAAATCTCCCCGTGCAAGGTCAGCTGTAGAAAGGACTCAGGGCTGAGAGATGCATAAATGCTGTAGCTGCAGAGCAGCCTGGAATGGGGCTATCCAGGGGAACAGAGGAACTTGGCTCTTTCCTGGCTCTTTCATAGGACAAAGGGGTCTGTTCAATGTCCACCAAAATCAGCTGAAAGCATCTCTGTAACTTTATTTTGCCAACGATGCAAAGCAAAGCCACGCAGCTTTTAGGGCAGGAAGTGCAGTTTGCTGGAAGCAATGTGAATTCCTTTTGCTCCTTTTTGCATCGCTAATTTTTATTTATCACACAAAATCATAAACTGCACATAAACTTAAATGCAGACATAATGTACATTATTGTGATAATAGAGAAGCCGTGCTCCTTTAACCAGACAGATGAAATAAAAATAGACATATTGAACTAGTTCTCCTCAGTGGAATGTTCAAATTCCTTCTTTTTTCCAAATCTTTAAATTCTGGTCTGTTAAGGATAAAAAAAAAGTATAATTACACTAAAATGTGCTTTCAAAAGACAACACATCAGCTACATTTCTTCAGACAACAGCATATGAATGTCCCAAGATTGGTTGAAGGGTCTGTTAAGGATAAAAAAAAAAAGTATAATTACACTAAAATGTGCTTTCAAACGACAAAAAATCAGCTACATTTCTTCAGACAACAGCAGATGAATGTCCCAAGATTGGTTGAAGGCCTTTCACACAGGGCCTTGCAGGCAGTATCTTTTCCAAATCTTGTTGTAGATTGACTATTTGGAATTCACAAACCATTCAAGCAGAATACACAACAACTACAGTTTTGAATGTGTATAAATAGCACTCCTGTAAGTTAGGTTAGCTGCTTAAAAATATTAATTAAGGGAAGTCTGTATTTCCAGTTATTGTTTTGTTTTGTACAAGGTCACAGGGTAGCAGGGCTTAACCAATGACAAATACAGCCAAATTTGATAGGCAAAGCCAAAACTCCTATGGAAAAACGTGTTAAGTAGTGCCAGAGTTGTGGAGTGCAGATTTAAATAAACTGAGTTATGAACTGAAACTGGCCATAGTATAGTTGCAAATGTCAGTAAAGCAAACAAGCTCATTCTTTGCCTGGGAAGTAGCGTTGGAACACATCCTATGTACAGTCTGCATTTAAATGTAAATATGGGATTACCTTTTAGGTTGTGAGACAGAATCATACAGGCAACAAACATTACATCTTGGGTCTTCTGTGAGTGCAAACTGTTGTGTCAAATATGGCTAGATTAGTAGGGTTGATGGGCTTTATTCAAGGTTCCTAGAATTTATTTGCCAAGCATAAATAATTATTTAACAACTAATAGGGCGAGGCCAGAAATATAATAGCTTTTATGTTGAAATTAACATCAAGTGATTTGTAGACATCTGCTAAGCAGGCCAAATGTGGTCTGTGTGCTGTATGTTTTGCCTCACTGCCTCAAAATAACAAGCAGTGCTTATATTTGGAGGGGCAGTTTTCCTTGTTGAAGTGGAAAAAAAATGTTCTGATAGAAAATCATTTGCACTGTTAGGATCAAATGTGTGACGAACATTAAATAGCCCTACAAATTTAAATAATGCTCCGTGTTGAGATTTCAGCCTTGCAAATGCTCACTTCCTGATGTGAGCTTACTGTTGTTTGGAGAGAAACAAAAGTTCTTTCTTGTTAGAAAGAAAACAAAGTATCATGCAGTATATTCTGGCTCTTAGCCGTTTCAGCTTTCTGGGGCCCAGTAAGTGTGGGAGCTCCAGTGATTTAATTTTTTCCATAACAACCAGAAGAGTGAGGGAATCCTTAGAAAAGCCACAGTGTTAAGAAAGCCTGAAAAAGTTCCAAGTAGCAAAGACCCTTTCCAAGCAGATACTGGCTGTTGCCTTGCAGGGACCTGCATTGTGTGTGTAAGTGTTTGGGTGCTGTGGATGCCAGAACAGAAACTGTGCTTCCTTTCCTTGAGAGCACCACTGCTGGCATGGCCTCTTTGCTTTGCTGCCTGCTGCAGTTGGTCTGCTTTCAGGGCCAACCATTCAATCTTTGGCATCTTCTCTAGAGGTCTTGGCCTTTCCTCTGTTTTAAAAGTATTAGAAGGAGGTTGAATTGCTGAGTGGGGAGTGTAATCTTTGTGAGGCCAAGTCTAAAGATGTTAGTAATCTCAAAGGGCTGCGCTGGCAATTTACTGTGTACTGTGCAGGAATGAATGAGAGCCTCATATTCATTGTGCTTATGTATGCTCAAGTTCTTTATGTCCATATTTAGATCTATTAACACAATAAGATTAAGCCAACTTGGATTTCTTGCCTGAACAAAGCACTGAATGGCAGAGCCTCAACAACAGACCCCATAAATGTGTAGTGCCACCAGCAGCATGACTAGCACTGGACCCGAGATCCTGTGGGGTTTGGCAGTGACACAGAAGACACCGTTTTGAACAAGCTGGATTCCCTGTTGTACAGGAGCCTTGGCACCAACCTCCCTGTAAGCTGGCTCGGGCTTTTATGGGGGCCCTGGGCTCTGTGCTGGACTCAGTGTCTCTGCCCCAGGCTTTCCTGAATATCAGAGTGCAGCCTCAGGCTGCTCTGGTTCACCCTGCCAGGAGTGCCCTGGGAGTTTGCCTGCCAGGTGGGTTAGCCAGAACACACAGTGCTCCAGCCAAAGTCAACTTCCCCCTGTGAGGGTGACCTCAGGGAGGAAATGTCAGATGCTGCCTGGGCCAGTTTTCAAACCACACGTGACCCTTGCTGGAGGCACACAGTTTGTGGTGATTGGGAGTGGGGCTGGGGCTGAGCCTCACCCCCAGTGGGCTCCAGCTGTGCAGCACAGGTGAATAAAATTGAAGGTGAGGAGCCATGGAGTGCCCAGGGGTGCTGCCCAACCCCACAGGGAGCAGAGGGCACACAGGGGCACTGCACCAACAGCAGGGCATAAAGGGGGCTGAAGGACAAGAAGGGCACAGCTTGCAGCCTCCTGAAGTGGTCTGGTGCTACTCTGCATGGGCTGAAGCCTTGTGAAATTGGGTGGTGACACTCTTGGGATTGTGGCCGTCTGAACCGTCTGCTACACCTTCCCAGCGGGGATTTCCCCAGAAGGTAAGTGGCAGAAATTCCTGTCCTGTGCTGGCAATTCCTGAGGACAGAGTTAGAGAAATAGAACAAAACATCAGGAGGACGAGAGCTGTTGCATTAGCACATCCTGAGGCAATAGAAGCATAGGAAGGCTTGAGTTGAAAGGGACATCTAGGGGATCATGTAGCTCCAATAGCTCCAAACCCCTGCCATGGGCAGAGACACCTTCAGAAGCCAGATTTAGGCTGTGATATTTTTCCTCAGTGCTTCAAAGCACAAAGGAAGAAATTGTGTTTGCATCAGGCTCATCTTAGCTTTCTGTACTGAAGTAGTGCACAAAGGAGTTTGGAGTATCCTGAGGAGGGAATGCTTCAGAATTTTGCTCACAGATGAGGCTCCTTGTCCAGCCCATATGGCAAGCAATATCCAGGCTGGATAGAGAGTGGACAGCCATGTATGTGGTGGCTCTGACTACTGCAAGGACTAAGCATGGCTTCTTGGGCTTCATTGCCAGCATTCATCTGATGTGAGTGAGGAAGCTTCTCTGTGCCCTTTGGTCTTGGTTTTCTGAGGGAAATGTGAATTGCTGATTCCAAGTAACAGCATGGAAGAGCTCCTGTCATGAGGGTGTAAAACAGCCCATTCATCTTTACTTTGTTGATTAAGTTACTGCTTTGAGTACAAAATAGATAGCAAGGCAGTCATTTCTATGCATGTTCTAGGGTGGTGTGTTATTGCATTTTAACACTTGGCATGAGCATAATTTACACACAGTCACTGCTTTGTCTCCCATGGAAAACAAACCCTCTACCAGCAGATGCAAGAAATCTACTAAAGATTTCATGTTTTTAATGTTTACAGCATTTTTTATAGAGCTGCCTGTTAATTACCACATTTAAGAGTGTGCCCTTCTGCTGTGAGGGGTAGGCATCTATTTGGAATGATGCTTCTGGAAAGAATGTTGACACTAATTCAGCATTGCTGCATCTGGAAAGATGCTACTCTCAAGCAAAGTGCAAACTGGGACTAAGCCTGCTGTGAAAAGTGACACTAACTTGGTGTAAAAATGGCTGTGGGGGAGAAGTAGACCCCTGGTTTCAGAGGCTTCTTGCAGTCTCAGTGCAATACAGGTCAGTAAGAAAATAGGCCATGTGTTGGAGGGAACACATTTGCTAAGGCTGTGAGGCAAACACTGCTCAAAGGAGGGTGTGTGCAAATCTGAAACTCTGTCTCTAGCCCTTACCATCCTCCAGACAGCAGCTTCCTCCTCCTTTCCCAGAGGAGTGCCTCTGCTGCACCCAGGCATCTTACTGGGAGTGCAAAGCTTGCTGGGCAAAGAGCAGTGCTTTCTTCCATCTGTGTTCCTTCTGAAAGTGACTCCAACCATTTATGTCTTCTTTTGTCTCTCCTTCATGCTTCTATCTGACCCTTTCTTCCTGTATGAGTGGAAAACCCTGCCATGTCTCCAAGTTCAGACACTGTGGTGGCCCTGCAAAGGGGCATCATGCTGCAAAGGGGCATCATACAGGTGGTGGAAAGGGGGCATTGTGTAGTGAAAAGAAAAAAGGTCAAGGGGTCCCCAGCTTGGCATCGTGCCCTCTTAATACTCTTGTTCCCTTCATCCCCTTGCTGTCCTGTGGCTGGCAGGCAGGGACCCTGGGCCTGATGAGCTGCTGTGCACTTGTTAAGAAGCAGCTGTAACTACCTCAGGGGTGTCTGAGACATGGCCAGCCCAACCCGTGTATATTTTGATTCTGTGTGCTGCTCTTCAAACAGTGGAATTATTAGGTTCTCTGGAAAAATTACAGTTTCGCCTGTCTTTATGCATCTGTCTCTTGCTGTGAGCAGGGACTCTTTTTTTGTTTGGGTCTGTCTTTATCTCCATAGGTCTACCTGACAGAATAGAGGTGTGATTGTAGCATGTTGGCCTGTCTTAATTTAACCATCAGAGGGAATAGCAGCACTGGCCAGAAACCAATTTATCAAGTCTCCAGAGACCTTGTGTGTGTATCTCAAGATATGTTGACACTGCAGCAACTGCTGCTTGCAGAGAAACCTTGAGATAGCTCTTAATGATTTCACAGTGACCGAGTGGTTACTTAGCAGTGACTGAGTTCAATAATTGTCCCAGAGTTTATTCTGTGCCTTGGGTGTGTTTTGCAGCTTGTTCTGAGTGCCATGCTGCTGTGGATGGGATGCCCTCAGCTTAGCTAGCAGAAAACAGGGATAGTGTTTTACATGAGTAATGTGAATGTCCATCCAGACACATCCTCAGCACATATGGACCCAGTGCTAAGAGACTAAAGATGGAAAATGAGGCAACATACAGAAGAGTAGTTTTATCTAAGTAGAGCTACTTTTTGTCAGGGGGAGAGATGGGGACAAAGCAGTGGACACTTCAGTGCTAGAAGTATGAGGTAACAGCACAAAAATCATGACCAGAACTGTTGAAACCTAAAGGCCCAGGGTTGGTGGTGATTGTGGTGATCCCTAATTGATCCCTAATTGGTCCCTAATGGGCTGCAGCTGTGCAGCACAGGTGAATGCTATTGAAGGTGAGGAGCCATGGAGTGCCCAGGGGTGCTGCCCAACCCCGCAGGGAGCAGAGGGCACACAGGGGCACTGCACCAACAGCAGGGCATAAAGGGGGCTGAAGGACACAAGGAGCAGACATTTGCAGCCTTCTGAAGTGCCATGATGTTACTCTGTGTGGGCAGATGCCTGAAGCCTTCTGATGAGGTGAGGTGTTATTGTGTTTGGGAGAATGCTTAAAGCTTTCTGAAATTGTGTGGTGGCACTGTGGGTATGGTGGCTGTCTCTGCTGTAACAGAAACCCTCCCATGGTGCCTGATTCTGGAAGATGCCAAGTGCTGGCAGAGCCTGTGTCATGCAGTAGAATGTTGGTTTCTCTGGGTCGGGATTGAAGGCCCTTGAGATGATAGTTCATGTTCAGACTCAGGTGTTTATTATTTCTTATCAGTAAAACAGTCTCACAACCATGAGTTCTGCAGCTTCTCATTAGAAGGCACAAAATGGCTAAATATCTCTTGTTACAAGGTCTTTTAAGACTAAACTATTCAATTAAGAGCTGACACTTAGATTATTTTCCCTTTTTACCCAATAACTGATCCCTGGAAGCCCACAATGCAGACTTTTCTGCCCAATTGCAAAGTGCCAGCCAAATCCATGAAGAAGAAACCCAGGATGACACCCTGTGCCTCCATCTTGCTTCCATCCACAACATACTAAAAATCCCAAACCTAAATTTCTCACCAAGGGATACACCTACACTCTATATACTACTATTCTCTATAATCTATTTCACACTTCTGTGGATTCTAGTGTGTCTTGAAGTCTAGGGAACTTTCTCCATGGATGAGGGTCAAAGTCAGTGCTCCCCTGGGGGTCAGGGTGCCCCAGAGCAGACAGAGAAACATTCCCAGTGCCCTGGGTTTCCACAGCAGAACATCCTGCCAGTGCCTCAGACGTGGTAGAAGCAGAGATGAAGAGTGGCCCTCCAAGCCCACCTGGCACACAGCAATCTGGGGGCTCTCCTGGTGTTCCCTGTGGCATGGCTCATGTGAGCTGTCAGGGTAAGGAGAGCTGACCTCAGTGCCTGGGCTCTGCTCTGCCAGCCAGGGCTTCTCGCTGAGCTCTGCCTGCCTGCACTTAGAGCTTGCTGCTCTCATCTTTCAGTGGGTTTGGGTTGCTAAACCAGGCACCAACTTTCCGTGCCCATTCTCTTCCCTGAAAAAGGGCTCAGCTTCCCCTTCAGTCCAGCATAACTGGACCTTTGGACTTGAAAATTTCAGACTTTCAGCTAAGAAGATTTGTTCTCAGGACTTTTTCTTGCGTTCTGCTTTGAACATCATTTTGACATGCTCCTAAATTTGATAGGGCAATGGGAATGACCTGCACATGGAGATGGTATTGTAAAAAATTGTTTTAAAAATAGTTGGCATGTTTTCTAAATGAGATGCAGTGCAGTTTTTCGGTCATTCAAGTGTGCTTCCCATAGGTGCATGTGGATGCCATGGGACAGAGAGAGAAATGGCAAGTGTTTCTCCCAGTGGCTTGTGAGAAATTTGAGGGAGTTGGAAAGATGTGATAACTTGTTAGGCATAAGCAACTTGCAGGTGGTGTTTTTCTACTTTGTTTTCCTGTTCTTTTCAAGGGCAGTGTGCGAGGAAGGTGTTTTTGTTAGTTAGCCAATCAAATAGACTCTGTCGTATTGCTGTATAAAACCGCGCTGTTATTTTGAATAAAGCCTTCTTTACCTTTTCTACAATCGTGCCTCTCGCCTGTTCCTGTGTCATTCTCGGGGCAGGAGCGGCAGGTGTAGGCTGGCTGTGTGTCACTGGCTTTGCCACAGGAGATGCGATCCAGGTTAGTGACGAACTGGCCTGGATCTGTCTGATCGCTGCTTTAGTCACACCCAGAAAAGCACTCGGGAACTTCGGCTAAGGCTTGCCGAGGCCAAGAGGAGCGATGAAATAAGCGATGTGAAAAGCAGAGCGGTTCTGAATCGGAGCCGTCAGCGTCCTGCAGGTTGGGAGCTGCGGAGCCTTCATCCTCCCTCCATCCTCTCCCTCCAGCCGCCAGCCCGCACTGCAGCAGCCCCACCTGCTGTCGGACGGGCAGGACGCGCTCCCTTCCCCTTCCCTGCCGCCCTGGTGTTTGCCATCCCTTGTGTTGACTCTCAGGATATTTTATCTCCGCTTGTAAAGCGCTGAGTAAATTTACACACGCCCCGAGTGCTTGATAATAAATAACAGCGCCGAGCTTGTGCTTTTACTGGCGTTTGATTTCAAGAGCTCTCAGTGAAGGAAAAGTTACAAAGGCAAAGATACAGCTGAGGTTCTTGAGATGGTTTTATTCTAAAGTTCATTTTGAAGTTTTTTCTCTTTAGAAATGAGAGCACCACATGCAAATCTGCCCAGAATAAGAAAGAAAATAAATGAGACTTTTTAATCGACAGCACTTGTAAAAAGGACAGGGTGATAAGCCATGCATTAAGGTACTTTTTCTCAAATTATACTGCTGCTTTTATGAGTTAAGATGAGCACAGTGATCAAGAGTAAGGCTTATTTACACCACAGATGTAAATACTTTGTACTTTGAGATGAGGATGCTTTTGGAGGAGGAAAATATTTTCATGTCTAAAGGCTTTTATATGTATATATCTATATATATAAAATTTATATCTATGAATGTGTGTGTATATATATTTATATGAATTATATGTATTTAAAGACAAGTTCCTCAACATACTTCAGCTCATGCCTGTTTCCAGCAACAGTTTAGCTTTAGTCAATTTGAATATTGCTGGATCAGGATCTAGACCATCAACTTTACTTCCCCTAGAAAAATCCCTACAGTTCCAATGATCGCTATCTCCCCAAGGATCTTATTTGAGAAGAGTTTGTTAGCCTGCAGTGAGACAGACTGCATTGGATTTGACAGTAGGGAGAGACTCAAACCAGCAAAGCTTGCTGCTGGGATGATTCCAGACACTTTATTTATGAGGATTCTTTAGATTTATGCATTAGAAATGTAGACTTGAGAGTGTGTGTGTGTTGTTATTCCTTCTTGTAGGATATGGTGCGCACACGTAGAAGCAGAATGAAAAGGTGTTGTTATTTAGGTTGGAGTGTGGGAATAATTGATATAGTTTGTTTCCAAAGCAAGTAGAATTAAAGCTCAGGCATTATCTGAGATGGCCGAAGCTTCCTCCAAGATTCCTTCTCTGCAAAAACCCAGCAGAGCAGGCTCCAGCTGACATTGGGAAACCCTTTTTATTTGTGGCGTGACATGTGTTTTACACCTGGACTTATAAAATTTTTATTTCAAATCTGCTATTAAGCCTCCATATGTCATTTTGATCGCTTGATAGGACAGTTAATAGACAATGTTGAGCACCTGCTCGTTTCCTGCACATTGAGATTTGGATTCATAAGTGAAGCAAGATTTTATAATATTATAAACTAAAAAATGCTTAACCACACATTCTGAACACATAACAAAGGGGTTTCTTTTATTCATGAATATAAGGCACTTCATCTCAAAAGATAGTTTAGACCTTAATTTTTAAAAAGGATGTTTGGATTTCTTAGGTGAGGAAATGTTTTTGCTGGTGTCTCTGCCTGCTCTGATTTGTGCCTGTGTAACCCAGCAGGGAGAGCACAGCACTTTTTGATGTTCTCAGCCAGGGTGAATGCACGTTGCTTTGAAGATGAGGAAGGCACAGCAGTGGTGCCTGTGCCATGTGCAGGTTCTCCACAGGGGTTACACTTTACCCCACAAGAACTTAAAATGTCACAACTGCCACAAAGTGCAGCGAGTCCAGAAACTCAGTGCAAGATGTACAAAATAAAGAGGAGAGGGAACAATGTAGCTGCTGCTTTTTGTGATTTCTTTTGAAATATGACCATAGGTCATATCTACGCATTAGAAATGACCTGTGATAGACCTATATAAATATGGGTAATGTTTCACTCAGTATTAAGTTGCTGGAATTTGAATTGTTTCCTTGTATAAAGCATCTTAGTGGGTACCTCTGATGCCACAGTCATTGCAGTAGTGTGTAGCAAGTGAGAATGTGGCCTGGCTTTACCTTACAGGCAGGACAGTGCTTCCCTTTCTAGGAATATTAGATTAATTTACCTTGGGATCCAGCAGCACCCAGGCTGAGATGTCTGGTGGCAACTCCATGTTTTGGTGTCTGGAGTATTCCTATATGAGTGCAAATAGATTCAGATGTTTGGAAAATGGCAAAAGGGATGAAAAAAGTACATTTTTGTGAGGAATTCAGTGGGCAAGAAGGTCACCCTTTACTGTAGTTGTAGGTAATGTAGTAAAGGCTGATGAACAGGGATCTGGACCTCTGAAGGATGAAACTTCATGACAGCCTTTGTGGAAAGTCTTGTTAGTGGGCACAGCTCATAACCAAATAGAGGACTCTGAAGTGATTAGTTAATCTTTTCTTCAAATGCTTGTTAATAAGTTGGAGGCTTTTTATAAACATGAAGTTTACGTGTTAAACAAATGTGTGATCAGGTCTATGCATGGGCTCCTGTCAGTCTGCTCTCTCAGGAATGTGGCAAAAAAAGTGTGTTATGTGGTATTTCATTGTTTACTCAGGGTTTCAGCTAAGCATGTTAGAAAGGTCTGAGTTAGCCAACAATCTGACTATCCCTAGATTACATGGCTGAGGTGAGATTTGCAAGAGGAAGTTTTTAGTTTATTAAATCTACAGCTAGGGTTGGGAAAAAAAAATACACAGCATTCTGGGCATATGAACCATCCTTTGGGCGCTTGAGAGGGATTGATGGCAGCATTTGCTACGCTGAAAGCTCAGTGGATGTGAACTTATGTCTGTTTGGCTCAATTACTGTGCTCTGAGCAGTGTAATTTAAATATTGTGTGTTTCCGGAAGGTTAACGTTGCTGGTACACTTCGTGCTCTTCACTGTAAAAAGCAAGCACTCTAAAAACAAGTGACAATCTCCCATTTGCCACTCTGCAATCAGTGAAACTGCTCTGTTAAGACAGAAATTTTCAAGGCTAAAGTCAATTAGAGGGGGGAGGGGGTTTCTTGAATTTGTCAGTCCACGTGAGACAGACGCAGAAATGACACTGTAAGGATGGCAGTAAGGGACAGGCCAAACTGGGGGCTAAATTTACTGATGTAAACGATACTTTGAGGGGAAGGGCAGAATTGCCCACCCTCGCGTGGTTTAGAAGCTGGTCCAAGATCTGCTGCCTCCGAGGCAGACCCTTGCTGAGTGGTGTGGCACAGACATCCACCCTGCAGCCTCCCTGGGAGCTTGGTGCTGCCATTTTCCTGGGGGCAAAATCCTGTGTTCAACCCAGAGCCAGCCATGGTTTTACTGGCAAGGAGTAGCTCTGTGTGCGTGCCCTGAGGTCAGTGTCTGTCCATGGGATCATGAGGATAATCCCTTCTCCAGGCACCTTTACACATTGCTGTGCAGCAGGGAAAGGTATGGAGCATTATACATTTATTTATATAAATAATTTCTAGTGCAGCACTAGCACAATTCCAGTGAGGGAGAGCAGAGCATAGACAGGCTGCTGTGCAGCTGGTCATTGCACAGTGAATGCACCTGGGCTATTGCAATAATTTGTTCATTTAAATTTAATTTCAAGTAAAGCTCATTTTGTGCTTTTTAATTTTAGATACTATCATCAGTTTCCTAGCAAAGTTTTGGAAGTCTAGCTGCAAATAGTAGACTTCACAGAATGGCTGTGGATAAATATATAAATAATACATATATTTAGATTGTCTTCTTGACTTCCAATCACTTCAGTGAAGTCGCCCATGATTTTTATGTTATAGGACATAGCAAAAGATGCACCTGCCAGTTTTATATTTCTGTTTTTATATTGTTGGAAGAGGTTTGGAAGTTTGATCTAAGTATATTCCCAAAAGTTCAGATGCTTCTCTGAATCTTTCCAATTTGCTGGAGGAATATTGTGGTGGGTTTTTTTTGTTGTTGTTGGTTTTTTTTTTGCTGGAGGGCAGCCCAGGGTCTTAAAGGTCCATTTGAGACTTACGACCTCTGATTCCTGGAACTGAAATGTAGAGCCCAAATTATGAGCACCTATATGGGGGTTTCTAGTGAACTCAGTGGAAATCTTGTATGAAATATGTGCTGTCACATCCTGTGTTTTCTTGTGGGCAGATCAAAAATATCAACGTTTCTTATGGAACAACTCTATTTTTGACTCAGTAGCAAATGAGCAGGAGCTGGACATGACAGAATGGAAAAGAAAATGAAATATGAACACAAAGAAATCTTTCTTTAGCCATTTACAGAGTAGCCATTTGTCAGCATCTGATAAGTACATATCTATTTTAGGGAGCAGAAGAACATCTGAAATGTGCCATTCATATGTGATTTGAGTCCTCAACGTAGCTTGTGGTTATGAGTGTGTCTTTAGCATATTTCAGTGTCCTGCCCCAAAGCCTTTTGGTCACATAAACTTATCTCAGATTTCATTTTCTTTCAGTTGTAGTATTAATTTGGGGATTGCTACAGTTTGTTTGCTTTAAAAAAAAATCTGTGTGATTTCTTTCTTTGCATTTTGCAAACCTCATCATTTTAAAATCCTAAATGAACTGTTAAAAGAACTATTTATTATAACCCTATTATATGGATATATTTTGACAAAGAATGTGCATGAGCTTGATGGTGCATCAAAGCAAAAAAAGCCAAAATGGGCTTTGACTTTAAGGAAAAGACTTGAACCACTGTCAAGATCAAAGTATATTTCATGTATTGGAGTCCTGATTCAGCAAAGCGTGCAAGAAAGAATTTCAGACACAGTGAGCTTTGGTGGCAGCCAGTGAACATGATTGCATTTACTGCTGGGCTTCTTGCTTTTCAAAAATCCCAACCAAACAAAGCAGTTGCCAACAATGAAGGCATCAAAAATATTGTGGTCTTTCTTCATTTTCACATCCTGGCACAGCATTCCTTTCACAGTTTGCATTATTCATAATGAACTGCTTTGATCAGAAGGACTTAAAATTTTAAAGTTCCTGCATTTGCAGATCTGTTTCTCTTGGTAAGTGTGGTTGGGTGACAGGAAATAGCTTGTGTGCTTTTCCATGTCCTAGTAATCTTTTAATCAAATAGTAATGTTTCATGCAATAGCCTCACTGCTCTTCCTCCTTCTCCATCGCCAGGAGTCTCAGAATATGCGTGCTGACACCAAACAAATGAAAGCAGTACTTTTTTTCTTAATGGGAAATGCTCTGGTTCCCTGCATCCCTCTTTGTTCCTCAAGCAGACCAGTGAGGGCTTTCAGCCAGACAAATGTTTTATGGCAATAGTGCTTTATGTTTTCCTAACACCCTTCTTCTAAAGGTCTAAAATGCTTTACAGCACTAATAAATTAAGCCTTACCACATCCTATGTGGTAGGTAACTATTCTGCCCCTTTTACAGGGGCCAGACTTTGTGGAATAAACTGCATTCACCATGCCAGCACACTGTGAGCAGCCATTTGGGGTTTCATCCCAGAATGCTGTCCACAATGGAGTCTATAAAAGAGATATCTACAAGGCAAAGCACCAGCACTTTTAGAAGCAGTGCTTGTCTTCAGACCTTATGCAGAGAGCTTGAAAAAAATTGTGAAGAAAACTGTGATTAGGCACCAAGAAAAGTCTCAGAAATAATTAAAGATGAAAAACTCTAATAAACGATGAAATGAATGTTTATCAGTCTGGAAAGAATGGTCGTGTGGAAGATGGTCTGAGGAATCAAAGGAAAGGTTTTAGAGTGGAGGAACCATGACTAGATTTTTCTTGGCTGCAATTAAAAATGTACAGGAGCACCTGGTCACCCCATAATAGTTAGCTGAGATTTTAAAAAGTCATAACATTGTTAACCTTGCTCATTCCCAACCGGAAATCTAAATAACTCTAGGCAGCTGCATTAACTCAGGTTTTAAATCACAACTGAGCTGCAGCTCTGGGTGGTTAACTGAACAGCTAAAAGACTTTCAGCAATGTATTTGTGTCTGAAATCTGACTGGTGAGACCCCACAAACTCATGAAGGTGTGCTAAACAACTCACCACCTCTTTTGCTCATGTCCCTTTGGAGTCTGCAGGGACAGTGACCACACAGGTTTGAGGCAACACCAAATCATGGAAGAAACTGTGACATGAAACGTGAATCCTCAGGAGCAGCAAAATGTAAATTACTTTCAAAATTAAGCTTGGTCATTGTATGGACAGGTATGTGGGGTGTGATGGTCTGGATTAGCTGGGCTCAATCCATTGATCAGGGAGGAAGCCCTCCCAAGATAAATTAATATCATGTGATGAACTCGGTGCTTCATGGCATGCTGTTTGTTAAGTTGTTAAAAAAATCATATCATACAGGGATAACCTCATTATTGTGTTAAGATGAAGCACAGAATACAGGCACCAAGGAATATCTTCTGTTCTGAAATATTCATAAGTTTTTTTGTTTTCTTTTTCTACTGACACAAACAGTCAAAAAGCAGCCTGGAGGAAATGTCCTTCGCTTTTGGAAAATGAGTTGGTAATTTATTCACATAAGGCCATGTAGTCATTTTGAATTAGCACATTGTGGAATCTACTAATAAAAAGAAGTCAGTTTACATTTTAAACAACCTTTAATATTTGTAAAAGTAAATATCCCTTAATTTCTCAGCAATTTAGATGTAATGGGAATTGTCAGAAATTTTAATTTCTCCCCGTTTAGCTCACTCACAATGGCTGTCAAACAGTCAAGTGATATGACGTAAAGTACTGCTAATCGTTTCAGCACAAGACAGTACTTCAAAGGTAAGGCAAAGGATGTGCAGACACTAATGAAATTTTATTATCAGAACATAGAATTAGAATTGTGACAAGAGACAATGGTTGCAGTGACATGCAGCTAGAATGCTAAGCTTCTGAAATCTCCAGGCTGAGTCTCGCAGACAAAAATAGCTAAAGCTACAGACTTCTTAATAGTCTTAAATGGAAATGGAATGGGCTCCATTAATCAGATGAACAAACCGTAGGAGATTACAGAAAGGGCTCATTCTGTGTTTTCAGGCTATTCACCCTCATGGCCACTGTGTCCTGTTTGTGACGGTGTGGTTTGAAGCCCAGGTGTTGCTTCTCTGAGAGTATTGTTTTTGTAATTCAGAGGAAAACATGGGAAGCTCGTAAGGCTGCATGGTGTGATGGTTTTTGTAAGAACCTGCTTTGGCAGAGCCTCCCTAAACTGAGTCTTTTTTCACATGATTGAGCCAGTTCTGTCTATGAAACAGGGCTGAATGTCTCCAGATATGTGAGAATAAGGAGTTTGCTTCAGAACAGATCACTGGTGTCCCCCAACTTCTCCAAGACAAAACAATAAATTTAAATGACCTATGGGTATCCCTGGCTATTTTGGTGTTCACTAAGAATATCTACTTTACAGTAATCTGTGAGACTCTCTCAGGTGTTGAAGAAGTCACAGGTTTGATGCTAGTGGGTTCACTTGAATCAAGTCCTAAAGCATTTGTAAAGAAACTGTCATTGTCCTTTCCTTCTCATTCTCTAATTCCCTGAACTGTGCTGTGTTCTGTTGCCTTGTGAACTTTGGCAGCTGCAAGGGTAAATAAAAATGCCCCCTGAAATTTATGATGTTTGCTTCCTTTTGTATGTGAGTTAAACTTGGGTAAGAGGGATCAAAGCCTGGGAAGTTCTCTCTCCTTTGTGGGGGACCTGTACACTGATATTAGGAACTCAATCTCTGAATTTCAGATTAGTCCTGTTTACAATTCCATCAGAGATAAAAAAGTATTTGAGAAGGGTTGGAAACCATAGATACCCATGGTTATATTCTGTAAGTGTGTTTTGGGCCCTTTTAGTGCATGCCAGTTTCCTTGGAGTTCTGTGCAAGTATAAGGGCTTTATGAAAACTCAAACCCAGCATGGATGTGACAGTAAGGACTCTGCTGCAACTTGCACAGGACACAACCCAGCAGGAAGTCTGCAGTGTCAGGCACTGTCTTTCCTTCCTCCACCTGCAGAGCAGCTATTGGCACTGGGGAGGACACAGAAGTGTTTTGAGTGTAGAGCTGAGAGTGGAAAATTGTCAGTAAACCCCTCTAGTTGCACTGGTGTCATTGTAGTACGATTTCTAGCTTCATTTTAAATGAAAGTGGAAGGTGTATTGTTCTGTTTAGGAGATAGTCTCTCCTCTTGCCAAGAGTGTAGGATTTTCCTCTACATAAGGAAAAGGTCACAAAAATAATGGAATTTATTAGCCCTGCCATAGTATTCCATGACACTGGCAGTAACAAATAAATAAACAGGCAGGGCCACAGTGTATATCTCTAAGATGTTGGTTTGGCCTCGCAGGAGATTCCGGGTTTTGGGTCCTGGTCAAAACTGCTTGTACCTGGTGCTTTCTGCTCAGAGCTGCTGCATTTTTGTTCCAGGGACTAGGGCTATATCCCACTTTCCCTGTTCTATTCCTAGGGTAGCTGCATTTTATTTTTCCCATTTTCTTTTAAAATCTTCCAGTTTTTCTCTATCTGTGTAGTTTTTATTCTTGCAAAGACCATCTCCAGAGTCTGAAAATAGATAATTCACGTTCCCTTGTGCTATTCCCTGTGCCACACTGCCACTCTCCTGCCAGTGTGGAGTGTAAACATGTAAGGGATTCAAGCTATGCTAGTACAGCTGCTTGCCAAGGGCAAACTGTAACCCAGAGTGCTTGATCATTAGCTGAAAGCAAACTGCACATCGTACATGCACATATGCTGTCTGTTTACAGTTTTGATTCCATTGCTAAGTTATGCAAGTCTACCAGTCAGGGAGTAAAACCAACGCCACATATGTTTGGTGACTAACCAAAAACGTGATTTGTCTTCACAATAAAAGAAAAGGGTAGGGGGAGAAGAGTCCAAAGCTTGTATTCCACTTGGTAATGCAATTTGGAATGGAGGTGACAAGTGGTTTGAAAATATTTTGGTTGTTGTGTTCATAGCAAAAGCAGAGCAAATTCTGAATGGGCAACACTCAGCTGTGTTGCTGCAGGGAGAGCAAACATTGCCACATGGCTCGTGCCTACCCTGAATATCTGCACCAAACTGCTCCACAGAATTTTTTCTGCTGAGGAGCAGCTCCCACTCAGTTTCAGAGTGTCACAATTAGCTCATGTGCAGCAGAATGCTTTGGAATATTGGGCAGGAAAGGAATCCTTATGACCTGTTTGTTCAGGAAAGTTCTCTCCTCTCCTGGCTTTAACCTGGAGCTGAAGGTTCTGGGCCACAGTGATGCGATCCCTCAGCTCCAGCGTGCTGGGGCAGCAGCTCTCTCCTCACTAATGAGGGTGTTGAAGATTAATGAATTGCAGACTCTAATGTGCTTGCGGGGTCACAAAGATGTTTAAAATGATTGGGTCTGTAGTGGTGCCTGTTTATCCACTGCCAGCTCCTCTGGTACCTTAAAGCCCCCATCAGTGGTGGCAGGGAAGCTTTCTGGGAATGTAGAGGCTCACCACAAGGGGAAAGGAGAGTGTGACTGCCTGGTAGAAACCTTCTTCTCTTCCCCTGGTTCTTGAACAATAAACTTCCCTTCATCTGCAAAACCTCTTCCATGTGAAATTCACATGTATCTTGGAAGGATTGTTAATTAAACAAAAGGGGATGCAAGGAAAATTCAGATTAAAATTATGTTCTTACTGGGAGCAAGAAATTGTTGTCCTGGCAACAACAAACATCTGTGTTTTCTCTCATTTATTTCAATCTTTTTTTCCCTCATATTTTTTCCCTTTTCCCTCTTCTTTCCTTTGTCTCTTTTTTCTCTTCCCCCCCCCCCTTCCTTTTTCTTTATTTTCCCCCCTCTCTCTTTCTTCTCTCTCTTTTTTGTCTTTTTTCTTTTATTGGGAGAGGGGACCTTGCCTTGTATTTGCAGTACCCTGCAAGAGGACTTTAAGGTTTTAGCTGCTCCTGTGAGTTATAATGGTCAGGGTTAGTCCTTTAAGCAGCATTTCATGCAGCACTCTGCAGGGGAGGTCTTGATGCTGATTTTTTTTTTTTTTTTTTTTTCTCATGGGACTCTGATTGATATAAAAGTGGCCTTGCAGAACCAAGTTCATTCTTGGATGAGAAGGTCTGCCTTAGACCTTCAAATTTTAGTTAAAATACACTTACACACTTTATGGAGACAAGAGTTCTTGGGAATAAAAAGCTTTATATGCTTTTTAGAGGGAAATTCTCTGGAACTGGCTTATGTTCAAATTAAGGAGGGTTGTGGCAGATTAATAGAAAACTGCAGAGCTTATCTTAGTGCACTGGTGCTAGAATTGTGTGTTGGATTGGGATAAACTATTAATTATTAATCCAAACCTTTCCTAACAGAGTTAAAAAGGTACAGACAATATTTTGGTAAGGGGAAAAACCTGGAAATTGTCATAAACCTCCTCTCTTCACCTTTAGTGCAACCTCTTGGTTTTTAATTACTCCTGTAAAGTAGAGCAATCACAGCATCCTCCTGTGACATTTTCAAGTTTTCTGTCTGCTCCACTTACGAGAAACAAATGGGTCTGCTCAGCTCCATCTAGATTGAGTTTTTCATGAAGTCATTACTTCTGTCACAGGGACTATTTTCAAATTGAAAAATCTGAAACAATAAATGATGGTGAAGCAGTTAATAACTGTTAAGAAATCACATTTGGAAAATTGCATTTAAGCAATAACCTTTCTCCCTGTAATTAAATGACAGAAAGGTCCTGGTTTTAATTAAGTCAGCAATTTATAGTTATGAAGCTATACTTCACTATGCAGATTAGAAGATGATAGGTCACAGAACACCCTGAGTGCATTTTTAGCAGAGCTGATCTGGTAATTACTCCACTGTTCAGTGGTGACCACAGTGAACCGTATCTCTAGATTAAACAATTTTCTTTTCCCTGCTCCATGATGTATAACCAGGATGAGTAAATGTACCACTAGGACTGCATGGAACATCTTTAAATTAAAATGGATTTTAAATGAGGGGGCATGAGCGAAGGAAGTAATGTTTGAAGAACAGCGGTAAAAATGAATGGGCCACTAGGCAAGTCTTGCAAGCAGAGAATATATCATTGTTTTACAGGGCTTTCTATCTTGTGCCTGAATGTTTGCTGCAGATTTATGAGGAAGTAAAATGCTAATGTTAGTGTATTTATAAACATATGATGGGGGTTTCATCTATAATTTATTCCCAAGCCCTGCATTATGCAGCCTATGAAAGAAAATGAAATGCTGTGTTGGACAGCGAAAGGGTTCATTAATACAGCTTTCACATTTTATTTAACTAACCCCTAGCTCATATTACACATTGATTATTACATTGTGAGCTGGTTTTGAACGCTTATTGTGTTCTGTTCCTCAGGCCTTTTGCTAGCTACTTCAAGAAGATTTCAGCAGCATTCCCCTGCCTTATTTCAAGTAGCACTAAGTATATTCATTTGGCCTTCAGGCATATCAGCACTGTATGTATATTTATGGATTTTTTTTTTCCCCTTAAAGATCTGGGGGAAAAGAGGTGGAGTAAAGGGTTATTAGCAAAATGTGTTATTTTAGTCAGATGCTCACAAATAACCTGCATTTGGATCGCACTACAGAATCAGTTCCAATCAAATGTAACCAGTGTAAGCTTTGCTGAACCAGAGTTTGTAAATAAGGAATATTCAAATAGCACTTTGGTTCACAGTTCTACTTCCTTTTACTTGTAAACAAACTAATTCATTGACCAGAATAACTTCTTTAATGGCCAAATTAGCCATCAGTGTAAATTGCCAGCACTGTGTGGAAGTCTCTTAAGATTTGCCAGTACAGTCTGAAATTTACTTACCAAGCTCAATTTTCCCATGCATTACAACTGAGTGCTTGTTGAGGGGGAGGGGTGGCGTGTGTGGAAAGGGAGGAAAAGCCAGTTACAAGATGATATTTATGAAAGTGGACATCAGTAACTATTGACATTAAGTGAAGACAGCAGATGATGGTTTTCAAGTTTACTGATACAAATACTCGCTTGCAATTCCTCTTACCCCGTTTGCTGGGTGATTGTTTTATTTTTATTCCCAGGTTTTTTTAAAAACCTTAGTCTGATTTTCTCTGGCTTTAACATCAGGGGCTTCAGCCAGCAATAGGCAGTGGCAGGATTATGTCAAGGTTGAATTTTTGTAAAGAGGGCAAGGAAAAGAAAGGCGAAAGTAGAATCTCTCAAGCACAGTTACCTTCTTCCAGGTTTTGAGTGGGATTTTTTTGGTGTGGTGGGTTTTTTTCCATACAGTTTTAATATAATTTTATATTTCCTGGGAGTATCAAGGAACAATATACAGTGCTGAATGCCAGGTTTCTAAAATATACAGTTGTTTAACTAAATGAGAAATTGTTTGAATAATAAGCCTGAAAGTCTCATAGAATCAGATATCTAAGGAAGTTTCTTTTTTTAAAAGAAGGTAAATCTCCCCTATGGAGATTCTGGAATGCTGAAAGAATATGAAAAAGAATGGAAAAATTTATTTGCTTTTCGTTTCTCCTGTCCTTTTTTTCTGTTGATGGAATTGACATTTAATTTAATTGATGACAGAGATTTGTAGTTTCCCCACACACACATGCACACACTCCTCTCCACCATGTTTATCCTGGAAATAAACAAGCTTAGCACCTCCTTTGTACACCTACCTGTGTACAGCTTTATTCTGAGGCATCCATATGTTTATAATGAAGTTTAGAGATGGTTTGGTTTAAATGTGGCAGCAGAGCAAGGGGACAGCTCTGTGGCTGCTCAGTGAACAATGGAATTTGGCCCACTGCTGATCCAGCACACAGAATGAATTTTGTACACTCTACACAGTCCTGGGGAAGCTGGGCAAACAAAATAAGCAGCAGTTATTTAGCAGAGGCATGCCTTGGCTTCCATGACCTTGACATATTTTCACAGCACTGAGTTGTGAGCTCTTACCAGAAGCCCCCAGTTTACCAGGGTAAGAACATCTTTCCTTTAAGAGCTGGCTTGTCTTACTTCCCTTTCTATCCTTGTCTCTTTCTTTTTTGTTCAATATTTTTATGGTACCTCTTTTCTTTCTTTGTCCTTATCTCTACTGCTCTTTTCAGTGTATCAGGGTGAAGATATTTCAGAAAGCTGCCATCTAGAAGCAATCCAGTGCCGCAGACTGAAATTTAGATATTTTTAAAGATTTTCTTTAGCAATGTGTGACTTTTGGAGTTAAAAGGGTAGAGATGCAGAGCTGCAGAGCCCTAATCCCTGAAGATGTAGCACAAATAATGCTTTCTGCATAACACTGGGGACAGAGTCAGAATAACCCAAAATCCACACCCATCCAAGCTCTGGGGTCTACAGTCTGTTAGAGCTCTGTGAAACTTGAAGCACAGAGATGAACATCTGCTCTTTTCTAGCAATTGCTGTCTGACACACCAACTTCTTATTCTCAACAGAAATTGACAATCAACTTCTTGATTCTTATAACTTCTCATCAGCTCACTGGAAGCTGTTAAAGGCAAATGGAAATATGTGAGATTTTAACTGACTTCCACAGAAATGTGAAGTTGTTTCTCAACTCCTGTGCTAAGACAATTATCTAAATCAGGATTTGTTTTATTGCTTCTGAAGAACATGAATTTACCATTTTGCTTTCTCCTGAAACAGCTGGAATTACTTAGTCTTGGAGATGTGGATTTCCTGTCACTCCTTGCAGAGTCTAAGGAAGTTCATGGCAATATTCCCTGTAGACAAGGCCTTTAAAATGGCTGTCATGAGGCATGGAGATGTAAAGTAAATTGATGACAGAAGAATTATATGTGGGACTTACCCTTCAGTGATTATGTACACCTGCCTTATTAGGACATCCAGGGCAAGTCTCCCTTCCAGACATCCCATTCTGCCAACGTTACATCCAGAAAAGAGACACACAATTAAGGTGGGCAGGAAAACCTTTGAATTATGGAGAGGTGCATCCTTCCTGATGTGTTTGACAGCAGAAATCAGATAAGGAAAGCTGAGGAATTCTTATACTTCTCAGGGGAAGAAGTGAATTTGAATCAATGTGACAAAAGATCTTCAAGTGGTGCTAGCATGCTTTGGAAAAAAAGCAGTGAAATCCTTTTCCCTTCACTTTTACTAGGGAGTTCTTGAAGAACACATTTTCAAGTTGACTTTAGGCATGGTAGCTTTGCAGAGAAGCTTGCTGGAAAATGCTGGAGTACTTTTACCACTCCATGAATCAGAATATTATCTTCTCTCTCAGCACGCTACCTACAGGCAAGGGTGGTGATAGTTACACTGACTTTCCAGCAATCTCTGCTGCTGCTCAGTTTCTGATCTGAAATTCTGCATCTAATGTTGAAACAATTACACTGATCAGTTTTAATTAGTCCATTGGCTCACTGTGGTGTTAAGGAGAAGCAGAGTGCAGGGATTAGCATGATGGGTATAAGCATTTACCCATTTCCCTCCTTTGGCCAGCCTCTCTTTAATGACATGAGGTTACATGTTTACTATTTCATTTAGGCATTCACATTCTCTGAACAGAGAGAGACATCATTCTCTCTCTCAGGGTTTTTTTTCCTGTAGAAGCACAGAGAGAAGAAAGAGAAAACAATTCTTATCTCTACTTGCTGCTCCTGTTCTTTTTGCACATGTGGAATGTCTTAAGAAGATTGTTTACCTGAAGTGATTTGTCAGTTGGATTCTGATGAGGATTGTTTTGTTTCCTTGGCCAATGGGAAAAAGCTGTGTCCTGGCTGGCTGGAGACAGGCAGGAGTTTTCTTTAGTATTCTTTGTAGTATAGCATGTATCTTTAATATAGTATAATGTAATGTAATATAGTATAATAAAGCAATTGTTCAGCCTTCTAGATCAGTGGAGTCAGATGCCAACCATTCCCAAGCGTCAGGCACCCTAATTTTACTATAGTTAGGAAAGCCATTGTGGGAGGAGCAGAACAAAAAGCTGTCCCAAAGTGCAGAAATATTGAAGATGAAAGTTGAAGTGACCATGATTGCTAACAAGGAACAGAGTCCTGATCTGGGATGGGGAATGAAAGCTGTTATTAGCAAATAAAATTTCCCTGGGTGTGTCATGGGCTCATAAGACCTCATCTCCATATTTAAAGGCTGTTGGGAGCTCTGAAGCCTTACAGCATTTTATTTCCAGGATTTCAATGTCACCACCATGGATGTTTTGTTACTGTCAGTGTTAACAAATGTTGGGATTTGAAAGTAAAATGTGAAACATTTAGAGTCTAGGTAAACTAGATTATGCAATGTGGTGAGGTTCTGGCTGAAACATAAAGCTCAATTTAAAAAGCAGGGGTTCAATCAACTCTCTTCAGGAGATCAGTCAGGACATGGACTTTTAGAACTCTGCAGTCTGGGTCAGTTTGGGGAATAAATTAGAATAACTTTGCAGAAACTTCAGCAGATGCTGAGGATCACACTGGAAAGGCACACTTGTGCACTCCATTCTGTCCTGTAGTGCACCTAGAGCTGTCAGTCTGGACTGCTGAGTTTGTACAGCAAAGTACTGGATTTCTTCCCTCTAAATTTTAATGGGAAAAACATGCGGTTTGTTAAGCTGAACCTTCCCAAAATTTTCATTTTTTCTTCTGTCAAAGAGAGCAGGTTTTCCTTGAGACTATGAAAGTATTCAGCCTCCTCACAGGAGGATCCTCAGATTCCTATTTTTTGGTCTCTGATTATAAGCTGGAGAGTTGTCAGTCATTATTAAAATATTGTGTGTTTTGCTGAGCAGCCTGACAGTGCCACCAATAGATCCCTTAAATTCTCTCAAATTTTTGAAATCTCTTGGAGTATTTTGCTGAATTTCCTACTATTACACTCGAAGAAAAAGTGATCAAAGAAGTTGTGACACAACGCACTTCTCTTGTGTACTGTTGAAAATTGCCAAAACTTATACCTCAAAATCCATCTTTTCTTAACTGTATTAATTTGAATGAACAGGAGGTATCAATATCATCCTGATATTATAGTAAGATAATATGTAAAATTTCAGAAACAGTCCAGTAATGAGAAATTATTGCTCCTTGTTCACCCAGAGGGGTCTCTGCCAACCTTGTTCCAAGGGCAGTCAGTAGTGTCATGTTGTGTAAGTGGTCTCTGTTACACTCTGCTCCCTGTATGAGCTGCAGACTTCACAGCAGGGTACTTTATCTTTGATTGCATCACTCGTGTCTCGCAAGAGCAGGACATCTCAAATGCTGTTTTTACACTTGGCAACACCCAGTTGGGAACTGCAGATTATGTTTGCTATGTCTCCCCTCAGGTGTGGTACTGGAGTGCAGTTGTCTTTTTGCAGAGTCCCACCCTTAGCTGCAGTTTTGCCTGGCTTGGGGTGGAATTTGTATCCTTTTTTATCTGGCCAGAAATATAATCTAAAATGGCAGCATGTATTGTCAGCTGAGCTTTTTTAAGTTTTCTGGCTGTACTGTGACTGTATAAAGAACCTGTTTAAAGCATTTCTTCTGTGAAATGCCCAACGTGGGTGAAGGCTGAATGTTAAATACATTAAAAAGGGATGATACTCACCTTTGTTTGTCCCAGCACCTTGCTGTGTCTCCCCATCAGCTCACAGGGACCTGGTGAAGGTCACAATCTGTGCCTGAGTCTCCTATTGAAAAGCAAACACAGCAGCACACTGGGAGCATAGCACTGGTTAGCATTGGGATGTTAAAGGGGTTTTAAGTGTTAAAGGCAGGGTGCCATGGCAGTAGCTAGGGAAGGGACTTGGGGGCAGTATTTCTGTATGGCATCTTCAGGAATGGCTTGCCTCAAGTCTACAGGGTGAAAAATGTTCTCTGCCTCATTGCTGGCAGCAATTTGCAGCCATTTCTGGTACAAATGGACACAGCTCTGTTCTATTTATGGAAGGTTCCTGTAATGTGCTCAGGCCTCCCACTGACTTCAGTGAAGCTGTTCCCACTTACAAGGCTGGTGAACCTGGCCCGTGAACTCTGCCAGTCACTCATCAGGTCTGAGACACAAAGCCAGCCTGAGAGCTGACAATGTTTATGTAATTCTGCCTGAAGATTTCTGTCTTGGGGTGAACACAGCAAGGAAGAGAATTTTTGCGTGCTCAGACCAAAAATCAAGTGGTTAATTTTTCCATGGAAGATTTGTCCATTAACTTTAATGAAGCTTTTTTTTCTAGGCTTACCAGTCTGGAGAGAGCTATTAAACAAAAGGGAGAGAGTTTGCTTGCCAGGCATTTTCTCTTCTCCCTCTGTTCTGTTTCTTTATAGCCAGAGAAACACTTTCAGCCATGTATCTTTAGAGCAAAGCTAACACTTAGTGACCAGTTAAGTAAATCCCACTTGTTAAATTCTTGTGGCTGCATTATGCTGGGAGCCTTACTCTAAGGGCCCTGTTCTGTCACTGCTTGTTTTTTTCCACTTCAAATGAAGTGACTTGGATGGGATACACAGATTGGTGATGCAGGAGAAATCTTCTTCTGCAACTGGAAGGTGGCACGATGTGGCACTAGAACTGTTATTTGCCTCCTCTGTGGAAGGTATGATAGCTGGCCTAGAACAGACTAGACAGAGCTACAGAATAAAGCAGGGATTCATTCCAAGGATCTCCTCCATGGATGCACCTTGGGCAGCACCAGAGCCCAGCCAGGGCTGCACCCAAGATGAACCCAAATGGCCCCAAAATGCACGAGCGCTGCCGGGGTCTCTCCCTGGGCTCAGCTCTGCTCCATGTGCACATTGCAGTTCAGTGTCCAGTTCCAGCTGCAGCCCCTGCAGTCCCATCCTGCTTGTTTTTCTCTCTGCAGCCCACGGGGTTTGTGCTCTTGGGCTGAGATTGGGATCATTTGTCCTTGGTGCCCAGCTGGGGCAGGAATTGTTTTGTGTCCCTGCTCTGTGCACAGAGCTCACCATCCCACAATATGAAGCTCAGGAAATACACATTAAAGAAGCACAGAATCTGAAAAATATAAAAGCTGAAACCTCAGGCATCATGTAAGCCAATAAACTTGTTTGATTTCCTGGACCTCAGACTAACAGGGCAAAGCCTGGATGCAAGCCAGGCTGTAGATGGGCTTCTTTACTTCTGACTCTTACTCCTGAATTAGGAGTCAAAGGATTTGCATGGGATTTGCTATCTTGGGTCCCTTCAGTGTGTCCTTGGACAAGTGGAATTAGAAATCTAAATGGCCTTTGGAAGTGACACCTTGAGAAGGCTGAGCTAGAACATAGGCTGGACAGAGCTAAAGAATAAAGCAGGGATTTATTAAAAGGATTTCCACAATGGATCCGCACTAATCACACTAAAGCAGCACAGAATCTGAAAAGTATAAAAGCTATAACTTGAGGCATCAGAAGCATTGCCTCACTCTGTAAGACCTGCAGTGCCCCCTTCCCTTCACCGTGGTGGACAAAAATGTGCTGAAAACCCTGTCACGTTCACATTTGGAATTCCAGAGCTTCCTTGGGACAACACCTGTGCCTGCCAGTGTCTTTCTTCCAGACCAAAGAGACAAATGACTCCTCCGAGCATTTGCCTGCCTTCTCCACAGGGAGTGTGTCCCTCCTGTAGCCCCTGCACTTACCAGCCCCTGCCTGCCTTCACAAACACCCAGGTCCCACATTTATCTTTCCCTCCTTGGTGGGACTGGGGCCCGTGGATTCCCCATGTGCTCCGGATTAAGGTGAGCACCTTACCTCTACGGGTATTATCTCTCTTATAGTCCTGCAAAAAAAAATCTCCACAGTGTCTTGGTGTACCAGATCTCTCATTTCAGTTACAAAATACTGTTCAGAAGTCATAGCTCAGGAGTTCTGGCCTAATTTCTCTTACAAATTGCTTGTACGGATTTCTCTCGCTAGAAAATTAATTGACCATACAATAAACTATTTTCCCTTGAGCAGGGACTATTCTGTTTCCTATGACGTTACAGTAAGCTGTCTTTGGGCCAAATATTTAAAGGTATTTAGGTGCTTAAAGATGCAGGTAATGTGAATTTTCCAAAATACCTAGCTGCCTAATACACAGTGATTTCAGTGGGAGTTGCCATCAAAGAGCTTCTAAAAATCCCACTGTGCACCCATCTGCTCCTTTAAGCACCTGAATTCCTTTAAAAAACAGGTCCTTCCCTCCATCAGTGGAGACCAACTTTATTTTTCCTAATGTAGGTGGATCTTCTTAATACATTTTCTCAGATATTGCCTGCCACCTTTAGCTTATTTTCATTGTTTTGATTGTGATGTCAAATCTAGTTGATGATCATGTTTATGCAGTTCCAAGCAGAGTGTGGGCACACAGCATCTATCCTTTATGACACCAACTTGGCACAGCAGCTCGTGTTAATAAATCAGGGCTAAGAGGTTTGTAGGCAGGCAAACTGTCAGGAAGTTACTGCAACTTTTGCAGTGGATTAAATGATCTGTGTTTTGCTCTAACTTTTTAAACCCTCTTTGAGGACCGGTGTTCTGTTTCTCATTAGTGGGTCTTTGATCCAGTGAAAATATCAGTCCCTTGAGTTAATATTTCATCTGACTGTAGGGCCATGTAATTTGCTGCGACACGAAGTCAATAGGTCTCTGCTGGCTTACCCCAGCAGGACTTGTATGTGGAGGCAAAAAATTCTCTTCAAAACAAGAATAATGTGGGGCTAATCAAGAATTTATTCCTCTGGTTAACCAAAGGAAAAAAGCGGAGTGTGAACATCCGTCCATCTAGGCACAAAAGGGGCTTGAGGGAAAGAAAACATTTCACTTTGTATCAATTCACATTCTCAATTTAATACATAAACAGGAGTGTCAGGATGTGTACATCTTGCAGAGCTGCAGAAATAGCAGTGGATTGATCTATCATTATTTACTGGCTGGGCCATCCTGTTTATGTGCTTTCTGTTATAATGTACTTGGAAACCTCAGAGGGTCCTTCTGCATTAACCTCCACCTTCTGTCCTCATCTCTCCCTCTGGCCACCCCGTGCTACATTCTGAAATTTTCATTTCCTTGCACAAGGTGCTATGGAATGAAAATAAGCATTTGTCTGTGGAGAGTTTGCTGAGTCTGGAATATTCAGTGTGGCTTAAGCCAATTTAAAAACAAGTGACTAAAATTGTGCTTTTACTTTTTAAGGCTTTTCCAGCAATATTTCATTCTGTGGTCTCCAAAGGAGTGAAGCATTTATGAATATGCATTAATCCTCACTGGGAATTGATCCAGAGCTTGTTTTAAGCATATGCTTAAGTGGTTTGTTGAACTGGGGCCATGGCTGCCCAGACCCATCTCTGGATGAGATTTAATTGAGCAATGAGAACATTTGAATTCATTTACTTGTACTTGTGGGATTTGAAATGGATCAATTTATTTTTAAATAGTTATTGATGAGATTTACAAGGATTTGTGCACATCTGATATTCGGATTCACTGTGAGAGAAAAGGTCTAATCCTTGCTATGACTCGGCAAAAAAAAAAAAATCTCTTTAGTGCGATATGTGCCTGATACTGTGTCTAAAGAACAAGCAAATATTTTGTCATATTTTCACTGGGCTGAAAATAGATCTTTGTCGTGTGGGTTTTGCTTCTTTCTTGGTTTTGGCTTGAGATTTTAATTTTTTTTTTTTTTACTGTGTGGCTTCCATTTCTGTCCTAGCTCTGTGAGGAGGAAGAGCCCTGTTGCAGGGAGCCTCGTGCTCTGGTTGATGTGTCACTGACCCACTGCAGCTCATTCATGAGTTTTCAGCTGTGACAGGCTGAATGCCCAGAGTGGTCACTGATTAGACTGCCACTCCTAATATTCTCATCCCTGCCGTTATCAAGCAGGAAAACAGTGACAAGCAAGTCTAAGCAGCGTGGGAAATGCAGAGTCTGAGAAAACAGGGACTTGGGTGTGGCATTCACATTCTCTGGAAAAATTCCTTTGCCCAGGATTTTTCTCCTGGGAAGCTGAGAAGCCTCAGAGAAAAAGGAAAACAATTATTATCTCATGTGCTTCTCCTGTGTTTTGCTCACATGTGGAATGTGTTTGGAGATTGTTTCATTGGATTCTGCTGGGAGTTGTTTTCACTCTTTGGCCAATTGGGGCTAAGCTGTGTCAGACTCTGGAGAGAGTCACGAGTTTCATTATTATCTTTTTGCCTTCTGTAAGTATCCTTTCTGTATTCTTTAGTATAACTTAGTATTCTTTAATATAATAGAATATAATAAAATAATAAATTAGCCTTCTGAGAACACGGAATCAGATTCATCATTCCTTCCTT
This sequence comes from Passer montanus, assembly GCF_014805655.1. NCBI lineage: Eukaryota > Metazoa > Chordata > Aves > Passeriformes > Passeridae > Passer > Passer montanus. The sequence goes on along the minus strand of NW_024370374.1, from coordinate 6,058,903 downwards.
TGTCTGGGAACCCCACTAATACAATACTTGGGCATCTTCTGGGATTTCCTGAGCCCTCAGTGACATTGGGTGTGGTAGCACAACAGTCAGGAGCAGAAAGAAACCCAGAACTTGGCAAATAGCAGGCAAATCTCACATTGTATTTGTGACTTTTATATTGCTGTGTGATGCCTTAGTGGTAGGAGAAGAATTTGAGAGTCCTGGGTGATTCCTCTGAGCTTGGTTGTTTTGTGTTCAGTTGTGGTGCTAAAGAAATCTGACCCTGAAATTTCAGAACCACCTCCTGAACTCCAAAATCTCTGTTCCTCAAGACAAAATTCTCAAAAAATTCAGTGAGAGTTTTCCTCAGACTTGGAGATATCAGACTTTAGTGGTCTTGTTTTTGTTTTTTTTTTAATCAAGAGGATGGTTTAAAGCTTATTCATCACCATAAATGGGGATTTCAGGCCTCATGAAGACATGCTATTTTGCCAGGTTTTATAGTAGAGGAACACTCTACTGTTTTAGAGCATTTTCTGACTGGCATGTGGTAAAATGAGATCTTTTTCATTTCATTTGGGAAAAATTCTTTTTGCACCTGTTTTCCTTTCCCATTATTTGTGCAGATTTGGATCCCACTCCTGCCATTGTCCTGACTTCTTGATGAGTTTCCAAGGAACATTTTTAGTGTCTTGGGCTCCCTCAATTCCCTGGGCCAGTACCAAAGGCTGAGATGCATGCAGTTGGTCATGACATTCACCTGGGATTTGCTGAGGCCAAAATTAAATCAGAGAGAGCTCCAGGTTGAATCTGGGTCTCCTGTGTCCCTGTGTCTCAGGTGAATGCAGTAATATGTTTATTCTATATAGCTTTTTTTTCTTCACCAAAAGTTAGAGTTCCAAAAAATGTTTCTCTGACCTTCTCCTTACCAAAAAAAAAAAAAAAAAAAAATAAAACCACAACAATAGGAGAGGCAGGATTCCGTGAATCAGTATTTTCCAGAGAATTTTTTATTTGTCAGAATACTCCTGATTGATTATACGGCCAGGAAAAAAAAAAAAAGAAAAAAAAACCCACAACAATAGGAGAGGCAGGATTCCATGAATCAGTATTTTCCAGAGAATTTTTTATTTGTCAGAATACTCCTGATTGATTATAGCTCTTTTCTTAAGAGCATCTTTGCTTAGGCTTGTGTCTAAAAATACGAATTCTCCTTAGAATATGGGAAGTGCCAGCTACTTTAACAAACAAGGAACATGCTCTGAAGTTACACACATCTAAACAAGGTGACCCAATAAATGTTTTATGGAGCAGAATTAGGAAAATAACCACAGGAGTAATCCAGATGGATAAATGTAAGTCCCCTGGCTATGGTGAGCACTTCCCTGTGCTCTTTGCTTCTTTTTCCCCTCCTCAGTGCAGCTTTTTTAAGCTCTCTGGCATAGGAAGTTTCAGAGCTATGCTGTGCTGTGTTGATGGCAGACAGAGAGAAATTGTCTGTGTTTTGACCCACACAGGGCAATGAGCTCCCTCCCCATTCCTTTGAAAGCAGCAATACCTTAAACTCCACAGAGAGTTGGTCCAATCTGTGAATATCTTTTATATTTTTGTGGAAGTTGAGGACCAGTGTCCAGGCATCTACACTTGATTCCATACACAGATGAACATCTGGATGTGTGGCTCTTGCAGATGTGCACATGAACCCCATCCACAGCACCAGCTGGAACCCAGGCTAGGGTGTAAGGAAAAAACAAAATAAAAATGTAATAATTGGTCTAAGACATTCTGATATGAGTTAAACCTTAACAACAACTTTCCCCTTTTACAACGAGAGATATTCCCTGTGTTTGGGGCAGGATGTTAAAACATCAGAAAATTCTGTGTTTAGCATTTGAACTAACCCCATGGCCCTCATTACAAAATCAGTGCGCAAAACCCTCACAGCTTTATGCCCAGGCTGTGTGATGTGCTCCATAGCCCATCCTGCCCCATTTCTCCCTACAGCTCTCAGCCCTGCCCCTGCAGAAGGGAAGGAAGGTGAGGCCAGTGACCAGGGTGGAAATCCTCAGCTTGAAGAGTAAAAAAATGAAATAAGACAGGTAATTGATAAAGTGTAGCAGGTCACGTGTAGTGCTTGTAATAACCATTTCAAAATTACTCAGCTGTGTGGAGAGACATGGGCATAAAATAAGTGTGGCTTTTGTTCATTTTGTGACCATATATCAAATGTTGTGGTGTCCTTAGAATAGAGGGTGCACAGTAAAGGTTTGGGGGCGATGTTAGTGCAAGAATCAAATTAAAAGTGGGGAAAATAATGGTGCAGAATGTGATGGTGGTTTGCCTTCTTCTTCCAGCTGTTGCACTGGGAAGGGAGGGAGTCCCCATCTGCACATGCCTCTTGCCTGGAATATCGGGGACTTTGGGCCCAGGTGGCTGAATCCTCCCTCCAAAGCTCTGCTCTGCACCAGGAACATTTCAGGATACTCCTGCAAGCATGAGTGCATCCATAATTCTGTTTTCAGAGACAAATCATTTCAAGTAGAGTGCATAGAGCTCATGACACAAACACATCTGGATTTCAGTTGTTGATGTGAAATATTCACAGTCCAATATGGTAGGAACAGATGTTGGATTGACACTCCTTGTAAATGTGAATGATCACATCACAAATCCCATATGTAGTTTAGTTGAGAGCAGCAAAGCCTACCTGCCCACCTTGGTTTTGCTCTGGGGTTAAAAATATTTCCTTGCACCCTTCATGCTAGTCACCACTCTATTTTTAGTTGTAGGAGAGTGTAATAAACCTCAAAAAGGTTTAGGTGTAAACTGTGGTAGGAATTGAACTGACTGCCGTAATCAAAAGTACTTGGTTTGAAATGAAACATAAAAAAACCTCTTTAAGTTGTTTAATATTATCATATTTTGTGCTTGGTAAGCACTGCTGCAGAGGTCAGTGGTATCAAACTTAATAGGTTGATCATTAAAAGACATCAAGTGTCTGTGCCTTCTGCTGATGTATGTAGAGGCTGAAGAATTTCTGGTGCCTTTGAGGAAAAGTAGCTGAGGAAGGAAAAGTGCAGCTAAACAGGTCAGTCTAGGCTCCATAGAAAGGTCACCTGATTTTCCAGAAGCTTTTCACTTCCACAGCATTTTGAATGTGAGTTCTATTGGTGTGAATACTGCTATATATGGCCTTCTTTTGGTATTTACTTGTGAGTGTATCCACCAGCTGGAGGATCTTGAAAAATTGTTTTGGATTCTTAAAATTGACCATTTTCCAGAGCAAAAAGCTCCCAGACACAGCAGCTGGGGCCAGAACTTCTGCAGAAGAAAAGCCCAAGTCATGTCCCCTTTCCCCCCTCTCAAAGCCCTGTTGGTTCTCTGAACATTCAGACCATGTTCTGTTCTTGGTGCAAGTCATGATTCTCCAGCACAATGAGGGCTCCAAACCAGGGCAAGGGCAGTGTGGGATTTCAGTGTGTGACCAAGGATGAGTGAAAGGTGTCTGAAAAGAGATTAAACAGCCGAAGAAAGAATTAGGCACAAGCTGAAGGTAGAACCTTCATGCCAGGGTGTGGGAGAAAGAATCCCTCTTGAATCTCTAGGATTCTAAGACAGGGTTAAACCAATGAAAATTGTGTTAGTCAGTGTTTTAAATAAAGAAAAGAGAAGTCAAGGCAAAAGATGAGAGAGTTTTGAGGAAAAGCTGGAGTGCAGGGTAGGAAAATTCTGAGTGCATTAGGAAAAATGCACTGGGGAACACAGGCAGCAGGGAATCGTGTATGTTTTTATGTTACAAAGAGCACATCCTAAACTGAGCCATCTCAGAGTTTAAAATTATTCAGGGTAACTTCCTTTCCTAAGAGAGGATTTCATTTCTGAATAGGCAAACATTTAAAATTGTAAAGAAGAGAAAGCAAGTACTTTCCTTGGAAGGATGGATGAAACATAAATCTTAAGCAGAACTATAAACTGTTGAGACAAGGCATTTTTGTTGGATTATGTAGCTCATATCAGATCGCAATAAATCAATCCTTCAAAGACAAAAGACTATAGAAAGAGGAATAAACCAAAGACTCTCCAAATAACAAAGGCCAGATACACAAAAGTAACTAAGGAGCTGAAGAGGCAAATAGATGCCTGGCAGGATTTTAAATGGGATCATTCAGCACAGACAATCATCACCTGCTAGTGGTTATTGGTGTCTTTAGGCTCCTTCAGGCCTAGACACTTCCTTGACTGAGGTTAAAATTCCCATCAGCATCAGGGAAATTTAACTCATAGCCTTAAAATCCTCATGGCTGGTGCATCATCCCTCAGGTAAATGAAAAATTTACCTCATGGATGGGTTTGCCTTACTGTGAGCTTTGACAGTGCACGTGTCTTAGTACAGTTCTGTCTTTAATCACTTGGGTTGTGCCACTGAGGTGGGATGTTCTGCACAGATTTATTTACCTTGCTTCCTGATCCAGGACTTCATAGAATAACAGATTTTTGAGCAAAACTCAAAATGTTATTGGCTATGATGACAAAATTCTAGGAGTGGGTGTAAGTCACTAATGTTAGTTAATGCTCGCTGTCTCTCACACTTTGGAAATTAATTTTCTGTGCTGTAAATTCCTATATTTTGGCCAAAAAGGGGCCCCATTCCAGAGCTGGAAATAGCAAAATCCATGTTACACTCTATTCCTGTGCTTTGTACTCCCAGTCCCTTCTTGTTCACATCAACCAGACTTTTTACAGCATGTTCTGGCATGTTTCTAACCTGCACACACTTTGGCCTTGTCCCTGGGAATATCAAAGAATAAAAGGAGATTAAGACTTGGGACACACAGGCAGAACAGTCAGAGAAGCTGGGAAGTATTTTATTTCCAGGTCCCCTGGCTGGAAGTACTGGGGACAGTCCTTTCAGCTGAGCTCTGCTATGCTGGTAGCTACATTTTCATCCAGGATCAAATTTGGCTGGTTTGTTTGTTGATATTAAATAAAAGGATGACTCAAGTCTTAAACTGTTGGGGGAGTGTGCAGGAAAGGGATTCCTGTCCTTCTTAAAACAGAAGAAGTAAATGTAATGCAGACAATGAGAGGGGGGGAAAAAAGAAGAAAACTTGCTATACATCTATTTTTAAAAAACAGGCAAACAAATATTGAGGGCACAAGATCTTAGCATGACAGAAAATTACTAGAACATGCCAGACATGGGGAATAAAAGGCAAGCAGGCAATGTTGCTGCTGGAACAGGAAGAGATGTGAAAAATGTAGGAAAATTTGCCAGTCTTTATTTGCCACTAGTCTGACAACAGATGATGATGACATATCTGTGAACATATGTTATGAGAAAAGGGCTACTATCACAAGCTATGCAGTGATTGGGTCATTGAATATTTTTAGCTCCAGTTCTGGTTCTGGTTGGCCTCTATATCATCTTGAGTTAGTTCAGTCTCCCCATGGAATACTGTTCTACAGAATATTTTCAGTACATTTCTTGAGAAAGGAGCCCTGGCATTTGAATATGATGTGATTATGATTGTGATTCAAGCCTATATAATTTTAAGTTTGCTCCATCAAAGATTAATATTCTGTTTCTTGGACTTTGCACACTTACAGTTCAGCTGGAAAAAATATCAGAGTGCATGTCTTACAAGTGAAATGGTACTTTTGTGTTCTCCTCTCCCCTTTGGCTCCAGAAAAGTGCTTTCTTTTTCCATTCCACATCCTATGACATGCAGTACTTAAAACAGGGCAGTGTGGAAACACCATGAGAATAAGTCTTCCTGCCTTAGTTCAAAATACACTCACCTGTTTAAAACAGAAAAATATGCTTTTCCAAAAGCTTGTCTATCTATACATTGATCCTGCCCAAGGGCATTTTTGGGTATGTGCTTTCACTACTTACCTGGCTTTTACACATAATTGCTTGCTTTGGTGTTGCCTAAAACGTGAAATTTTTTGCTAATTAGGCAAAGACTGGACAGTGCAGCAGGAGATTGTCCACCTGCTATTCCTGATAATTTTTTCTTAAAGGAAACACCTCACAAATGTTTTCCACGCATCTCCCCCAGCATGGTGATGTATTTTTGGTCTCACTGCTTACTCTTTGCTCCTACTGCTGTTACAATCTCCTTTTCCCAATTCTTTTTTAATTAGACCCCCTCAGTAGAGGAAGGGGTAAAAAAAAGAAGGTAGTGTTTGCAAATGGCAGATCAGTCCGTGGAGACTGCTCAGATTTTAAGGGCAGCTGCTGTTCCATGTATCTGGTGTGTCACTTTCTGTTTTGTGCCACTGTTTTATTGCTGCTGTGGGAATGGAGCAAAAATAGAGGCTACTGCAGTTGTGTTGAATAACCATCAACGTGATCCTAGCCGATGTGTCAGTCCCTCACTGGGCACAAAAATGTCCGTATTGGATATCCACCACCCACCCTGGCCTGTAAATGAAAGCAGCAACACGCTAAATAGCTACAGAGCAGCATCATTAGCTGGAGGACTCAGCTGATGCACACGGATGTGTTAGTGCTGCTATGCGTGTGTGGGTGTGAGAATGTCCCTGCATCTCCAGAAAGGCTGGTGTAAGTAAATAATTCATAAGGTGCATGCAGTGTATTTAAATGTTAAATACATTGCCTTTCAAACTCAGTGCAACAATTGAAACCTGCGTTTGGCTACCACCATTCGGCTGCTGCATATTTCAAGTGAAATCACAAATTTAAAGTGAAAACCGCGGTGTGGAAATGCTGAGTAAAAACCACCCAAGCCCTAGTTTTTGATGGACCACCTAAGCTTGCCAGCCTAGCCCTTTGTGGAGCTCAGATTCTCTTCCTCCCGGGCAGGAGTGCTGTGTGTTTCCATTCGAGTGCAAAGTCTTGACATCAGGAGTGCTGACTCACGGGACCGCGAGGAAGGAACATTTCTGTGGCTGCTGGGGTGGCCAAAAGTGGCATGGGCTTGTCCTGCTGTGACTCCCCCTGCCCTGTGCCCCACGTCCTGTCCCCACACAGCTGCACCTGCTGCTGGAGAGGAGCACAGGGCTGCTAAACACACCTCACAGCCGCTGGCTGCCGCAGTCCGGGGCTGAATCCACATGGATTGCTTCACCTCTCCTTCCTGTTGGTCACCAAAAGTTTATCCCACATCGAGCCAGGCCAGCTTGGTCTGGGGGATTGCCCCAGACAGCTGACAGGCTAGGGGGTTGAGTTAGCCAGGTAAATTCCCTGGGCTCCCATCAGGAATGTGGGCAGCTGGAGTCCAGAAGGCAATCCCTGAATTGGGAGGTGAATTCCTGAATGGGCTAGTGCAGGAGCCTGACCTTAGGTAATGTAATAAATGAGATCTCTCAGCATCATGTCTCTTACAGTAAACAAGGGCGAGTTCTGCCTGTAAGATAATCACGTTCTTTGAACTTTCCAGTTATTTACATACAATACACTTTTCTTTGTCCTTTTTGACTGCAACTTACTAGAATCAGGTGAAGTACCGATCCAGAAGAGCAGCTATTGAAACTGCTTGTCCTCTTTCAGAAGCAGCCAAAAGCGGTACCTAAACGTGTGGTGGCTTGCGACTTCTCTGAGGAGGAGGTGGGAAAATCCCAGTTTTGAGGCGATGGAAGGCCGGCCGGGCTTTTGTTCTCCCCGGGGCGCAGCAGCGCGGTCCCTGAACCGGCCGCGTTTCCCCGACAGATGGCACTGCCTTTCTCTCGTACTTCGCCCAAAGTTTAAAAACATTTCGTTAAAAATAGCTGCCCCACATTCTTAATTGGCAATCCTTTTTCTGTTTATTGTTAGGCACAAATCAAACGCTGTTTTAGCTCTTAGGCGAGCTCAATGCACAATACATAAAACCATAATGTGAAACACGCAGATTTTCTTATTCTGTTCCTGCTTGTTACAGCAGAAAATACTGAACAATTTGTGGTTTGTCACTAACTTAGTTATGACAAAATGTTATTTTTTCCTTTATGAAGATAGAACCATTTTGTTTAGTCTTAAAACTCGCTGTGTTTCCTGCACGATGCCGTGTTTTCACATAAATGAAGCCAATGTTATTCCAGCTTCTCTGGACTTCGCTGACAGTAATGGAGTGCCTGTGGCATTTGAAAATGCCCTGAAACAGCCTTCAGACTCTCCTGTGCTGGTCTTTCTCACGTGAGGGTTTGGGGACCCCCACAGTGGGGTCCTTGGGGTAGTGAGGGCTTGCAGAGTCCCTGGGCCAAGCCCTCTCCACAGGAGCTGGGAGCACTGCAGGAAAATATGGACCCAGCGCATCCCTTCTCCTTCTCCAACCCTCCCCTGGGGTGGGTCCCTGGGGGGATTCTCAGGGTGATTCTCCTGATTCCCAGGGTGATTCTCCACACCTCCTTGCCAGGGTTTCCTGATGCAGGGAGCATCACTGGAGGTGAGCCTCCCTCTGCTCTCTCCTCATTTCTGTGGCCTCTTCTGGGCCCCGTTTCATTTCTGCAACTCCTTGGGCTATGCTGAGCAGCGAGGCCAAATCTCTCCTTTACCAAATGAAACCCTAGTGGCCTGGCTACCTCCTGGTTTGGTCTGCACCTCGTCTTTCTTTCCGCGGCCGGGCTGCTTACGGTGAAGCAGAAAGAACGCGTTTTGTTTTGCTTTATTCCCTTGCCTGCTCTTGCCCATGGACAGATTGTCGGCCAGCTGCCCAGGGTTTCGGCGCCTTCCACCTCCCCCCACGACGGCCACGGATCCAGTGGAGGTCCTGATCCACACAAGAGCTCTGTTTCCTACCGGGGCTCTCCCCCCAAACACGTTTTGTGTGCGCTCCAAGGCGGTGGCACTGCTGGCCTTTTAGCACAGATGCATGGGAGAAATTCCTTCTAATATGCATTCACATCTCTCTCTCTCTCTCCAGTGACCTTTATTTGCCATCTCCTTGCCTATTTAGTTAGTTTATTCGACCCTTCTGAAGTGCTTCATAATATTCCCATAATATTGGACCAGTCTCAATAATTGTATCAAATTCCAGTGTTACTGGCTGAATTTTTAAGCCCCTTCTCCTGTTTGCTAACATATTAAACAGTGCTGCACCTAACACAGTTCTTTGAGTCACCTCATTGTCAAAGCAGTTGAAAGCCTTTTCTTCTCTTCTTCTTCTTCTTTGCTGATTTTTACTTCCCAAGTTGGTTTTGTTCCCTTTGTCACTTTTTGTGATGAAGGCTATCAGCTGTTTTTAGAAAGAGCAGTAGAATAATCAGATGTGCTTGTACTTGAGGCAGTTTACATTCTGAGCCTTTTTTTTCTTTTTAAAAACTCTGCACCGTTCTGTCCTTTTTATATAATGACTGTCTGGTTCTTTTCATACTTTATTTTTGTTTTAAGAGATTTGCTTGCCTGGTGGTAAGGTTTAGTAAGCTGCAAATTTCAAGGCTAGCTCAACATGTTTTTTAAAGCTAATACTCACATAGCAGCTTCCAGCAGCTGATGGTAATGAGCAAGGATGTAGGGGTTTTTAATTAGTTATTCCAATGCTTCCTTGAAAATATTTGCATGCACACAAGCCAGTTCTGGAGATCTGTTGCTCCTAAATACAAATGTTGCCACACTTATTGCCTGGATAACAGTCTTTAATATTGATTTTTAATTTTCTTTTTTAACATGGGAGAATAGATGGGCTGAAATGGCAGCTTAAAATCCTCTTTTGAATACAGGTGTAAGTGAAATATTTGGGATCTTTAAATTTGTCTCTCCTTCAGTTCTCCTGATTCTTGGCTCTGTGTCTCTCTCCATGCGCAGGTAAAAAAGTGTTCCCTCTTTTCAGAAGCAAACAGTCAAAAATATTTTTTTCCCTAGACCCAATTTCTATCCTGCATTTTTTAAGACAGCAGCGCGTGTGGTTTTGTTTCGGTTTCACCTGCTGGGGGTTCTTCTGCTTCAAAGATAACTGGTAAACAGCTGACTATTTAAACACAAACATTTCTTTTTCCTTGACTTCTGTTTCCTCTTTGTGTGAAAATATTCATAGTCCAGTGAATGTATTATGATGTTGAGGCTTTCTGGTTATTAAGAACCTCTGGTGTTATTTCTTGCATCATGCCAGCCATGTGATTTCAGCCTCAGGTCCCGGACAAGCTGCAGTGCATCTTTTGTAAAGGCACTCACTCTTACTGTAAAGACATCAGCTTATTACATTGCTGCTCTCAAGTACTTAATTTTCACCTAATACTTTGCTTTTTAAAAGACCAGACTTTTTTTTTTTTTTCCAACCTGCATTTGCCTACCTTCTCTTTCTTAATTACTTACAGTTGTGGCTTTGCTGGCTAATTACAAATTCCCCTGGTGTCAGGACTTTCTCTCCCAGCACTCCACTGACACTGTGGTGAGTTATCCCTGCCCTTTTTTTGGGGGTGCCTGGTGCAATGTGTTATCCATGTGAGGGAGGATTCCACAATTGCCAATAATTTAATGAATCATTCTGATTCCCTTTTAATATCCCAGAATCATCGTGATTAGAAAATTGGGTGCCAGAACTGGACACAACAGTGCAGGTCCCATCAGTGAGACACACCTGTAATATCATGGCCTCCTGCATAATCATGCAAATATTGCATTAACCTTAGCCCATAGATTGCATGGGGAATTCATGGTAAATTGATTTTCTGAAGTCCTTTTCAGTGTCACTGCGTTTCAGGGTATGGTATTCTGTGTTGTTAGTGTGACCTACATTCTCTCTTCTGACATATCTGACTTGGTGTCAGCCTGTATTAAAACCTTTTTAAAGATATTACTTCATTTTACAAGCTGATTCAAACAGCACATTATAACTGACCAATCCCAATCTCTCCAATTGCTATTTGACTTTTTTTGGTTTTTTAATATACCTTTAAAGTATCTAATTTAAAATATTTGAAGTATTTTCTTTCCTTGATATTTTCATAAATTCCTGTCCTGAATGTAGTCAAAAGACAATTTTTTAAAAAATACTAGAAACACTGGAAATGCTACTAAATGCACCCATATTCAGATATGATGACCAGCGAAAGTGCTTTTTCAGGTTTTGATACAATTTGCTCTTGTACATTTTTAGTAGTGCTGTTCTTTACCAGAATGTAACGCAAAAACTTTCAGAAAATATGAATTCAAGATGCAAATGCAATTTTTTACAGCCAAATTTTTTGAGAAGTGAAAAAATTACATCAGCCTTGTAAAAAAATACATAGTTTATATGTATGTTTTATATATACATATATATATATGTTTCCCATATACTGAGTAGGCATTATGACCTAATTTTTCAACATGTTTTTAATCCCAACCTGTGGTAATTTCTCCAAAGGGTCATCTTAGCCCCAGTTCCTGATCCCAATGGTTCTGTGAATTTCTCTTTGCCTGCAGCTCCTTCATTTTATCTAGTTCAAAAGATGATTTCGCCACCTTGCCCCACCACCTACTCTGGAGGTTTAAGCCTTTTCCCTGATCACCTAAATTCAGATGGCTACCAAATCTTTTTTGTCCTCCTTCCCTTTGCCACTGTAAATTCTGTGCCATGAGCCACCATCAAAGCTGGTTTACCTAGCCTTTTTTTTTTTTTTTTAAATCTTCTCCCATGACCACACTCTGTGAAAGAATTCCATAAAAATCTCTAAAATCCTCACCAGAGAAGAGACTTTATCATCCATCCTGCAGAGGAGTTCACTGGGGTCAGGCACAGCTTCTTTATTTTTCCAGAAGGAATTTGAATTCTGGTTAGTTAATGATCCAGTAACTAATAAGTGATAGCACCCTCCACTTTTCCATCTCTATTTGTGAGCATAGGGTTATTTTCACACAGGTATTCACGGATTTTTTGATAGCTACCTGTCAGTTGACAGATGAACTTTTGGATTAGTAAAGCCCTCAGAATGAGAGGCACCCGCTCAACCTGTTCTTTGTTTTCTTAATGATAACAGAAGAGCCTTGGCACATCAGTGTTTCCTCGAGGAACATCCAAATATCCACTGACTCAAAAGATCAAAGCAAAGAGCACGGGCAGGTTGTGTGGGACTCTGTTCTTGCATAATTGTTGGCAGCTTTTCTGGATCTCTGTCACCTGCACAGGCTCTGTGCACCAGACAAGGAGCTGCTTGCTTGATTCTCTAAGCAGGAATTAAGGGTACTAATTCTTACTTAGAACACAATTACAGATCCCAGCCTCAGTTACTGGCTGATAAATTGATTACTGGCTGTTGTATCAAACCCTTTCTTTTATTTTTAATAAAATTTGTTTCACTGGGGAAAAAGTAAGAAAAACAAGGCAGTTTGCAATGATCACACAGGGTCTGTGAGAGCCAGGCTGGGCAGGGACTGAGGTGGCCACAGGCGGTGGCATCCTGGCTGGGATTTTGCCCCCTGGCACCTAACTGTGACTGCACACTGCTTTTTCTTAGTGAGGACATGCCTCAAACCACTGTGGGTTGAGGAGGAACAGCAGAGTTTGCCAGGATAAAGCAAGGGATGAGGAGCCCAGCTCCTGATACTGGTGCTTTGAAACTGTCCAGAGGTGCAGCTGCCTCAAGAAGCATTTCATGAAAATATTGGGCTGTTCAGCCTAAATATATATATTCTTTTTTTTAATTTCCTTCCAGAAGAGAAGAAGCGTTGTGCTGACCATGCACGAGGAAGACAATCCTGTTGCTAATGGATACAGGATAAAGAGTGAGGTGATATTTGTTCAGCTGAGTCACTTGCAGCCAGAGGTAAGTGACAGTTCTGGCAAGTAATAAGCTGTCATGTAGTGTTTCTTAAATGCATGGATTTTCTGAAACCCTGTTCAAGGGGTCAATAGCAGAGCAGATGCAATTGTCTGCTGTATCACAAAGACCTCGAGAGTCAACTCTGCATTTCCCTTTATTTTCATTCCCCTGAAGTGGTAAACTTTGAGAATTTCCCCCCAGAGCAAAGGAGCTTTCACTAGATATTGGGGATAAGAACTGCCTGTTTAGATTTGGAAATTATCTTCTCTATTATTATGTTTTATTCCACCTGTTTATTTTATTGCTTTGTTACACATTATTCCTTGAGAAGCCAGTCTGTTTATTACTACTCCCATTTGTTAGCCAATTATATTTTATTTTTTATTTGGATTTAGTCACAATTTCGTCACAATTATTTAATATAGTCACAGTCAAGGCTGGCCAAACCAAACTGTCAAAATCTATGCTAGGCACAAAATTCAAATATGCCCTCATCTTGCATCCTGTACTTGGTTGATTTCTGTGTTTCAAAGGGGTTGAAATAGGGAGGTATAAGAAAATACAATAGAGAGAGAGAGAGTAAATAATCCAGACCCTTCAGAGGATCCACTAAAGGGGAAAAGACAGAGATGTGCACAATAATGAGTGTCATGGAGAAAGTGATTAGGGAGTGACTAATGCATTGTTTCTGACAATACAGGACCTAAGGGGGTTCCAGTGTTATAATCACACAGGGAATTTAAAGCAAACTTTTGCCATGCAGGGCATAATTATTTTGTGGAACTCATTGCACAGGATGTTACAAGTTCAGAAAAATAAGATATATTATTGACGATGGGTCCATGGGGGACTATTAACATGATGGTGCAGTGGCAAGCTCCAGTTCCAAGTCTCCTAAGCAGCTGATTGCTGGAAGCTGAGAGGGTGTACACAGGGATTTCTGATTTGCCCTGTTTCTTTTTCTTGTCCTCTAAGAATCTCCTCTCAAGAGCCCAAAGTCAGGACGCAGGGCAAGGATGGATTTGAGCCTGCCCCGTGGGGTTGTGTTCATGTACACAGCTAGCAATCCAAAAGAGATCACAGGCAGCAGAGGAGACCCAGGAACTCAGGATGTGCTCACTGAAGGAATGACATGGCCTGGTGGGGGCTTTTTAATAGCCAGATAAATAAATGCCAAATCCACTACAACTTCCTGCAGTACCTCAGCAGCAGCAGTACACACCAGCAAGGTGGTGTGTTGGGAAGTGCCTGTATCCATGGTCTCCTGGCCATCCATGTTGCCACATTCTCTTCATAGAGAAAAGCAAGGCACAATTCTTCCCAGGAATATTTCTGAGATTCACATTCTCTGAACATCAGAGAGAGGGAAAACACAATTCTTATCACTTGCTGTGCCTGTGTTGTGCCAAAGTAGAATGCAATGTGGGGGTTGTTTATCCAAAGCGAGGATGTTTTGTTTCCTTGGCCTCTCAGGGCCAGGAGATGTGTGTGTGTCAGACTGTCACGAGACAGAGATGAGAGAGTCAGATGATAAGTACAATTCTGTACAGTTAGAAACAAAAGTAAGTGTGTGGCAAATTCAGTTTAGATGCAATGTATATAGTACAGTATAATAAAGTAATTAATTAGCCTTCTGATAAAACACAGTCCTCCTCATCATCCTCTCTCCCCATGTTGGAGTCGCCTTTGATGTACAAGACATCCAAGCTGTAGGACTTTACAGAATCTGTGGGAGCATCCCCTCTGCCCTCAGAGCCAGTTATTCCACTGAAGGAAATCAGGCTGTACAGAGGAACAGCATCCAGCTGTGCCAGGGGCACTCAGAGGAGGATGAGGATGTACTGTGAAGCATAAATACAAGTTTGGCAGGACAGATCCTGTTTTGAGGCGCTGAAGTTAAACAACAATACAATATCAAGATACTGCAAGGCCTCCTGGAGTAAGTGAGAGTTTGTGTGTGCTGTTATCCACTGGTAAATATGAAATATCTCCCCCTGAGTCATGAACAAGGATTCAGGAAGAATTGTGTATGGAGAAGTGACCAGCATGGAAAGGAAGAAATCCAGTGGGAGAAATGCCTAAAATCTGGTTTAAAGCTGCTTTGTAGCACTGAGAAGTATTAAGAAAGAAAGGATACCTTCAACATTAGATGTGGCATGATAACAGTGCCAAGGCAAAAATACAGAGCAAATTCTATGTGATGTGGTGAAATAAAGGAAGGAAGTTAGGAAAGGGCATTGGAGGGGTTCAGGAGGGATTGTGTTCACAGCAGGCACAACTGTCTGTTTACAGACTGGCCCAGGAAATAGGAGTGAGAAGTTGCTGGAACACAGGGAATGATGAAGGCAGCCTATATATTCATGTCTGGGGCTAAAAGACAAAGGGAAAAGCTTGGAGTATCAACAGGGATGGCAAATGGCAGAGCAAAGCTTTGTAAAGTTTCAAGAATACTTTCAGTCCCTGCCCTGGTGGTACGTGGGTGTCTGGGCAGCATCACTCTGGAAGAGGAACCCATGGGCCTTTCTGTGTATTCTGAGGTGGGGGGAATTGTGTCTTCCTTTGGGAAGGCTGCTTTGTGAGGTCAGCAGTGAACAGTAAACTCAGAAATGCCCCAGAAGTGCCAGGTTTCTGAAAGATTTGCTCCAGTGTCAGTCAGAAGAGGACAGGGTTTCTCATTCCTTCCTCAGTAAGGAGGGAACACAGCTCTCTGCCCTGGCTCTGTCTAGAGACACCGACTTTCTGCTCAGAAAATGAGGAGAAATGTTTTCTCCTGAGATACTTAATACTTCACAGCATGGGATAAATTCATCTCTCACTCACAAATTCAGCAGACACACATAACAGGTCCCAAGTGGGCAAGTATGAGGTGTAGGAAAGACTTCTGAAATTCTGGGTGAAAGCTATTTGTCCTTTTTCTTTTGTGATTGTCTTTGTTAAATAGAATCATAGACTCATAGACTGGTTTGGGTTTGAAGGCACCTTAGGGATCATCTTTGTCAGGGACAACTCCCACTGTCTCAGGTTTCTCAGAGCCCCATCCAGCCTGGACTTAAACACTTCCAGGGATGGGGCAGCCACAGCCTCTCTAGGAACACACACTTAATTGTCTCACTGCCCTCATAGTGAAGAAACATGGGTTTTTTTAAATTTATTTGCCTTACAAAATACAAAAGCAAATATTAAATTGGTACATTTCCTTAAGAACTACTTATAAGCAGCTCAGGTTAATATATCTGTACATTTTATTCCTGTATTAATGGTCACATATTTGTATTTTGTAAATCTCATTAAGTATATTGAGCTAAGTATGTGTTGAAAGTATATATTCTAAGTGTATTGGAAGTTATTGAGCTACCAGAAATTCTGAAACTGGATTTAAGTGCTGTAAGAAAGTGTGGAATACCCTTCTTCAACAATGGTTCTACCAGAAGTGTCAGAATGTGATTGCAACAGTTTCACTTTAAAACCTTCTAAATGCGTATGCAAATCAAGACAATAACACCTGCAAATATATGCCATCTTCTGCAGAAACAAATACCTACATGCACTTAAATTATAGAAAAGAGCATGACTTTAATATTAGATTTCTGTAATCACAATTTTAAGAGCCCTTTCGTACATAAACACAATAATAATGGCTGGGATTCCTTCCCAGAAAGCAGAGTTTCTCTCAAATCCTCTGTTCATTCCTGTAAAAGCAGAGTCAACATGTAACAGCTGTCTGTATATGCATCTCTCAGCTGAAATTAGCACCTTGTATTACTGGATTTCATTTTAAAAGGACTTTCCAACAACCTATCAGGTATTTAAAGAATGTACAGAGCAGTTGTAATGACACAGGTTGCTTATTTATTTAACTTGAAATCCTCTCTCAACTCCCTGAATCTATTTCTATATGTAGGAATTATGAGACCTTAAATAATGAACATGTTATTTAAATTGTGCTGTGACACTACATAATGCTGAGAAGTCATTTTATACAGTTCACTATTCTCACAGTCAATGGTGCTTGACTTGATTGCCACTGCCTCATAGCTGGAGTAGATCTGGGCAATGTTTTAAATTTGTTAAAAATGAGTTAGACAAAATTGTCTTGAATGAAATAGAGCAGGCTGGAGAGCTTATTCCTTCTGATAGTCTCCTAAATGAGTCTTAATTGTCATGCTTAAAATTTCCATCATAAAGTACATTTTTTAATTTAAATAAATAAATAAAAGAATAAAGGAAGCTGAATGTTCTACCTGGTCTCTGCAAAACAATAGTGGAAGAGGCAAACCCAGCCTGACATACTGCCTTAGGTTCCTAAACCACAACTCGGGACAACCACGGTTAAGGAAATACTGTGTCCACAATTTCTCCATCATGAATAAGGAGAAGGTGAGCAGAGGTAAATTCTTCCTGTGCATCTTCAACGTGCTGGGATCCAGCAAGTGCCCTGGTACAGCTACAATTTGCCTCCCAAAAGTGGCTTTACCCTCCAATACCTATTTGTTCAGCAATGCTAGTTTGGCTTGCCCAGCACCCACGGTGTGTGCTGTCATGATACACCCAAGTAAGAAGGGTTTTGCCAGGGCAGCACATCACATCCTGTGTGATAAAGCACTAAGAGGTTCACTTCCAGCTTCTGGGAGCCTGGGAAAGGCAGATTTTAACAGATGGAAGGGAAAGGCTTTTCTGTGAGCAGCAGCACCACGAAGGCTGGTTTGCCAGAGCTGGCGTGCTCCTTGTCACCTGTGAGTGGGCATGGCATAGCAGAGGAGAAAAACTCCTACAAAAAACATATCATTCCTACCTTAAGACCATAAGACTTACTTGAAAGGCAGCTCTGAAACACAGCCTTGTTCAGATCAAGACAGGATCACACTGAAATGTCACTAAAAATGAGATTGTCTTTGCAGTGTGCTTGAATTTTCTGGGATGCAATCAGAATTTCTCTTGGGAATGCTTTGGCCCCGTGTCCACATAGGTTACCAGGTTTCACACCTGTATCTGAGGGCTCAGTGCTCTGCTGTGGGTCAGGGCTGGCTGTAGCCATGTCACCACTCTTTTGCTTGCAACTACATATCTCCTACTTCTTTCTCAGGCACGTAGAAGAAACATTGCTTGAAAAGCACCTGGTTTTGATACCCTCCTCTTTCCTTATCCGTTCTCTTTGTTACATGAACCATGGATAATCCATGTGTTTTCATCCCCACACCTTTTTGATCAATTTAACTATCTAATGAGGTCTTAAGAAAACGAAAGAAAGGAATCTTTATTTCAAGGTACTAGAGTTCTTGTGACATGGATTTGAAGCAGTTTATGATCAAATAGTGGTTTTTAATTTGTCCTGATTCATGTGAAAGTAATTTGAATCCACATTAGTATTCTATGAACTGATCATTAACACTTTTCAACTGATTTAGTAAACATATATTGCTTCCAAAATAAATAGAAACAGGAAAGGAGTACAGTTAGTGTAGCTGAAGCATGAAAACATACACATTAACATGCAAGGCAAAACTCCAGTGTTGAAATTGGGCCTCACATTAAGGTTATTTTTCTGGCCATGTTTTCACATCTCTAGAGGATTCTTAAAAACAATGCAATGAACATCCTAAAGTACACCTTTTAATAATTCTGCTTCATAATTCACTACAGAATGGTGAACTGGCTGTGATAAATGAATTGTCACAGCTTCCCTGAAAATACTGGGTAGTCAGGAGAAGATGCCACGGTGAAGATGAAGAACACATCCTCCAAGGGCTCTGAGATAAGCCCATCAATATTTGCACAGCCCTTTGGACATAGAGACTCTGCCTCTGGAGAAGCCTTATATGTGCCCCAGAGGAAAGGCAGGCCAGCTCTGATCCACAAGTGCCACATTGCTGTGTCCAAATCCATCAGCCTTCCTCAAAGCTTGAGCCTGTCCCTGCCGGGCTGGTGCAGCTCTGCCACGTTCACATCTGTGCTGGCCCCTGCCCTGGGGCTGTGGCAAGCAGGTGGAGGGGCTTTGGCTGGCCTCTGCTAAAAAACACACAGCCCCCCAGAAGAGTGGAATTTATTCCTCTTCTGTCACCCGTTGCTGACTTTTTACCTCACAGTGATGCCTTGTACAGCCCTAGAGCAGGGGCTGGGCAGAGCTACAGAATAAAGCAGGGATTCATTCCAAGGATCTCCTCCATGGATGCACCTTGGGCAGCACCAGAGCCCAGCCAGGGCTGCACCCAAGATGAACCCAAATGGCCCCAAAATGCACGAGCGCTGCCGGGGTCTCTCCCTGGGCTCAGCTCTGCTCCATGTGCACATTGCAGTTCAGTGTCCAGTTCCAGCTGCAGCCCCTGCAGTCCCATCCTGCTTGTTTTTCTCTCTGCAGCCCACGGGGTTTGTGCTCCTGGGCTGAGATTGGGATCATTTGTCCTTGGTGCCCAGCTGGAGCAGGAATTGTTTTGTCTCCCTGCTCTGTGCACAGAGCTCACCATGCCTCATGTGAAGCCCAGACCCACACACTAAAGCAGCACAGAATGTGAGAAATAGAAAAGCCAAACCTGAGGCATAAATAGCCATTGAGAATAAGGATGAGGGAACCTTCCACTTATTCCTTAAAAAAAAAAAAAAAGGTTAGCGCCCATTTTGAAAGATTTGCCCAGCTAGCTCACCTAACACATTCTGCTCTCCCTGTGAACTACCTGCTAGACTATTGAGCTTTACAATTCTCCTAGGGCTGAGGCTTTAGGAAAATGCTGAGTTGCCCAGCCCTGCTAACAGCATGAGGCTTCTGAGTGTTTTCAAAATCAGACACACATAGCAAACTAACAGAATATAGGTGCCTCTTGCTTTGCTGACTTGAGCTCTGTTTCTTGCAAGCTCAGTCTAGGTTCTTTTTGTAGAGCTAAGTGCAAGTGATTTGCTGAAAGCTGTGTGAACTGGTATTTTGGATAAAGCTGGAAATGGAGCACCTATCCCCACGCCTCTGGAAAATTCATCCTTGGGCAATTTGGTGAGTGAGGAGTGTTTATTGCTGGGAAGGAGTATGTTAAACCTCAGCTTGTACTACTTGGGCATCACCTCTCTCTGAAATCTCCATAATAATTCTTCTGTGAATGCTGGAGAGGTGTTTGGTGCCATGTAGCTCTCTGGCTACTCACTTTGTGTGCAGTGGCCATGCAGAAGGGAGAAGGACATCATACTTGTATTTCTAAGCTATGTAGCTCTCTGGCTACTCACTTTGTGTGCAGTGGCCATGCAGAAGGGAGGACATCATACTTGTATTTCTAAGCCCTGTGGAGTGATCTCATGCTGCTAAAATTGAGCCTTTTCCTCTGAGATTTCAGGAGGGATGCTGACAGCAGCTGATGAACATTTGGCACAGCTCAAGAGCAGAAGAGGTGACAAAGGTGGCAATCTCCTTCCCACCTGGCTGGAGGCAGTTCAGGTGCACCACCTGCCAGCAGCTCCAGTGCTCCAGGCAGCCCCTCCTTGTCTTTGGATTCATCTGGATTTGAAAGGTACTGAGAAGATTTGAATTCAACCTCATACCTCATGCTGGGAGAATGATTCAGCCTAGATCTGCTTCTACTTAGACTATTTTGCTGTAATAGCTTCTAAAAGATCTTGTAGGAATATGGTAAATATCTGCAGGGCCACACATTTGTCTGTTTATCAAATCTCTCAGGGTCAGCCTTGTCACAGTGAGGTGTAGTCCATATTTTTCCTTTCTGCTCTGGTGCATCACTGCTAATGGAGTATTCCCTTGCCAGAGGAACCAAGCACCTTATTTTCAAATCTTAAATTCTGGTTCCAGGTTAAATCTTTTGCAAAGATTTTTGCAAATCCTGCAAACACTATTGCTGACTGGCAGCTATGTCTCAGCTACACATATGGAAAGATGGAAATTTTTAGTGAAGAGGCATAAAGTGCTTCTTGAAGCAGAGATGTGAGTTCACATCAAATGCAATGTATGCAGGGGGTCTTTTTTTTTTTTTTTGCACTGCATTATAGAAAAAGGTTCATTATGGATTATAAATAGTAATGATATGGACCACACTCTTGTGAGTTTAGTTGTAACTAGAAATGCACTGAACCACCAAAAATAATGCACCCCAACCAGCTTCCTTAGGACTGTTGGTGTCTTCCACATAAATGCATCTTTAACCAACAGCATATAAAAAGAGCAATGATGACATCCAGAGGACAGATAGTTTAATCATAGGTACTGTAGGTATCCCCAGCAAATTTCCTGGGGATACATCCCTCACCTATTTTTTTCTGTTTGAAGTCTGTTCCTATTAAATCAGTTATTGACAGCCTGCTGAGTTCCTTTAAATCACAGTTTTTTCTCAAACTGACCTTGTAAACTTGAGTGATTCACCCCCAGTGCAAAAATTACATATATAGGATAAACTTGTATTAGTTTCATCATATTTTGTGTGCATTATCATTCTACGTTGTCTCTGAGTCCACCTGAAATGTGAAGTACTGCTTTAAGCTACTGGAAAACTTCAGGTTAATAGCTGTCTGGCTTACTTCACCTGTGAGGGCTCCTACTGTGGAACCTCTCCCTCTATGGAGGTTTTTATCTAATCTGTCTTAGTAACCTTCCATACTCTGTCTTGGCAGGTTGGTTTTTATTTTTGTTTCGGTTTTGTTTGCAAGTGCAAGAATATTGGCCAGGTGCACCATATGTAGAAGCCACTACCCAGAAAAGCCTCTGAGTTCCACAGAAATATCTAGGGATGGGTGTCTGTTTTACTGGCAAATTTGAAGGAGATACATTACCAACGATAGCCTAAGCACATCTCCACAATCAGAATTTAATTGAAGTGTGTTACCTATAATAGGTTCAGATATTTGTGTTCTTCAGCATTTTATAAATTCAGAAACAGATGGGCTATGACCAGGAAGCAGTGGAGAACAGACTGGCGTAAAGCAGGCTGGCTCTCTGACAAGTGCAGGTACAGCTGTGGTATGTGTTTTATTCAGCATGCCCACCTACTGTATCAGCAGCCTGCCCCACCAGCAATTCAACTACAACTGACTTAATGAAGAGTAGAAGTAACCATGAATCCAGACTTTCCATGGATCATAATATCTGAGAACCCAGAAGGATCAACATGACGGAAATCACGCCAAGTAATTTTTTTTCCCTTGTATCTTTATGTACAAGAAATAACAAAAGCATTGGAATTTTGAAGAAGGGGGAAAAGCCCCACAAAATGTAGTCAGTTTGCAGTATGTTCAAACATTCCCCTTTCGATCTTTCTCTCTTTTTTTTTTTTTTAATTAAAGGAAGAAAATCTTAGGAAGTAGTAGATAATATCTTAAATCACCACAATTGTGCCAAGGGACATGATGAAGTGCTGGCTAGGAAGGCTTCTGTTAGTAAAATACAATTTATATGGGTCAGTGTTTGAAGGTTTCATGCAAGAAGTGTGCAAAGGGTTTTTGCTCCTGTTTGTGCCAATCCTTGCAAGCCCCATAGGGAAAAACACTGTGGCTGAAGAGGTCGTGGAAAAGAATCCTTGATCTGAACATTCCCATTCCTCAGTTGGGAATGTGGTATTTTCTATTTTATGCATTTAAAAGAGGGGCCTCTCTTTGTCTTTTGACATTCCTCATACATGAATAACCTCCTATTTAGGTTTATTGTACTTCTTTATCTCTGTTTCTATATCTATCTAACATCATATATTCTAACCTGCAGTCACCTACAGTAACCCACAAAGGGAATTTGGAAAAACAACAACCCATAATTATTTTATATGGTGATTGTGTGACTTGAAACATTGAGGTAATTATCAGGTTAAATTCCTATGATCCCTGCAATTTCTATGAAACCTGGAGATGTCAGTACCTGAGTTCTGGCATATCTCTTAAAGTAAAATTATACCACCTCAGCCTGAGGTCGTAATTAAAGATGTAAAGAAGCTAAGTGAAAAGGGGCTGTATGATTTAAATTGAAAGCAGAAAAAGCCCCATAATTGTAGAGGGTGAAAAATTAAGTGATCTGGCTATAAACTCCAGCCTTCAGGGGCCACATGCAGTGGGCAAGGCTCTGTTTGATGCAGCTGGACACAGGCAAAGGGTGTGGTACCAGGAAAGAACCCTAGGAGCACTTGCTTTGGAAAGGGAATGGCTTCTTCCAGGATGCAGTAAGATTTGGGAAAAGCCTAAATGAGAGGGGGATTTATGCATATAGCTCTACTGGGACTTTTGTTTGGGAGGTAAAGCTTTGGTCTCCAAAGTGAGACTGTGGAATGTGTTGGCATAAATTACCTTTATTGGTATCTGGATTTCTCAGAAAAACTTTAAAACCCAGCTGAAAAGGATTTTTGAGAGTTCTGATGGGCAGGAGAAAATGCAACCTCATCTCTATGTCTGTGTGTAGACATATATGTGGACTCGTGCTTACATCTGAAAACCTGGGAGACTCGTGTGGTTTTGAAGAGCACTCCACAGCCTTATTTTAAGGGCTCTTCCTTTGTTGTGGCACAGGGGCTGTAGCAGTGGAAGCCATCAGGGTTCAGGTGGCAGAGACATACTGGGAGTGCCACTTCAAGACAGCCAAACAAAGAGGAATTCAGTTTCCAGTGCACTTGTGCTGGCTGAGCTGTACATGCCACATATCTTGCTTACATCTTGGACTCTCGAAGGTTTTCTTTTCTCTCCTTCTCTTGTCCAAGCCTCACATTTAACCTTTGAGGCAGTTTTGAATATATCCCTTCATAATCGTAGTCCAGCAGCACTAACCTCAGGCAGCTCTTTAGTGTTTTTGACTCCCTTCTCACACTGCTTCTCCTCAGGCTTCTGCTGGTCATTCTCATTTCTCTCCTGATGATTTTGTCACTTCTCTTCAATGTAAAACTCAGGGGATCTATGAGACTGCACGCTGCAACTGTGTTTGTGGTGTTGGGGCCTCTGCCTGATGCTACACTTCGCTTCATTTACCTTTCTCATTTCATTGCTTTCCCCATGTTCCAGCAGCACTGCCTGCCCCCTGCTACTACTATAGGGCTGACATACTGTCCATCAGCTCCTGTCCCCTCCAGCCTCCACCAAAATATGGTACCTTTCATGTTGGTGACTCCCTCAAACACACTAAATCCTCTGTGTCCTCTAGAATTTTTTCCGTTTGGTTTTAAATGTCCCCTAGCTGTTCTGATGCTGCAAAAACACCTCTGGACCTACCGATCCTTCACAAGCTTTTTAAAACCCTTCTCTGGTATTTCTTCTGTCAGCATTTTTACAGCATTTCAAGACTAGTTGGTGTCACAAAAGTGAAGAATATTTCACAGTGAGAGTAAAATACTACAGTCAGTTCCATACAGGCTTAGTTCTGAGAAGTCACTTAAGTGAAGTGTGATGTTGAAGGAAGGGATAAGTGATAGCTCAAGGAGATTTGTCCAGAAACAAAAATGTACCTAAGCTGTACCTCAATTTTTATTTTTTTTTCAGATGACTGGGGGAAAATAAGCTTTATGTAAACAAACAGGGAAAAAAAAAAAAAGGAAAGAAAAAGTAGTCCTGTCAGCTCCTGAGGTACAGAAATTATCCCATCCAATACTTGCCAGAAGGGACTCTTGTCTCTTTTCTGAAGCTGTTTCCCTTTGCCACCTAGTCCCACAGCCCATCACACTGAATATCTGCCGTGCTAAAAGTATTGTTCCTGAAGAGAGTTCAGGAAAATGGTTCAGGAAAGCTGCTTGATTAAAGGGGTCCAGCATAGCAATAGCACTATTTGAGACCTGCATTATTGTCATAACTACAACAGGCACAAGTCTGCCTTCAGATCTCCACAGGTGTTTGCAGGGAAAGCAGGTGGTGAGCTGGGAAATTTGGCTGAGGAGAGCACTCAGGTGCTCTATTGAAGAGAACAAAATAAAATCTTCAGTTAAGAGGAGGTGCTCTTCAGCAGCAGAGCAGACAGGAGCATTTGTTAGGATCAGCACTGCACTCTCTGGGCCTGGCTGCAGTATCTGATCACTGGGGGAAGGCTGCTGGGTGTGTGCTCTCCATCCCACCCCCTAAGGTGGCTGCTCTCTGCATCCCAGCTCTCCAGAAACTTTAGTGAGAGCTGGGAAAACTCAGAGAGCAAGTGCTGCATCTCCTCCATCTCCCCACCCAAGTAAAAAGCTCCATGGTTACTTTGAAGAGCGTTGAAGGGATATGAAAATCTGAAGCTTTAAAGGAAGGTTTAAATAATGCACCATTTCATCAGCTGTCAGGCAGTTGTGGCTCTGAGTGCATCCCTCCTGTGCAGGATCATTCCTCCTCCTGTTGGAGAAGGGGCTGGGCTGCAGGGCTCTGCCCAGGTGAAGCTGAGGCAGGAAGCAGACCTGTTACAAACCATGGGAATCCACGTTCCAGAGTACCTGGTGTCCTGTGCTGAGCTCAGCAGCTGGGCTGCAGAGTGATGCTGCAGGTTATTTCAATTCCTTATGTGAGTAGTAGCTGGGAATATTATACTTAGGGTGGCCTCTTAAGGGCTGTCTCAAGTTCAGAAAAGAAAAAAAAAAATATGCCAACTGATCTTTAGGAAGATTTTGATGCGCGCAAGCAGAAGGCACAGGAGCAGAGAAGGTGAAAGTGAAGCCACAATGGGGGACAATGGCTTTGGTACCAAGAGAGTAAAAGAGATGAGTTCAAATTAAGCAGGGAGGGGTTTTCATGAGGCAGTGTGCTTATAGTGGGGAAGATGACATTTTAGGTTCTGTCATGAACAGAAGAAGGATGTGTATAAACAGCTAAGAAGGAAACTGGAACAGAAGTTATTATTTCCCTATCTTCCTTTTGGCTTTGAGTTTTTGAATGGACAGGTTGAAATCAAGAGTCAGGGAAAATTCTTGAGGTGCTCTGCAACATCCCTGCTAGACAGTGCATCCTGCTGCTGGGGAATAACATCCTTTTTGGTAGTGCTGAGACCTGAACGTGAGAGTAATAGCTCTGCCTCTATCACAGGCGGTTGTGGAGGGAGATGGATGCCAGGATTCATGGCCAATTCTCTCTTTTTTTGTGTCAATCTATGCCAGTTATTTCTCTTGGAAGGGAAAGAAAGAGAGATGATATGAAACAGAGATAAAATCTAGAGCATGATTAAACGGGAATTTTTCATGTCTTTATTATTGTCTTCTTTCTCTGCCCTCTTATGCTTCTGTCTTGTTCTCTCTGAAGTTATTGCAAGAGGGATGGATGCTGAAGGAAAAGCAGCTGGGTTTGATGCCAAATAGATACTCCAGGTTTTATCTGACACATGGCAAGATGCATTCAATCATTTTTGTTGTGCAGCTGATTATATAAGGCATTTTGTGAGTAGTCCATCCTACAAAGACACTGTGTTACTGTAATTGTCACATCTTCACTGCAATTTTCAATTCAGCTTATGCAGTTTCCTCAGACTTCCAACAATAAATACCTAAAATAGTTGTGAGTAACAAAACTGAGGCTGCAGTGCCTTTGACTTGGCTTTGAAGAAGGCTTTGAGAATGGTAAGCATCTCCACACTCCTTGGGCTCCTGTAAAAGAGCACGGGTGCACTGTGTTAGCACATAGAACTAACTTTGGGAATGTAATGAGTTATGCAAACAACTTCCAAATCTGCCATTACATGAGGCCACGGCAGCTTTACTGACCCCATCTGATGCAGAATCTGTTTGTCTTACTAATTAGACATGGGTACTCACCTGGCTGTCCCTCCTGGCTCTTTACCTGCTCTGCTGTGTCACGTAAATTCATTCCTGCCCCTTCTGAAAGGTTGTGCTCCCCTGCCACTGCAGCAGCAACAGAAACATCACTGCTGGCTGTGACTGGAGCATGGAATGTGTCAAACAGAGCCCCCAGCCTGCTCTGCTGGAGAGCAGCATATTGATTTGTTTCAATGCTTGTGCTCTGGGCTCGTGTGCTTCCGCTTGCCTTTGTGCTTGGGTTTGCCTTTCACCTTCCCAGTGCTGTGCAATGAGTCCCATGGGGCTCTTTGCAGACTGTCACAGCCTTGGTGTCTGCTCTGCTCACAGATACACAGAATAGGAAATGCTTCTCTGCTCTCTTTCTGGTGGCCTTGGCACTGACAGCGCTCCCTGCATGAGGCAGGGCACACCAGGGCATTGGGGCTGGGCTTGCCCCTTGCTGAAGCTCCTCCAGGGATTTTGGCACCCACTGGAGCTGATAACGTTTGCCGTGTGCTGCACAAGAGTTCAGCACAAAGGCTGCAGGTGTAGTCTAGATGTTGAGGATGTCATTTTCCTCCTCTGTATTTTAGAGGTTATTCCTCTGGGCTGCTGTGGCTCCCAACCCTCTCCACTAAATTCAGAGACGTGCTGAAGGTGAAAAATGCACCAAAAGGAAGCAGACACTGAGTTCTGTCACCTGCTATGATCCCAAAAAAGGATCACAGGACCAGAGATGGAAGGAGCTTCAGCAGTGAAATGTATTTAGGGGAGAGGAGCAGCACAAGACTTGGGAGACAGAAGCAGCAAGAAGGAAGTGTGGAAGAGCAGAATGGTGTGGTGGAGCAACCTCCTGAAATCTGTCTCCAGATAAATACAAAAACCTGGGGAAAAGTTAGCTTGGTCAGCAAAGCAGCAAGGCTGCAAGTTATGTAGGCAAATAAACCCATAGCTGACACGATGGATGGTCTTTGTGGAAAATATCACAAAGCAGGATCTGGTTGATTGCTGGTGTGGGCAGCCTTCCAAACTGCAAGTACATGGTGCATCAGGAGTCAGCTGCATGTGCCCCTAAATGTTTTAAAAGCCAGGCTTCCCCCATGGAAACAGTGCTGTTCAAAGTTAGCCTTTCCAAGGCTCAAAGGAAAGCTTATAAGTAACAAGCTGTGATTAATTTTCTGTTTGTTTTGTACACACTCAAGAAAATGCTGGGATGTTTTGTCTGGTCATGAATCATCCTGTGTGTGCACATTCATCTCTCAAACGCCTGAAATAGGCATTTTGTATTTTGGGACCCACTTCCTCATTAGCAGAGAGAATATGTCAGATCTTACAAGCCTTCTCAGAAACTGGGTACACTTCATCTAAAAAAACAAAAACAAAACCAAAAAAATCCAAAACAAAACCCAAAAACCCAAACAAACAAAAAAAAGAAAAAAAAAAAGAAAAAGTAAACAACCCCAAAAAAACCCCCACAAAAACAGTTGAATTCTTGGCCTCCAGTATTCCTATTACTGGGCAGCCATTTGAGAGCTTTTATTCATCTTATGACAGCCAAACCCATTTTATTTCCAACCTTAGATTATTTCTTGCCAGTTAATGGCATGTGAAGAAATGAATGAATTACCAAATATGCCAGATTGCAGAATAAACAGAAGTGGTGTCACTAAACACCATATCCAGCATTTAGGAAGCAGACCTAAAGTAGATTCAGAAAGAAAAAAAAAAAATCAATGCAGAAGGCCATATAGCTAATTACCAAGTGCAATAAATGACTACCATGAAAAATAGGCCATGTCTGGAATAATCTCTGTCAAATGTAGCTAAAGACTGTCCTCCTTAATCCGTTTAAGAATTGAGAGGGTATTAAAACCTGGAACATGTAAATCAGTTGTGAAAGTTTACAATTCAGTGCACCTCACGGATCTCCAGGTTGATAGGTGTGGAGGGAATTCCAGCATGTCACTTTAGGAAAACTTGAGATAGCCAAGACCAGCTGACGTGGAAAAAACCTCCAGCAGCAAGTCTCAGGCTGTGTTAAAAAGGGTGCTGTGTTTCACAAGAAAGCATTCTGGTGATGGGGGTGCCTTGACATGATCTCTCCAAAAGGTGCAGGAGGTGAGATCAGCATCTGTCTCAATCCTTTGGGCTTGACAGGAGTGAAACATATGCTGCCTGGCAGGTGAGCCCACATTTAATCTACGTAGCACTTTCTTTTAATGCCTATGGTCCTGGCAAGGGCTGCCTGGCAGTAGGGTGGCTTTTACTGAGCATAACAGGATTTTTGTTCCCAGACACATGGTTTAGCTACAGAACAATTAGTGGGTTTAGTATTGCAGAGATTGTGAGAACTGCTGAAAGTCTGAAGGGTTGGGTGTTGAAACATTTGGAAATTAGTCCAGCGTGATGGTCTTCAAGTGCTCTTATCCATGGTGGTCTTGTTTCACAGGAACCAGGGTTGCTGCAGAGGATCCAGGAGTGTGAGAAAAATTTGAAATGGCATTTTTTCTGCAGTGATCACCACAGAAAAACCCTTCTGCACATACCTTCAGCATACCTTTAGCCCCATACCTTCACAGTTATTTGTCAATAATGAGCAGATTTGCATGATCCTATTCTTGAGCAGAGGAACGTGTTAACACACTCCCACATCCACCTCCCCCAAAATACACCAAGTCTTCAAAAACAGGGAAACTTAAATAAATGAATGAAGAGTAAAACATCATCTATTTGAGGTAGTCAGATTCATGGATTACTTAGCTTCTCTGCTGCTGAGCTGACTTCTCAATTGTAAGGCAAAATCTCCTAATTTCTCATCCAGTATCATGATGATATTTATTATCATTTACTTTTGTGACTGTTTGTTCATGTTTGTCTCTTACAGGAGATGCAAAGAGCTTTCTTTACTCCAGCTTTTCTTCAGAATGAAGCTTTTCTTTGCATTTTGTTATTTTAGATTCCTTCAGATTCTTAATAAATTTCAGCTCCATCAGCTTTTCAAGCCATCAGAAATTTTAGCACAAGTAAGTATATCCAGTGCATATTGGGTCATTTGGAAACAAGGTTAGTAATTAATGTATCTAATTTGGGAAGCAATGCAAAAAATCTGAGTATTTGTTGCTAGAATAACTCAGCTCTTTGCATGTTTGACTGGCTGCAAATGGACATGATCCTGCCTTTCAAAGGATTCAGCATGGATATAAAGTTCCACTTGCATGGATGATACAGGAGGATCGGGCACATAAACTGTGCACAAAATAAAATGAACTCAAGTAAGCTGCAGGTACAAAGATATTAATAACTGTTAGTCTGTCATAGTGCAAGATTGGCTTAGAATACAAAAATATGCATTCTGTTATATTTTTATTTTTTTTTACCAGAATCCTAGTAAATACAAAAGATATTCTCACAAATAATGTAGTGTGTGTGACTTACCTCAGCTGTCCTCATTAGCTGGATGCCCTTAAAATGTGTGTGTTAGGAAATGATGCAGAGGTTTATTCATCAAAGTATTGCTTCATTCTCATACATGCACAGCTCAGCTGGGTTGCAATTAATAGCTAGGAAGGCAATGCCAAATTGGACTTTAGATAGAGTCCTGGGCTATGAGTAACTATAATAAGGTTACACATTAAATTACCTTAGAGATCAAAACTCATAAGCCAGAACTAATAATTGCCAGTCACAAGACAACAATTTGTTATTTCAGATGAGCCACCTTTGAAGGGCTTTGAAGGGAGCAGAGAAAAAGGAGGTCATGTGCAGTTTTAGCAGATATTACACAGGAATAAGATAGTGGACAGCCCAGATTGCAACTGTGAAATACAGATGAAGCAAACTTGCAAATAGAAGGAAATGGGATCCTATGGAACACTGCCAAACAAAACTAAGGAAAAAGAAAATAGACATCTAATCTGGTAAAATGTAGAGCACAGACTACAGAATAAACTAGAAACACTCCTAAATTAATAACAGAGAGGTAGAGTCCAGCAGTAAATTGAAATGCAGTTGGTTGAAAAGCACATATTAATGCTCTCCTTCCCTCCAACACTGCTTTCTCTGCCTGGAGTAGCACTCCGCAGAGATTTTGTTTCCCACTGCCACGATTGCTCATTTTTTTCAGCAGAGGTAATGAGATCGAGGCAGGGATAGCCTCCTTTCATTCTCTTATTCCATTTCATTTCTCTCCTTCAATTTGCACCACAGCAATGGCAGCAAAAGCATCAAGGAGACGAGCTGTGAACAGTTCACGGGCAGCAGTGAGGAGATGCTCTGCAGAGGGTCCTAGGTGGAGATTCAGCTGGGGTTGGGACACATTTCTGTCCTGTCCCCCCCCCTCTGAGCTGGGTGTCTCCATCTCCACATGACTTTGTGTGGTCCTGCCTGGGACCCAAGAGAAACTGAGTCAGCAGATGGAGAAGGCAGCCATGAGGCTTTTTGGATGCTTGGCTGTGTTGATTCATCCACCACCCAGAAGCAGTGCTGCCAGGAAGGCTTTGTTAGCAATAACCACCCCAAAATAATCACACTCTAGGTGGTTATTTTTTGTGATGAAGTGCCAGGACTCATCCAGGTGCTTACAGTCAGCACTCAAAATGGAGACTCTGCTCCTTTGCTGCTGCTCAGGTATCACCTGGAAGGCACAGAACAGGAGCAAATGCTAAGGAAGGTGTGTGCCCTGCAGTGCACTTGTGCAACCAGAAGCCAAAATTAGCAGGGGGACCATCTAATTGTATTTGTTCTGCTTGCAAACAGATACCCCCCCTGCTAATTTCAGCTTCTGCTTGCAAAAGTGCTCTGCAGTGCTCACTCCCCCGCCCTTCCTCCTGCTCTCCCCGTGGTTTGGGTTTTTTTATCCTTCACTCAGATGTGATTTCTCTACATTTCCAGCTCTATTTTCTCGGTCTTTTCATCAATATTTAATATGGGAGTGGAACAGTGGGCAGTTAGTTTCTTTTTCTTCTCCTTTTTTTCCCTCTGAAAGTGCTGGTGCTCAGCTCTGGCTGCAGGAGCTCCTGGCTCCTGGGAGCACTCGCTCTCTTTGCCTGCATTAAGGAGCCAAAGCCTAACCTGAGCCTGCCAGAGGGGGTTTAAAAAAGGCAATAATGACTAATTGACCCCTTTAATGAGCTTAGGAGTTATAAAGTAGATAATTGCAGTGCATATGACATATTTTATCTAGGTTTTCAGAAAATCTCTGATAAGGATCTACATGACAGGCTGCTTCTGAAGATGAACCTAAGAGGGGCTGAGAAGGACGTGGCATAGAAATACAAGAAAGAAAATGAATTCTCTGTGCTGAGGGTTTCCCCCAAAAGGGAAGAGTTAAGTGTGATTAATACCTGGTTTCATAGTTTGATTTTACACAAATTGCCTAGCAAGAAAGGCCCACCATAATGTGCTGTATGTGCTGATGATACTAAATTATGATGCATACTGAGCCCAAAGTGAGTGGCAAGAAACATTCATCGTGCCTTAGATCAGTTCAGTAATTGAGCTGACACATGGCAAATTAAATTTATTACTGAGGAATGTGAAATAATGCACATTGTTCTTGATATAGGGATGACAAACATAAAGACCCTCTAGAATATTTTACAAAATAGTCTTTACTAGATGATGGCTGTCCTGGGCAATGTACACAAGGAGAGAGAAACACTGGAAAAGCTGAAAACAGAAAGGACTGGCTTTGGCATTTAATTTTCTCTCTGTTACAGTGTATTTCTCCTGCCCATTCATTGCTTGTTTTTCCAGCTTGACCCAAAGCTCCTCAGTTTCTCAGGTTTCCTGAAATCCCCTCTCCATACCTCATGGGTTTGTTAGGACGAAAACCCAAGAAGTGAGCTGGATGCATGAAGAAAACTCCCTCAGTCTTGGAGCTTAAAAAGTGCAGCAACTGAATTTTAAAATGTGCTGGGGCAGCCACCCTGGTGACACCATCCATTTTATCCTGTCATTGGTGCAGTAAAGGGAAATGAAATAGATGTTTCCTAGGACAGTGTAGCAAGACTCAAGTGAAATGGCCGATGTGGGTTTATCTGGCTTTTCACAGTGGATTTAAAACACTTTATGGCTAAGGTTTGAGGCACACAGCTGGATCTGGAAGATCTGATGAGCTAATTACTTAATCCACATCTAACAGCCCAGGGCAGTGTCTGTGATTTGTTTTGGTCTTCCAGAGTTAACCCCAGCACTTCTCATTATCCTCCTGTGGGGCTGCTGTGACTCCCAACATTTTATTTTCACCTTACAGTCATGTATCTTGGAATTCGCTGGCTTAAATCAAGCTGGACTCTGCTTTTCTGCTTCAGCTTCTCAGTTTCCAGCTCATTTTGCCAGGTGTGGCAGGACCTTTCCTGCTGAGAATTAGAAGCTGATGCTTGGGAGAAGGCTGTGGGAGTGTGGGATGGAAGGAAGAGAAGGGGTAAGGGCTTTCAGGCACAAAGAGCCACCAGAAAAACACTCAGACATTTGTAGGAGAGGTGGCCAAGCAGATGAGCAGGGCTGCCAAGTGACACAGCAGAAAGAGAAAAATGAGATTTTTTTGGTTTGGGGTTTTTTTAAGGAGGGGCTAAGTTGGGACATTTGCTAGAAGCCTGGAGTGCTGAAATTCATAACAGCTGAGGGCGTGCCACAGCCACAGGAGCAGGTCACAAGAGCCCAGCTGACCACAGGGTACCTCTGGAGCTTTGCTGACACCTTAATTACAATTAGAACTATGCAACTCATTCAAATTAACATCACATTAAAATTAGTTGTTTCAGTTGCTGCTGGTGGGTGCTGTGGTGTTATTATTTTTGTGGTGTGTGCTTCTCCTCCTGTTTTACAGCCATCAGGGTGGTTTGAGTTCCAGCTCCCAGTGTTATGCTGATGACACATCTATGTGGTTTTGCTTTTTGTTTTTTTTTTCTCTTGACTACTCAAAGCCATTTAATCTCTTTGAATTTACTTTGGATGTCAACATTTTGAAATGTCTCCATGAAAATCTGTCACTATCCTCCTAATGTTTTACTTCATTTCTTTCGCCATCTGAGCCGTGCTTCTTGAAGGCAAGGAATTGCCCCTTTTCCAGGATCGTGTTACACTTTCTGTTTACCAAGTCATCTTTTTATTACTTGGAAACATCTCACAAACCAAATACACAAAGAGAAAGAAATTTAAAAGCTTACCTTTGTCGCACATTTTATTTTCCTCTGGATTTACCCCCAGCAGAATTCAATTGCAAACAAAGCAGCCTTTGATTCAACTCTTAAAATATATCTTATGAATAATGGGTTTCTAGCTCAACAGCATAGGCCAGATCCAATCCTTATTTTGCAATTTTCAGTGCAGTTTGCTTATGATTTAATTTTAAATTGGACCTCTCCTGAACTTAGGAGGCTGATTTAAGCTAAAAGCCTATTTTTCTGAATATCTGAACACTCTTGGTGTCTCAATATTTGAGCAGTCTCCTTGAGATTCTTGAATAATTTGGCTTCCAAAGTTTTAAGTCACAAAATTTTTTGGTTATAAAATTTTAATTGGAAGTTATCATTGGTGTGAAAAAAATTGATAGCCTTTTTTTATGAAGAAGAATCTTGTCTACTGTTCTGTTTAAAATTGTTTGAATGAAAGATTTTTTTTAAGTGAAAGGAAATGTGGGGATAGGAAATTTAAATAGAGAGTGGGTCCATTATCACTGGAAATAATATCCTAAAGTGATGAGGTATAGCATTTTTTAAGAGGGAACATATATGAACTAGAAGTTGGGAATTGATGAATTTACCTCTCACATCCAGCTCTACAAAGCCTCTGTCACAAGTCCCTTGGAGTAACTGTAGTTCTGTACTAGGAATAGGAATTTTTTGGAGGAAGAAGTCTTTAAATTAAGTTTTAGATATTGTTACCTGCTGATACTTGCTTAGATCTGTTGTGGTAATCCACCCTCAGAATTCTGGTCAAGGTACCACCTACCACCTAATTTCCATTTTCTAAGAACTCTAACAAATCAGAAATCAGACTTTTTATCCTGTACCACTCCACTGAATTGGTCTGTTTGACCTATTGTAGGTTATCATGTGGAAAGTGCCTTGTTATTTAGTAGATAAGATGTCCCCTGCTTTTTGAAAAAGAAGGAATGTTTGTATGTAATGCCCTGTGCTTCCCCATGCCATTTGATAATATTGATCACAGAAGCTTCTCTCTTGCCTCCAGGAAGCTTGAGGGGTAAACAGAAACACCCTTAAATGACTTAGACCCTTCATCTCAGATTAAAGCCAAAAAATTTGACTGGGGCAAATGGTTTTCCATGTCAGCAACCATCCCTTGAGAGCCTCTTCAAGGGTTATTCCTCTTCTCCCTTTATAAAGCATCTATTCAATTCCACTGAAAATTGGTGCATATTTATCCTGGTAATTTTAAAAGAAATCTTTTATAGGCAATGACTTTTTCTCATGGGTTCAGCATTTAAAATCCTGTCCTTTTTCTTATTACCCATTTTTTTGGGTTAATGAGGAAATAAGCTTTCAGAATCCATTCCTGCTGCCATGATGCAGAAAAAACCCTTCAGACAAAATCTCCTGAATCCACCTCTGTAATCTCATGTCCTCCTCAGTTATATTCCTCCACTGGGTCTCCTCTGTGACACACAAGATGTGTGACCATGGTGTGGCAGTGGTTTATGGTTATGTCCACCAGTGGTTGTGAGATCCTGCTTGTCTTCTCTTACCATCTCTCACCCTGTGAAATACTCCTTCTGAACGGGTAAACTGCAAGGCCACTACCTTTTGCTTATATAAACCACCATTTTATTTTTTCTCCTTTTTTGTTTTTGGTTGTTTTTTTTTTTTTGGTTGCTTTGTTTTGCTTCTTTTGGTTTTGTTTTTGTGTTGGTTTTTTTTTCTGCAATGCCCATGGGAAATCTATTTAAGTACTGGCACTATCTTTCATAAAGCAAACATTGCCATCAGTTTCACCACAGCTCGGACTGGGCTGTAAGTTTGCTCACTCAGTACCTACATGAATTTCAAAAATATGTCTAATTGGTTAAAAGTCAATGGGACCTGCTTTTCCGATTTACCCCAGCGCTTTTGAAAATTCTTCTTCATGAGGGATGAAATCAGAAGCCAAACCTGCCTTCCACAAGTAACCACTTTGCCTCTCCTTGCTACCTCCTCCTTCATAACTTGGATTCCTATTGAGTCACAATTTAATGTATTCACTCCTGAGGTCTGCAGGACAGGCCTGCAGTCTCTGATCCCACAATCTCTGACCCCACAATCTCTGATGGGTCTTTTGCTCCTCCTCTTCCTCCTCCTCCTCCCCCATCCCAGCCAAAGGACAGCAGTTGCCTCGCAGTCCTCCAGAGTTTTTGCTTAAAAAATGACCCTGTCTCTGTGCCTCCTGCAGACTGCTTGTTTGCATCAAGGTGAACATTTAAATGTCACCTAAACATAAAAATAGGTAGGAGGCACATTAAAGAAACTTCATCTCCACTTCACATCAACACCACTAAACACATTGTTACAAGAGTGACTAAATCTGTCTAATAACATCATCAGTGGCAACTGGTCAGTTAAAATGTTTTTTAATTGTGACTTGAATGTGTTTATCAACCTCTTTTTGTGACATTAAAAAGACAGCAAGAGAAACACATGGAGACATTGTCCTCGAGGGAAAGGATTAATCATCAGTGAGTGAGCAGGCCTAAGCAGATGGTCAGCTATGCTTTCCTGAAGTCATTTCTTCTATCCACCATTCAGTGTCACTGCCAGAAATGAGAAGAAGTGTTATCTTGACATTGAACATCTTTATAATAAAATCACTAATTGGCATCTAATACCAAAGGCTTTATAGCTGCAAAACTGCAGCAGAGGTAGCGAAGTGGTTGACTGGGTTTCATTTTAACAAATGCTATTTTCCAAATCCTTCCCCAGTGCTGGCCACACTGTGCTGTCACTGGGAGACCTCTCTGCTGTAGTGGTGTGTTTGTGTTAGCTCAGCTCCAAGCACAGCAGCCAGGAGTGTTTTACCAGCACAGCAGATAAACGTGATGCTGCCATTGTGCTGCTGTTTTTCATGTATTTCATGTAAGGCTAATATTTTGCAGGAGATGTTCTTTAGGATTTAGTTCTCAGATTTTTTTTTTCCTGTCTTTTTGGCAACCAGAAAGCATCTGTCATAATAAATTATCACTTTTGGCCTCGGAAATATATTTTTATGAAAGCTGAAAATGTGTCAGCATTGGACATCCGTGAAATTCTCATGGTTTGTTAAGGATTTCTTTTTCTTTTATGCTTCTCATTTTAGCCAAGAGCATTTAGAGAAAACATTTCTCTCCTTAATAAACCATCCACTTTTTTTAAGGTACAATCAGTTCTGGGGTGGAAAGAGTTACACATTACAGCAGTTATGTGACTATAGCTGCTGGTTTTAATATAATTTGAACGCGTGGGTCTTGTTTCCTTCACCCATTTTTTCATTTAGCAAATCTTTCATCACATGAACAGTGAGATTCTGGCTGGTGCACAGCAAAGGCAGTCTGGAGTCATTTGGACACTCTGGGCAGTGTTTTGGTGTGGTTGAGGCCATGCTGTGACTCTCTTGAGAGGACCTTTAGTGGTGCCTGACCCCAAGGCATCCAGCACGACGCTGCTGTGCTGCAAACTGGGCCTGATCCCAGGTCCATTTCAAGCAGCAGAAGGAATCTTGTAGGCAGTAACAGGCTCTCCAACCAGGATTTTGATTCTTCCACAGTGAAATTTGAGATTTGCAGAGAGGGTTAATGCCTGGAAAATCATATAAATATGTTATGTCATAATATTATATCTCCCAAAATATTGGTAAAGGGTGTTTTTCCCAGAGATTAGAGCATTAGTGAAAAAATAATGATTAACCTTTAAAATCAGATTGGCATTTCTTTTTTCTCCAAATGTAGAATTAATACGCATTTTTTAATCATTAGTGTAATTTTCAGGATGATACTTTTGTTCTTTTGGCTGTTGAACTGTTACGGCTGCTAGTAACCCTTCAAATTGTTTGCTTCATTCAAGCATTCTTTTTTGAATAATTCATTAGGCATTATTATCCAAGCGTGGAACACCTCATTTAGCACTGGTGATCTTTTCCTTATGTGTAGCTGACAGGCAATCAAAGTTTTTATCAGTGCAGAAAATTTGCAATTCAGAAATGTAGTTGCAGCAATTAGTAGCTATCAGGTAGCATAGGAAGGACAGCTTCATAAAAAGAGAGAGTTGAATGAGCTCAACTGATGTTAGCACAAAAGTAATGGATAAAACTAACCAGCTGTTTCTAAATTTACCAAATGGAACATTCCTTTTCCTCAGAATAGAGGATTTAATTAACTTTGTGTTGTGTGTGGCTTCACGAAAGGAGAAGTGAATAGGTGGCAGAATGTCCCTCTTTGCCCTTCACTTCATTTTGTAACTGTATTGAGGCGTCCTGGGGATGTTCAGCTCCCTCCTCACTGCAGGACAAACCTCCAGGTTCCTCGCTGCTCACCTCAGGCCCACTGCAGAGCAATAAGGGGTTTTTTTTAATGTATGGCAATTTTTTTTCTCTCTCTCGCTGGTGCACAGGTATTGATGTTTTTATGCTGCTGCAAGAGGCTTGCTGAAGTTTGGGCAGCAGAGGTGTTTTGTTGAGCACTCCCAGTGAACTCCCAGCGAGGCTCCTGCAGTGACCCTCAGTGGCAGAACACAGGTAAATAGTTCTAGGAATAAGTAGCAATAAGTTCTAGAAATAAGTACTTCTAGGAAACAAGGTGGGAGGAGAGGAGGTGGAAGCGGGAGGAAAAAATGAACTCTTAATTTCATATTTTACCAGTTATTCTGGTTCATTCCCAGCTTGCAGGTCAGGTGAGGTTTATGCTGGATTTAGCCCAAGGACTCTCATTCTGGAAAGCTGAAAGAGAAGAAGAAAGCCTTTGCAGTGCTCACTGGAGAGTCCTGGAGGAGACCTGGGCATTGGTCCTCTTCCTGGGATGATTTATCTGCCTTGTGATGGGTTTCTTTCAGGATTTAACTTCAAAGACACTGGGTCTGCTAAGGGGACATTCTGTTAATTGCTCTGATTGGCTTGTGGCTGAATAACTCCACCAACTCCTCCCATCATTTTAGGAAGTAAGATTGCTCCCTGACCTCCCTGATGGTTCTTATTTGAAGGAGAAGTTTCCTGGCACTGGATTCCAGGCACATTCTGCCTCAAACAGCTCAGCTGCCCAGCCAGAGGGACAGGCAGGAGAGGAAAGCCCTTTCCCTGGGCTCTGCCTGCACGCCTGGCCACAGGGCAGGGAGCAGCAAGGCTGGATCCCCCACTCCCACCAAGCACTGGAGACAGAGGCTGCTGTGGGCATTTTCGGGAGCCAGATCTGCTGGAAGCAGCCACGGCAAAGCTTGTGGCTCCACTCCTGTCCTGTCTCCTGGCTTTTCACTGGTGAAGCTCCAACAGTGCTCTCTTGCTGTTTAACATGTGTCCTTCAGAGTCCAAGAGGGAGGAGGATGCCCAAAGAACAGCTCAGCTGATTCAGGAACAAGAAGTTATGTGGAGCAAGGCACTACATCAGCTGCTTACATGCCATGGTGATGGAGACTGCAAAAACTGGTGGCAAACACAGAAAATTCATTGCAAGGTAATTTAGAGGAATTTAACAGCTCTTCTCTGTGTGCTTATTGTGGGTCCACAGGATTTGAATAATGCTTTCAAGCACCGGTATTGAGCCACACACGGGGGCTGTAACATTATTTTATCCACTGTGCTATCTGCTTCCTTTCAGTGAGATGAAGCCATGCCATGTTTCACATCCTGTTTCTCCCCCTGACAGCAGCCACAGGGCTCAGGAAGCAGCTCGGAGCAGCGTGGGCCATCCACAGCAAACGCTCCCATCTGGGGAAGCACTTGGGAAGCTGCAGAGGAGGCAGGTGTGCAGCTGCCAGCCCCCATTCCCCACGGGGAAAACTCTGCATTCCCAGCAAAAGGAACCTCCTGGCGTGCTCCCCCGTCTCGGGGGTCTGCCTGGCCTTTTGCTGACAGCATAATTTCCTCAGGAGCTCCAGAGGCTGACATCTCTGCTCGTGACCCTTTTTTTCTGAGCAATGTTAATATCTGCTGCAGGTCTGGCAGGTGCAACGTCCCCTCATTGTGTCTGCGTGGCCAGCCCTGATTCAAGCACCCCTGCAACATCTGAATTTCTACCTGGGCAGTGCACAGACCTCCTTTTCTCCTGGAAAGAGTGCACTGCTCACTCAGAAGCCCTTGGCCCATGATCTCCAGGCGAGAAGAAACGTGGAGTGGGGAAATTGGCCCGAGCCATCCTTGGGAGAGCTCATCAGCACGCCCCGTGGAGCTGAACAACATTTGCCAGTCTGAATTATGGCTGGTGTCACAGGCACAACCAAAGCTCTTTTGTGAGACGTTTTACCTCGAAAAGCCAAAAACAGTTGATATGAACTTGACTGAAGTGGCCATCTGAGGTGGTGAAAAGCAGCACAGTGGGAATCCACGGTGGCCAGACACGGTGCCAGGCAGAGGGTGAATCTGGGCTGGTGAGCTGCTATGGCAGGGAGCTTCCCAGCCCTTGGAAGCCAGTGAAGCATGCCTAACCTGGCACTGATTACTCATCCCTGGCACTTGTTACTCTGCCCCAGTTCATTTCTCAGAATTAAATAAGATTTTGAGAACATGCTTGATTCGTAATATAGAAACAAACATATGATCTGCCTCTGATCTCTACCCCAACTAGCCGCTTAATTAAGTTGGAATTTTAAGCATAAATAGTGTATGAAAATAACAGCTAGTCAACACTAGATTTGTGTCCCAGCTGTATCTCTCTACCAGCAAATGCTGAGAGGCTTCTGAAATCCCACATTTTTCTTGGTGTCAAAATACATGTGTATTGATTTTAATGTTGGGAGAAGCTTAAGAATTTTAGGGAAGGTAAATGAAGAAAGCTCAGAATTTAAAATCCTGAGATTATTTTTCTCCCCAAGACTTAAAATTGTCATAATTTCTGATTTAACAAGCCAGTACAGGTAATTTGGATTGTGAACTAACAGGTGCTTTTAAGACTGAAAGGAATCATCTTCTGCACACCCTGGCTTTGCTAGAGAGTGAAATTAGACCCTAAGTACAGCTCCTAATGTTTCTCCTTTTTTTTTTTTTTTTTTTTTTTGATTTGATATTTTTGAAGGGGGTGTTGTTTTTAATGGAACCTACTTGTATTTTTTTTTTTTTTTTGATTTGTTATTTTTGAAGGGGGCGTTGTTTTTAATGGAACCTACTTGTTGTAACAAAATCAGGCTTCAGTAGTGTGAAGGGTGAATGAGAACCTTCATCTGTGTATCCCTCCCATCCTTCCCTTCCAGCTCTGTTTCTGTTGCTGTCCAAATTCCCAGCTTAGGCACAAATCCTCCAATGACATTTTTCAGAGCCCTGTAGGGCTGGTTCCAGTTCTGCATAGCTGATGCAATCCAATATGTTGGATTGAGTCATTCCTTGTGTTTAAGCTCAGGTTAAACAGCCTTTTGGACAGTGACAGTCACAGAGCCCAACAGCCTCGTGCCCTCACTGAGACATGGGGTTAGAAATTAACTTGGGAGATAACTACTGCTGCTCCAAGTCCTACAGGGAAAAGTTTACAAGGGTTTTGAGGCCTCTTGCAAGCTGTGTAGTCCTAAATCCATAGCCCAGAAGTGTGAAGCCCCTACTGCAAGGTGCTGATAGATGGCATTTGGCTGGGTTTTTTTTCTGAAAATCCCCTTTGCTTCCTCCTTCACCAGCAGAGGAAGTGGCTGAGCATAAGCCCTTATTCAACGCATCTCTCCTTATTGTTGTTATTATTTTGGCAGAGGCTGGTCTGTATTCACTCCCACCTGGGTGTGGAGATGCCAGCAGGATGATTTGTCCTCTGAAACGGAACCAAACCCTCTGATAAATACTCGAGTTATGGGGAAGGACTCCCCTGGCCAGTCAAAAGTTTTAGAGAAGCTTGACTCAGATGAAACTATTGGCCAAGGAGGTCAAATTTCCCTAATGAATTTCTCTCCTGAGCTTTTCTGATAATTTAGAAGAGGTGCTGAGGTTGTGATTGAGCCAGCAGAGCAGGAGAGCAAAATCCCCCAGTGACTGTTTCCCCAAAACTGCTGTGGAACCATTCCCACGCCCAAGACATGCCGTTCCATCTGCTCTCATGGCTTTTTCCAAGGGCGGTTTCTTTCTTCTCTAATTATTTTTTCACAAATCAAATGAAGTTATTACACAGTCACAGAGCATTAATCACCTTATGTAACTTCCTAGTAGTGACACACAAAAATATAAGTAATAAAAATAATAAGGGATGATGATGCATATGTGGAAGGAACTGCAAAGCAAAGAAATTGCTCTGGATGTGTCACCACTTTCTCAGGTGTATCGCAGAAGTTTAAGGAAAGTCATCTCACCCTGAGGTTGTCTAAAACACCTGAGATGTAATCCATCTATAATCCAGCAGAAAAGCCATTTAGGTATTGTTAGGAATTAATCACTTTGTAGGTATAGATATTTGAGAGGAAACTGAAGCACTAAAGACAAGGAAATCTATTTTAAAAAGAAATATAAAAACAATCATGAGGGCTCAGAGGAAGGCACATCCCAGCACCTTGTCTCCAGCAGTGGCCACAGCCTGTGCCTGGGGTAGGGTGGGAGCAAGGATCTATGATAGAGTCTCATGCAATTGTCTGTTTTAGTGCCCTGAGTAAATTTCTTCCAAGAGCTTGTCCAGTCCCCCCTTTCCAAATCCACCTCATCTGCTGGCAAGGAGAGGGTTGAGGAGCAGATTACAAGATTCTGCATCTTGCTTCCTTTCAGAAAAAAATCACAACACTCCTGGAGACCCACTGTGGTCAGCTGTCTCGAGATTTTTTCAGTAATTTCTGAATGAAAAACTCTTTTGAACTGCTTTGATAAAATGCCTCTTAGATGATAGGAGATATTTCAGAAAATCCCATCATGTTCCTATTGCTCATTTCATTTCAGCATTGATGTATCACCAAATACATATCTTTAGGTTTTACCCTTATCTCGGTGGATACCAGCCATGGCAGTAG
The DNA here is from genome assembly GCF_014805655.1 of Passer montanus. Taxonomy (NCBI): domain Eukaryota; kingdom Metazoa; phylum Chordata; class Aves; order Passeriformes; family Passeridae; genus Passer; species Passer montanus. The sequence goes on along the minus strand of NW_024370374.1, from coordinate 6,016,521 downwards.
CTCAAAAGATGTTGGTAGCATTATGATAAAACTCAGATTACAAGGTGATCTATATGTGTTTTAAATTACCTCATCCTATCCCTTTTGGAATTGCCTGGCATTTGTAGACACACACACACACATATATATCTGTGGTATACACAGATACCACATTTTCACAAGTATGCAAAGAAGAAAAAGAAAAGAAAAAAAAGGCATTGTTTCAGTTCTGTAATCTGAATTCCTTCGGGGGTTTTAGTGTTATGTGTTGTCCCTGTAGTGAGGGACTCAACACAAAGTTCAGATTTGGAGCTGAATTTCCACCTGTCTTTGATTGTTATGATCCATTCTTTTTGTGTAGGTCCTGCCCCAGAAATAGACAGGATTTTAACAGGCCACTCTTAGCATGGTTAAGGATGCATAACTGAGTGGCCTTGTGGCTCCCAAGTACTTTGGACCAAAAGCTCCTTTATCTTCATAGCCAAAGTCTGACAAGAGATGCAGACAATTTTGTGGTGCCTCAGAGTGATGACAGAAAATAAGATTATTGAGGTGGTAGTCTGTGAAAAAGGAATAAAGTACCTTTTGGTCCAGAAGCTAGAAAAACACATACATAAAACATTTTGGGTGCTGCTAGAAAATATAGCTGCCTCTGTATCTATTTTTATATATGTGAAATGAACTGTAGACCCTTCTTATGTAGTCATATTTACCTGTGTTCCTTCTTATTTCAGGGGCAGTGACTAAGGAGCACAACCATGGTTTATTGAGACAAGAGCAAGTGCCTTATCACCTAACAGCCTCATTATTGTCTTGAGGTTCAGAGAAATGTCTTGGGTGTCAGAAAAACCCCACATATTCAAATTAATGCTGGATTATTAAACTTTCTGCAGGGGCTGAATGGTTGTAGCACTGCCCTCTAAGTGCTGCCACGGCCCTTCCCTTGCTGTGCTGTTCAGTGCCTTGGTTAGAGCAGGACACGTGCCCTGGGGAGCTCCCTGTGCCTCTGCTCCTGTGGAATAGCTCCCAGTCCTAAAAAGAGACTCTGAACCAGCACTCTGAGCCACAGGCATGCAGGAACAGCAAAAGGTGTTGCCAGCTCTGGGAAAGAAAAAAAGGAAGGGAGCCTGTTTTCAAATCCCTGCCAGTGGGTTAATGCTGTTGCTAGGAAAAGATTTGCCCTTTTGCAGATCTGAAGGGAGGTGATGTTGACAGTAAGGAGTAGGGGCCCAGCAAGGTTTGAAGTTTTTGTGTGACTTTTATTGCAGGGAAAGAAAGGGCATTGACAACAACAGCTGCCTGTAGCACAGCTTCCCCTCCTTTTTTTTACACTTGACTTCTAATATGGATTCCAGGCATGATTCAGCAAACAGAAGGAAGATTTTTACAGACATGGACTGGCAGTATTAGGGGAAAAAAAATGATGCAGAAAAACCAGCCTTGGAATAACATAATGGGCTTTCTTTGATACAGCTAAAATGTGGATCTTAATAATGTCACATGAGCCTTAATTTGTAAGAGTTTTGTGGGGCTCCTGCTTTAACTGCAGAGCCATTTGCTGGAAATGCAGCCTTGGTCTAACGGGGCTCATTCCTCTGGTTTAGAGAAGGTCCCAGCTCACCTCCAGCCTCAAAATGAAAAAGAAAAAAAAAAAACACTAAATTGCACTGTCTGGAGACTGGTTTTGTTCTTATTTAAGGACAGGGCAAGCGGAGAATGATTCTGTGATCCAGAAATGCCTGAAATGGTGCTGACAGCTGCAGTACTTCATCCCTCCTTCTTGACTAAGTGCTCCCTTTCCAAATCTGGGACATCATTTTTGAGCTTGAGGAACAGATTTTTAAAGACAACAGTAAGCCTTGGGAGCTCCTCCAGCCTATCCTCATGCCCCAAGAGAAGAGCAAGTGTTTCTAAACTATATCTGTGGGCTGGAGCAGGTACAAACACAAGCTGGTCACCTTCAGAAGGCAGCTATGAGGAGTAAGGGCTGGCTGCATATTAAGTTGAAATCACACTGGGCACACATAAGTACAGGAAAAGAGAAAAAAGGTTTCTGAGACAGGCAGCAACTTGATCGGTGTGGGAGTGATTGATTTTTTCTGGTTGTGAGAGTTGGTGGTTATTGTATTTTAGCATGTGATTAGAACAGCTAACGTTTGGCTATTGTTGAAATCTAATGGACAGTGGATAATATTCAGCAATTTAAGTGTGAATTAAAATGATGAATGTCTCCTTTTGTTGAAATGGTGGCACAGTCAGGTGCGGTCCCTGGTGGCTGAGAAAGGGAAACTTTGCACCCATTTTTAAAAAGGGGAATCAAGAAACTGACTGACCTGTGAGCCTCACCTCTGAGTCTGGGGAGCTCACGGAACAGATCCTCCCAGCAGCTCTGCTGAGGAACATGGAGAACACAGAGCTGATTCAGGACAGCCAGCATGGCAGTCCTGCCTTCCTCTAATGGTTCTGGTCATGGTACAAAACCGAGGCACCAACCTGGTGGCTTTCTGTGGTGGAGTGAGCAGATCAGCAGGCAAGGGAAAAGCTCCAAATGTCACCTGTCTGGACTTCTGTAAGGCCTTTGACATGGTGCCCCAAAATCCTTCTTGCTAAACTGGGGAGACATGGATTAAGAGAAGGCTCTGGGGACACCTTACTGTGGCCTTCCTTTTGAGACAGGGCAAGGGATAATTGTTTAAACCAAGAAAGGATAGATTTAGCTAGCTAGGAGGACATTTTGTGCAATGAGGGTAGTGAAACACTGGCACAGATTACCCAGAGAGATGATAATAGTTGCTCCATCCCTGGGAACATTCAAGGGCAGGCTGGATGGGACTCTGAGCAGGCTGATGAAGTTGAAAGTGTTCCTGTGATGCCTTGTGAAGGCTGACCTAGAACAGAGACCAGACAGAGCTAAAGAACAAGTAGGGATTCATTAAGAGGCCTCAATGGAAGCACCTTGGGCAGCACAACCCAAAATGGCCTCAAATAATGGGCAACCAATCATGGGGTCTCTCCCTGGGCTCAGCTCTGCTCCATGTGCACATTGCAGTTCAGTGTCCAGTTCCAGCTGCAGCCCCTGCAGTCCCATCCTGCTTGTTTTTCTCTCTGCAGCCCACGGGGTTTGTGCTCTTGGGCTGAGATTGGGATCATTTGTCCTTGGTGCCCAGCTGGAGCAGGAATTGTTTTGTGTCCCTGCTCTGTGCACAGAGCTCACCATGCCCTGATGTGAAGCCCAGACCCACACACTAAAGCAGCACAGAATGTGAGAAATAGAAAAGCTAAACCTGAGGCATCACCTGCCCATGGCAGGGGGGTTGGACTAGATGACCTTAAATGTCCCTTCCTACCCAAACCATTCTTTGATTCTATGTCAGTGGTAGAAATAATTTATACAGCTGATAAGAGCAATACTGTATTGACAGCAATGTTAGAAGGAAGCCTGTAAATTATGGATGACAGCACAGGCTGTCATAAGGCACTTTGCAACTTTAAGTCCCCAGCAGCTTGTACTGATAGTGTCCATAGCTCCTCCTTCTTCTCTTCAGTAGCTGAATACTACTCTTTTGTTAGGGAAAAAATTTCTATTTAAACTGGCAGGGTCAGTCCCAATGTTTTTCGTTAGCATGTGTGTCCTCTCTTTGAGAAATCTCAAATTTGTTGGTTCTGGGACTGGCAAAGGAACAGCAGAGGAGTGACTGGTGGAGACTGCAGAGTTCTGGGGTGTGCACAGAGCTGTGAGTGTAGCTACCGTTCCCACACTAAAGTTTTAATAATGCTTTCATTTTCTCTTAAGATTATCAGAAATTGAGACTCATCCCCTGCGATCCCCGTGTTAATTGTGGCTGTTTATGATGATAACTTTCTTGATTATTTTGGATGACTTGAGTTCTGAGAATTTTCTCCTATATATGAGTGCATCTGCATGTTTTAAGATTTGAAAATTGCCCTGGTGTATTCCTGTTAAATTGCATGGTAATAACTATAACAATGTCCCCCATAAATTATGACTGTGGAGACTTACCTACTTGTCCTTGCCTCAGCTAATTATATTTCACCCCCATCCACTTTTTTCATGCTGTCACTTCAAATGTACATTTTTTGGTTCTCCAGCTCTGCAGTAGCTGTGGTGCACTCCCTGACAGCAGGGTGGGTTGCAGTTACAGTGGGGAGACTTGCTGCACTCAATGAGCTGAAATTAAAGATATTTTAGTTTATTATTTATATATCTCTCGACATACAGTCATCCAGTAAAGGTATGGAAAGAGCTCATATTTTTCATGAAGGAGTATTTCTGACATAAATTCAAATGCCCAAATTTAGGCACATTTGGGGACAGATTCAGTGCAGAAACAGTCCAGACAGGACTTCACCATTTTTTAGTTTTTAGGGTTGGGCTACTGGTGTGAAGCCCAGCATGGGACCAGGCTCTCTGGGTTATGTGTAGGGAGGAATGGGTTGCCCAGAAGGGCAATCCCAACCATCCTGCCCCTCTTGAGGCATTAAACATCTGGCAAGGGTGGGATTGTGCTTCAATCTCTGCCCCTTGCTCTCCAGAGCTCTGCTGTCACTTCCAACAGGCATTAGCTCATGTTTTATGTTAAAGACCCTGAACATGAGTGCACTTACCCCAGGAGTGACTGTCGCGTCTTCAAGTCCCTCCCCAGCCCAAAAAGATTTCCAAATTTCCAAATTGTTACCAGGAGAACAACTGAACCCAAGGAGCACCCAGACTACAGCCAGCCCTCCAGCTAAACTCCTATTTATTTCTAAAAGCAATTGACCCTTGAAAAGACCACTCTTGTAGAAATCATTCAGCTGCTGGATGTGTTTGGGGTGGGGGTGTGTGCAGAGAGCAGCCTTGCCTGCCAGAGCAGCATTTTGCTGAAAGGGCAGGTGTGGCTTTGTGTGCTCTGGGGCTCCAGAGGAGCTGAGGGCACGGTGTCCCCGTGCCCCTGTCCTCTGCTGCGCTGTCCCAGAGGAGCAGGGCTGTTTTCCAGAGACCCCTTTACTTCAGAGTGCTGTTTTCAATGAGGGTTTTTAACCCTTGAGGAAGTGCCACAGTACCAGTGTGCCACAAGTTATGTAGCAAGGGAGGGAAGGTGTGTCCCCTCACTGTGAGTGCCTCACTTGTAATTTTTTCCTTTCTAAGGCATTTATAGCTCTCTAAAACACCCAATTTTCCCTTCCATGTCCTTCTTGCAGAAAAAAAAAAAATTAAAAATTAAAACTTCTAAAGGGAAGGATGATTTTTTTTTGTCGAAACACCTTCCTGCTTGATAAACAATGAGGTATTTCAGTCAGATTTAAACACAGAATTTCCAGAAATTTTCTAAGTTATTCTGGTGACATTGTTACTGTATTAGCCTTTCTGTTCTCTCTCTCTGGCTTCTTATACTGTCAGATACTATCAGAGTACCTGAGCATCTCACGCATAAAATCAATAGCAAAAGTAAAATCTCTACAGGGGTTCACTCTCTGGCAGTGCTCCCTTCTCACTGGTAGGAAAAATTTTCTTGAGTCAGGGCTTTTCTCTGGATTTTGAGGAGGGAAGAGGAAAATGTTGAACAATATTTGTGGTGTTTGTATCCTGTGAGATGCACCCGCCAAAAAAGGGCCCTTAGAATGGCCAGGGGCACCTCCTGGAGGCTGCCTGGTGAGAGGGGCATCCCTGTGCCCACCCAGCCCCACCGCCTGGGGTGGCAGGGGCTGGGGACAAGGACATGGCTGAGCACAGGGGGGTGCAGCCAGGGTGGGTGGCCTTTGCACCAAGTGTCCCTGGCAGCCCTGGGGCTGCTGTCCCCAAAGGGGTCACCGTAACCTCCTGTGTGAACCTCATCTGACCTCCAGAGCATCCCTGGAAAGCTGCATTTCTGTTAAACTCGGCACTTTTGTTTGTTTCTGGAGCCCTCTCGCCAGTCTGTCTGTGGAAAGCACTTCACAGGTTGATTTGCCTCCTCCACACCTTTTTGCCATGTTTCTCTCCCTCAGGAGCCTCTTTTTCAGGATAACTAGATGCTATTTGGCTTCTCCTCGTATGGAAGCTCTTCCATAGTTTGGAACGTTCTCATGTCTCTAGTCTAAAACTTATCACTCTGCCCTTTTTTACAGGGAGAGGTCAGGAGGGCAAAGAATTATCTCAGGTGTGGATGCACCAAGGGTGTAGCAATGGCATAAGGATATCTGCTGTTTCTGCTGCCTCTGACTTCATCTTTCTGTGCACAGGGACTCTGATGAAACCCCTCTTAATAATGTCACCAATGTCACTGCAGAGTTTCCTTTTGTATTGTCATTTGTGTGGCATTTTAGAAAGGAAGAAGTATTTTTAGTAACACACGAAGCATAAAAGCAGGTGCTGCATCTTTCAGTTTCACAATTTAACCCAAATGGCTTTCTGTGTCATTAGCTTCATGCAGCCCTGCTGAAAAGAACTATAAACTACAATCTAGGCTAGTTTTTTTTCCACATTAGATTTCCAGGAGCAGCATATGTGCTTGTCATGGAGCTGGGGCTGGTCCAAGCCACGCAGAAGTGCCCGAGTTCCCCCCCCAGAGCTCCCTGAGGGCTCCCAGGTGCTTTCAGCAAATCAAACATTGGTGGGCAGACCCACACCTTCAGAGGGTCCAGGCTAAGGGAATTTGGTGCCAGAGTCACCTGCACCAAGGTGGGTTTTGCTCTGAGAGGCTCACGCTGGGGTTGTTCGTGGTGGTGGCCTCTGCAAGGAGGTGAGCTGAGAGCAGCACCCACCTCACAGGCAGCTCCTCTTGGCTCAGCCCTCCTTTGTGCCACCCACCCTGTGCCAGCCTCTTGGGTTTTTTATTGTTGGGATGACTTGAGAGGGTTTTTTTTATTTAGTTTGATGGTTGAAGAAAGAGTTGGGATTTTTCGGTTTTGGTTCACAAGGTTGTTTATTATCTATTATCTAAAATATTTTCTCTCACACCCTCAGAGGTCTGATCTGCAGGTCTGTCAAGGGCACACTGCTCTGCCCTGAGGAGGTGCTACATCTTTATACTAAAAACTACATGTAATTTATTTACAATTATTTTCTAATACCTATCACCTATGTTAGACTGTCTACTTCTACTCTAAACCAATCTAAATGTGCCACCATCACCAAGAAGATGGAGGTTAGGAAGAAGAAAGGAGGAGGACAGGGAATGCCCAAATTCCTCCATCTTGGGACTCCAAACCCCCGTTCTAAAAATCCCAAAATTCTACTTTTCACCCTGTGACAACTACTACTATGCTGCTTAAACTTTTGTGACTTGTAATTCTTCATACAAGGTTGGTAATTTGCTCCATGGGTTAGGATAGAAATCCCAAGTGTCTTTGGCTTCCTGCCAGGGTCTCCAAGCCCCTGCCAAGGCTCGAGCCATCCAGTGCACCCAGAGGGGTGTCCTGGCTTCTGACACCAGCCCACAAAAAATAGGACTCTAGATGCAGCTTCCACCAGTGACGCTGGGATGGGTTAACCCAAATTTGGCGAATCCAAGCTAAAATTAACTTATCCTTCAAAGACTGCAGGTTATCCAGCCCAAGAAAACAAATGTTCCCATGGATCTCCCTCAGTTGTGCTGGGGGCATCAGCCTCCTTGGCTAGGGAAGCAGCTACTGGCTCTTTTATTGCTAGTCCTGGAGCAAGCATGTTTCAGCCAGATTAGAAAGTCTGAGCCATCAGTTTGTGCTGCTGATTGGCAGCTCCTGCTCCTGCAGTGAGGGCAGGATGTTTCTCAGGATGCTTTGCAAGCAGTCCCCTCTGACTGCTCAGCAGAACCGAGCACAGTCTCACACGCTACCTACTGAAAAACTGGGTGCCTCCGACTCTGGGAATAATTTGCATCTGACTCCATGATTCAGAAAGCTGAATAATTGCTTTAATAAACTATATTACATTATACTATACTATATTAAAGAATACTAAAAGGATACTGTACTATACTGCACAAAGATACATACTAAAGAAAAACTCAAGGCAGCTAGGACACAGTTTTGATTTAATAGGTTAATTAATATAAACAACTGTCACTAGAGTCCAATTAAGAACTCACTTTAGGTAAATAATCTTCTTAACACATTCCACATGTGCAAAACAACAGGAGCAGTAAGTAAAGATTAGAATTGTTTTCTCTTTCTTCTCTTTGTTCTTCTCCAAGAAAAACTTGAGAGAGAGAATTCTCTCTCGCTGTTCAGAGAATGTGAGTGCTACATGCTACCCTTTCTCAGTTGTGTCCCTGCTGCTGTGAGCCTGAGCAACTCTTCTCACTGCAGTCCACAAAATCCACGTGCTCTCCCAGCCCACAGCCTGTCTCCAGTTTATTCTGTGCTGCAGGAGCAGTGCCCTGGTCTGTGCTGTGCTCCAGGAAAGGTGCGAGCAAGACCAAAGCTTAGTGAGCTGCTCTTTGTCTTTGCCACAGCCATGGTGAAGCACACGTGGTGAGTTGATTCAATGATTTTTTTTCCCCTTGCTTTTCCACTAGCTTCCACCAGAAAAGTGGAGCCAGTTGTGAAGCTACAAGGTTTGAACTTGGGATCACTTACAATAGCCATGCTCATTCACTATTATTCTCTTGAAGCAATGTAAAAAGACAAGGTTTAATTTGTGAAATGGGCCATCTGTTCCCACACAAACTGCATAATAGAATGCACAACTATTTCAATTAATACAGTAAACCATCTTTAAGCAATGCAGATGATTTTGTAGAAATTTTTGACTGCAGAAGATACCATCATCCTTTGCTCTAATTGTTCTTGATTTTACCCTCCTATCTTTTTATTTAAAGAAAAGGAATGACAACTTGTCTCACTGGGAGAGAAGTTTGCTCATAGATGGATCAGGAATAATTAGGCCGAAGGGTACTGCAAACTCCAGCAGACAAGATATCTCCATTACAGAGAGTAATGTTGTCATTTTTTGACCATCCTCCCATCAATCCATCCATCAACAAATTAAAGCTGGCTAAAGAGCCACTTATCTTGAGTGCTTTTTATCCTGATTGCTGTCAATCTAGGTAAATAAACATTTTCCCTTGGCAGAGTTTACATATTTAACTGTGTTTCAGGAGACAATCCCCTTGCTACTCACACATCCAGCAAACCTCACATGTTTGTTGCTGTGTTTCCTCACTCACCTCATTCACATACTGCAGCTCCACTGGATAACTCCCTGCTCCCTCTGCCTCCCTTTGGTTCATCTCTGAAGATGGAATGACTGGGATAAAGTTGCAATGAAACTTGCAGGCTGAGGAATGTCTAGAAATTAATTTTGCTCCCTTTCATATCATTGGAAAAGCCTGGTATCCCATGCAGGATGCACAGCAATAATGAAACCAGGGTATGAAAGAAGAATTAAAAAGCAGAGCTTTATCAGGCAGGCTGCTTTGAGGAATGTGACAATACCACTGCATCTGTCTTCCACTGTTTAAACCATGACACCACAGATTACTTTAGGGCTCCATGATGCACATAAACATGATATAAGCAGCATTTTATTTGCTATCTAATAAATATGTATGTGCCAGCGAATGCACTGGTGAAGATATTACTTTCTTCCTATTATTTATTTTTCACTTAATTGATAGGCAGTGTGGCTCACACTCTGCCTGCTGCCTATCAGGCAGAGAAAAAAGGAACTCTGAGCAAAAGCTCTCAGTTATTGGTGTTAATGTGTGCCTGCTGCAGTGGCAACGTGCCTGTTGGATAATGCTGCTGTGATACTGATGCCCTAAAAGGCATCAATATCAGTGGGGAGCTGTGGCTTAAGAAAGATAAGGATGGCTCTTCTGACAAGCCAGAGCCACAAACAATCACTGCGGCACTGCCACCGATCCCCTCCCAAAGACTCCAAACCCATCTCCACTCTTTTACCCCAGTGCAGCTGGCACCGAACTCCTCAGTGCTCACAGGCTTCTCTCTCTGGTGCAGCTACAGCAGAAGCAGAGGAAGGTTTGGCTGTCCCCACACAACGTGTTCCAAGCAAAGCAAGCTCTCCAGAGCTGCAAGTCTGCAGCAGCCACGCCAGAGCCTGGTGCAGCCCTGCTCCTGGATTGCTCCCCATGTGCTCCCTGGCTGTGCAGTGGCCTCTCCTTGCTGGAGAGTGCTTCTCCCTGCCAGTTTGTCAGGGCAGGAGATGGCACAGCTCTGCTCTGGAAGCCACCAGGGCTGAGGCTTGGGGAGGAGGGCTCAGTGAGAGCACCTTCCCCACGGACTGCAGCACAGCAGATGTGGTAAGTGAGTGGCATGACCTTTCCTTACACACATCTGTGTGCCCCTGCCTGCTCTCAGGAGCTCCAGGAAGGAGTTTGCTGGAACAAGGTGAAAAAAGAAGCCATTTTTTCACCCTTTTAATAGACATTTAAGCAATAGGTTCCTTCCTTTCCTATGCCAAAACAACTCAATTATTCTGTCTAGGCAAATAAGGGTGACCAGATGATGGATTTATATTCCTCACAGAATATTATACGATTATATTATAATTATTATATTCCTAATAATTTAATCAAACTCTACCTCAGATTTCCTTCCTCAAACACAGCCATAAAACAGGTGTGGATCAGTTCCTGCTGAGTTTAGCAGCTGAACCTCAAGGTTCCCTCCCACCCCAGGATCGTCCATGCCTGCCCTGCCCTATGCCCCCATCTGGGACAGGTCCTTGCACCATGTCCCAGTGCCACCTCTAAGATGGCATTTTCACCATCAATATGTCCATAGGCACAGGAGGAGGGTCAGACATGCAGAAGCAAAGCAGTTGTTTGCAGATTTGGGAGTGGGTGGGCGTGCACAGAGCTCAAGGAGTTTGGTTTCCCCCTCTCAAGGCTCACAGGGGACAGTGACAAATGTTCCCAGCCATCCTGTGATGCTCTCTGGCATCTTCTGCCCTCATCCTGGAGCAGAGTCAGTGCCTCACTTTGCCCAGAGGAGAACAATTCCCATCCTGAGGATCTTGGCAAGACACTGGAGGTGCCTCATGGCACTCCCTGCATTTCACTCACGGTGGGATGTCATGGTGCCTGCTCATTAAATCTCTGTCACACCTTCAGCACTGATATTCTGGTTAAAACTCCTCCAATTCCAGCTCCTTGCTTGTCCCCAAAGCTGGCTGGTCCAATCAGGCAGGAGTGGCCTCCATCTTTTAGCACTTGGTTTCCTTAACTCGGCATAAACACCACTTCTTTGCATTTATTTATACTCAAGTTTAAGTGCCTGTGCAAATTATAGCACAGACAGCCAGAACAGAAATGAGGCATTTAAATGGTAAATAAACACTGCCTGTGCATGGTGCTGCTTTTATAAATAATATCCCCTTTTAAGCTTTATTCTATTCCATCGAGGAACATCACTTTTCAGAACATCTGAACCCGCAAACACCACATATCAATCTCTTTATATGCTTATTTAAAGAGCATATCAAACTATTTCTGCAAGCAAAAGGACTAAATTATCCATGAATTCCAGATAACCATCCTTAACCCGGAGAATGTCAACAGTTTTCTGTAATAATAGTCCCAAACATGGCAGCTGTCATGGCTGGGATGCTTCTCTTTGGGAGAGGGAAAGCCATCCACTTCTGGGATAGGCTCACCACTGAACATGTTCTGATTTATTTGGATAATATACTTTGTTTATAAATTTGGTTCTGTTTATAAATTCCATTTATAAATTTTGTTTATAAATTTATATAATTTTTGTCCTGCATAGCTTTTGCTGTAGCCCACTAAAATGCAAATAGAAAACACATCTTGCTTTATTTTTTAACTCCTGGCCATCTTTGGGTGATCTCTGGATTAAAAGCCACCTTCCTGATGGTTTTTATTGCAATGTTTACAATGCAAACCTATTATATCTCCTAAATTCTACTTCTTAGGCTTGTGATAATTGCTGCCCTAAACTACATAACAAGCAGACATCCAGATTTGTACCTGAAACATTTCAGTGAGGATGCAGGTGGTTTCATGTCCACACTCTTGAGCGGGGTGCTGCTCCAAACAACAAATGTCCATGGTTAAATTCTGAATGATGGGAAGCACTGACAGGTGTGTTTCTGGGCCCCTGATTTTGGGAACGGTGATAACACCACACAACCTACAGGGCTGCATCTGCTCTGAACTATCTGCAGGTAGCAGGGGAGGGGGTGTGTTTATGGTACACGTGCAAGGGAATCAAAAAATACTCCAAATTTTCTAACAGCTGTCCAGAGGCTGCCAGCTGCTAACCAGTCATGTAGCACAGGCATTCCCAGCCTTTGCTTTCAAGGAGGGAGTGGAATGTGGACACAGAGTGTAGGATTTGCTGTTTCCTCAGCTCCCAAAATGCACAGCCTGATGAGGACCAGCCCAGCTTTGATTTCCTGCCACCCCATACTCCATATTTAGTAAAAATACGTGAGGTAATTCCCATGGGAAGATGATGCAGGTGTTGTAACAGTGTGAACTAAGCAGTCAGATGTGGCATTCACATTCTCTGAAAAATCCCTTCACCCAGGATTTTTCTCCTGGGAAGCTGAGAAGCCTCAGAAAAAAATAAAGCAATTATTATCTCATTTGCTTCTGCTGTGTTTTGTTGCTTTGGAATGTGGTTGGAGATTGTTTACCCACAGGTGATTGTTCCATTGGGTTCTGCTGTGAGTTGTTTTGACTCTTTGGCCAGTCTGTGCCAAGCTGTGTCAGACTCTGGAGAGAGTTGGGAGTTTCATTATTATCTTTTTAGCCTTCTCTAAGTATCCTTTCTGCATTCTTTAGTATAGTATGCTTTAGTATTCTTTAATATAATATAGTATAATAAAATAATAAATTAGCCTTCTGAGAACATGGACTCAGATTCATCATTCCTTCCATCATCAGGGCACCCTGCAAATACAATAGTCAGGAAAGAATTTGTCCAAATTGCTCCCAAAGTTGATGAGACCCTGGGCAGGTGCTTTTCTTCGCAGCCAGCAGGTCCCTGTGCTGAGGGCAGTGCTGGTGAGGGTGCCTGGGCTGTGGCACAGCAGCTCCTGGCTCCAGGGCACACCCAGCCACCCATGGCACGTCCCACCCTGCTGCCCACTCTTCTGGGGAGCCCAGGCACAGATGGGAATGCATGCAGGGACAAACACGCCCAAGCAGTGCCCAGGTGTGTTTGCAGGGTGCCATGCAGGAGTTTATAAATGGTAGGGCTGTTGCTCAGTCCTACAGTGCCTGTCCCGTGCCTGCAGAGCAGGTGTCACTGGCCAAAACTGTCACCTTGCCAGCACTGCCTCCCTCTGCAGTTTTAACAAACATAATGAAAATGCCCATCACAAGTTCATTTCGGTGTGTCTGGGTTTTTGGGTTTATTTTTTGTCTCATGATCAGAATATGGTGGTGTAATTTATTGTAGGTGCAGTTTGGGCATCATGCTGTAAGATGCAGAACTGAGAAAAAATGGAATACTGTGAGAAAAAGGCTGAGACAAAACACATGAGTGTTGTACAGGCTCCTCCTAATGTGGTCTCACAGAGTGGATAATAATATAAACATCCATCCATTAGAAAAAACTACCCTTTACTGCCCCCCATTAAATACATTGGCAGTCCTATTAAAATACAAGTCAGATTTGTGTTTAATGATCTTGAAAGGAAAGTAATTGCTTGAGTATTACCATTCAAATGTTCTTACAGCAGCATATAATATTTACAGTCTAAGTGCCACTTCTGAGTGCTGTGTGGCACTGGAGATTGCCCAGCCTGTTCAGAGAGAGGGCCAGGCTGCAAAGCTGATCCACCCTCTGAGCACCAGAGAGCCTGTGAAGAACAGCCAAGCAATGGGCTGCATAATTCCTCAATTTTAACAACCCCTTGAAAGGGAAAAAATCCCACAAAGCCACTCCAGCCTGTGAAGGCAGGGCTTGAACACCACAAATTCCTGCTCAGGTGAGGGGTTTCTGCTGTTACTCAAAGGAGCTGAGCTCCTTTACCCTGTGCCAGCAGCAGGACAAAATCATGCTGAGACCTGTCATATTCTGCTCTACATTTTCCACCCCTGACAGTGTCTTAGTCAACATCACAGATTATATTGTGTTCAACTCTTACACAGGTTTTTGTGGGAATATCCTCAAACGGGAGCTCCTTGTGATGAACGATGAGGGAAATGTGAATGTATTATTTTTATTTTTACAAGTCTATCAAGAGTAAACCAGGAGAGTATTTCATAAATCACACAGCAAGAGTGCCACAAAGAATATTAGGACTTTCCCAGTGGGAAAAAAAGGTGATGTCCAAGCCCTTCTTTCCTTCTCTCACCTCTCTTGCCTATCAAGATCTTGGTCCCTCAAACTTCAAGAGGGATGGTGGAGGACTGGGCTCAGTGTCTGTGTCTCACCACAGCAGGTCCTGGAGGGAAAAATAGCTTGGCAATGTCTGCCCCTTGCTCTGTGCTCATACCAGACCAGCTGAGGAGGCCACAGCCATGACTGAGACCCCACCTATAAGCAAGATTAATTAAAAAACCCTAATGAACTCCAACCGCCTGGAGCATTGCCTTTTGTTGGCCACTCTGGTTCTGAGAGTGACAGCCCTGCCACAGTGAATCAGCTTTTACAGCCCTGGGTGCCACTGTCAGCTGCCATCCCAGGCAGGGGGGACAGCAGCATGTGATGGGGAGGGAGGAGGAGGAGGAGGAGAGGCACTCAAGCACCCACAAAACTGGTGCCATGGGCCAGATATTAATGTTAGAATTTGGGGAGGGTGTCCACAATCCTTTTATTGGTGTAATGGCTAATGTTTCTGTAAAGGAGCAGGTCATCCATCCCCAGCACCTGGCTGGCAAACTGCTTCCTCTCTCAGGAGGGGCTGTTCCCTGCAGAGTGTGGGCTTGGATTGAGCCCTCTCTTCATCTCAGGCACTCACAAAGCAAGGGCTGGAGCAGTCCAGATGCACTGATTCCCTTTTACACTGGGGCTTTTTTGGGTCACTCACCACAGAAAAGGCCTGCGAGGAGGTACAGAGGTAGTTCATGTTCCTGCTGGGTCCCTGGGTGACGCCAGGGGCCTGAGTAGAAGTGGGGATGAAACTTGAAATCTCCGCTGGTGTTGTGCAATTCCTGTACACTCTTTATGAGCAAACATGATGGGAAGGCAGAGAACCAGGAAAAGGGAAAATATTTGCAGTTTATGCAAACTCTAACAGCAAAGAAGAGTGGATGCACCCTTCAAGTGCCTCTCTTTTGAGGCGTGACCATCACTGCAGATAGGTGTGTGAGTCCACACCTCACGCATGCCCATGGCACAATATCCAGCTGTGTGCCAGGCAGGAATATCTTGGCAAGCCAGTTTACTGGCCTGAGAACTGGAAGTCAGCCCCACATCCCTCTGCAGATTAGCACATCTTTGGATCAGGATGCTCAAGGAGTCCAAAACACTAATAGTGTTTTCTCTGGATCCTCCTGAGCCCTTCACCAGTGAGCTGAAAAATATGACTGTGCTGAGTGATCTGGGATTTAGCTGAGCTCCTCATTATAGGTTTCTGATTCCCTCATTAGTGAGCTTTAAATTTCAAGCTGGAACAGATCAGGGACAATCAACAAACCCAGGAAAAAATGCACGGCTGCAATTTTAACGTGACTTGCCTCAGCTTCAGGCCAGCTAAACAGCACATCTGGATGGCACAACACATTGCTCTAGAGAACCTGAGCAAGGCTCTTGAGCTGGGATTGGGTGTTATTCAGGGCTGGTGACCAACTGGTGGTGCTAATGCTTCATTGGATGGGAGGTGAAGAAGGGTTCATCACCCCTCACTAAATATGTACATTCATTACACAAACCCTCTGCAAATCACAAAGCAGCTCTCACCAGCCTTGCAATTAAAGGATCCAGCTTGAGTCCCAAGAGACACTTGGAGAAAATGTGTGCTCTCAAATTTCCTGTGGCAGCCCTTGGATCATGACATCTTCAAGGAGCAGCCCCTTGCTTGGGTCACCCAACATTCCTTAGCCCCTATAATACACTTCTGTGTGGGTTTTGTGTCTGTAAAATGCTTATTGCCTGGGAGGGTGACTAGAAAGTCACTTGTTTGCACAGAGCTGTGGAACAGCAAAGCATCAAGTCAGACAAGCCTGGCTTTGAGGGAGAGTTGGCCACAGCCAGAGCCAACCAGCCTGGCTGATAGAGCACAGTCCCAGCCCTGGTGGGTGTGGGAGGCTCTGGAGCCAAGTGTCACCCTGTGTTGCAGGCAGCACAGCCATTGACTGCAACAGAAATAGACTCCGAGAGCTGCAGGAGTGTGAAAAGAAAAAGAGAATCCCGTTACTTTCATTTATTCAAGGAAGTGATACTCCTTCTGAAAAAGGCAAGGTGCCATCATTCATGTTTGGTGGAGGCTGTTTAGGCTCTTAGAGGTTTGTGTTTGGTGGCATTTTACAGCTCTGTCCCCTGGGTGCTGTGCTGAGAGTCACTTGCTACAAGCAGGTCAGTGACAAGCCGTGTGAAGGATTGTCCTGGAAGGAGAACTGAGTCATTTTCTTTTGCAGCAGGCAGACTGTGAGAGGAAAACCCCTTTTCACACCAGCTCTGACCTGTGAGAGCACTTTCTTGGAGAGACTGAACACGAGCTCCTCGGAGCAGCAGTGAGAGTGGGAGGGGAACTCCAGCGTGATACCATGGCAGGTGGCTCGTGGTGTACCAGGTGATCACAGCCCTCTCTTCCCACTGTGTTCACCCTCTCCCTGAAATCATCTTCCTCTGATAGCTCCTGAGTCTTGGCAGGAGTGAGGTACCCCTGGCACTGGCAGGAGGGGAAGGCAAAGGGATGCCCACCCTGCAGACCCCCACTCACATAAATGTAAATATGTATGTGTACATATTTAGTGATTGGTGTGGTGTCTGGAGGATACTCACACCTGGAATTTCCAGTGAAATAGCTGGAGATTACGGTGAGTAATAAGGAGCTGGCCTTTTTCACATTTTCTCTAGTAATCACAGTTGTAGTACTATGAAACAACCTACTGGGAAACAAACCCATACTTTGGCCATTAATGCCAAATGTCTCCCTGATGAGCACTGTCTCATCTTTCAGTAGTGGTTAAATTGATGACCACTTTTTGGAGTTCAGGGGAGTACCAGTGCACTCTGTGAAGCCTTATCTCATAAAATACAGACATACAAACTCTTCCTGTCCTCTTGAGTAGAATGTCTGCAGGAATTGTGCAGGTTCCTCTCAGGCCAAGCTTGGGCAGGTCTCCTTCTCCTCCCCAGGAGAGGCAGTGCAGTGGCCCAGGGGATGCTGTCCCACCAGCAAAGGCAGCCAAAGCAAAAGAGGGCCCTGAACTTCACCTGCTGATGCTCTCTGGGTATCAAATTAATCTGACAATGGCAATTGTGAGCCTTTTTTCCCCCTCCATTCAAAAAAACCTGGTTTTTCTACTCCAAATCCTTTCCTAGTGTTTTTCTAATTTTTTTTCTTTATAGACAGTGCTTCATCTTCTCTCCTCTCCCTGTGCATCCTTCTTTCTGAAGGAGCAGCCCTGACAGAGGCTCTCCACTTTGGATTATCACCCAGCAATGTTTGTTTCCTTTCTGGCTCATCCTGCTTGTTTCCCATACCCAGGCATATTAACATTCAAGCTCTGATTGTCATTTCTCTTTTGTTGGAGAACATTTCCTTTCTGTCTCATTTGTCTCATTCAGGGGGAAAAAAAAAGTTTAACTGGTGCCAGATTTTTTAAAAATGAAGGTTTCTTCTCTATTTTTGTTGCAGGAACTTAAAATCCCAGCTGCTTTGGATTGCAGAATGTGCAACCCCAAGAGGCACAGGCATGTTGGGTGTTCAGGTCAGATAATTGCATGCACAAGTGTCCAGTTCCATGATGTGCATTCCTAAATGCATTCATGCTGGATGCCATCACGTCAGAGCAGGGCTGTGGCTCAGGAATGCTGTGATGGGAATGTTGGGGACACAGGGCTCAGAGGACAGGGTGTGCTGGTGAATGTGGCTGCATTTCTGCATGCACTCCTTGTCTTCTGACATTTGAAAATGTGTTCCTTAATCTCTGCGGTGCGGGATTTGCTGTCAAGAAACATTGTCTGGGATGAGCTGTTGGGATTCAGATTATCAACAAAACATTAATTATTCTTCCAACTAAACCCTCAACAGCTAGGCTAGATAATACAAATGTAGAAAAAGAAATGAGGATGAATCATGTTCAGTGCTTGAAACCTAGAATGCACCGTGCTGTAGGAACAAAATCAAATACTGTATGCACATGAGTGTTGGGACATAGCAGAGTCAGACCCTCAGCTGGGGCTGGAAAGTGCAGTGTTGATGCATCAAAAAATGCTTTCCCCACTGTAAGATCAAGCAGTTCTGTTTATTCTGAGCATTTCCAGATAATGACAAGGTCTGTCAGGTTGCGCTGAGGAAAGCCGAAGCCAAGAGAAGAAATAAGATCTGTTAATCTTTTGTGATGGCAAACTTGTTTAGTTTTTTTTTTTTTTTTAGTAGTAGTGCTTATGCAAGAAGCTGCTCAGACAGACAGAAGTAGTGTAGGCCCTTGGAGAAGCTACAACAGGTGCCTCCCTATTGGTTTCTCTGGGCCTGCATTGAAGGCATGTGAGATGATAGTTCATGTTCAGACTCAGGTGTTTGTTATTTCTTATCAGTAAAACAGTCTCACTACTGTGAGTTCTGCAGCTTCTCATTAGAAGGCACAAAATGGCCAACAATCTCTTGTTACATGGTCTTTTAAGACCAAACTGTCCAATTCAGAGCTGACATCTGGATTATTTTCCCTTTTAACCCAATAACTGATCCCAAAGAGCTTGCAATGCAGACTTTCCTGTCCAATTACAAAATGCCACCCAAACCCATGAAGAAGAAGGGAGAAGCAGCATGAAGGAGAAACCCAGGACGACACCCTGTGCCTCCATGTTGCTCCCATCCACAACGTACTAAAAATCCAAAACCTTAAATTTATCGCCAAGTGACACACCCACACTGCTCTCTATAATCTATTGCACACTTTTGTGGATTCTGGTCTGTCTTGAAGTCTAGGGAACTTTGTCCATGGATGAGGGTCAAAGTCAGTGCTCCCCTGGGGGTCAGGGCACCCCAGAGCAGACAGAGAAACATTCCCAGTGCCCTGGGTTTCCACATCTCCCCTTCCAACAGGCAAAGCATCAGAGCTTTTGGAAAGAACAGCCTGTGTGTTGTGGTGACCAGGCAAGAGGCCTCCAGATCATTTACCCTGTGGCACCTCAGTCTGACTTCAGTACATCTTTATATTTATTTACCTCTTCAGTACATCTTTATATTTATAACCCTCTGTTCCACGTGTGGTTAAAATGCTTAATATCATCATGGTGTTGTCCTTGTATTCAGCTGGGCTAGAGATTAAGTATTTACATTTCAGCATACACAACTAAATGCTTTTAAACCTGAGTAAGGGGTTTAAAACCTTAGAATAGAGCCATAAAGAGCTAATGAGAAGAATAAAAATCAGGTAGATAAAAAATGATGTAAGGTAGGGTCTTAATTTTTTATTATTAAATTCACAGCACATTAAATATTAAGTGTTCATAAACTTTGTTTTGTGCAATGATAAATTAATAATATCTACATAGACATGTTCTTTTACAACAGGGAAGCCAAGAAACATAGTACCAGAGGACCTTGTGTTGACAACCAAAGCTATTAGAATAGACTCCTTAATCCTCAATCATAAAAAGTAGATAATGTTATTTCTTATTACTATTAAATGCAAAGTGCCTTACTAGGAAACATATATGCCATTACTAAAAATAACTACCGGGGAATGTTTTGAGCAAGGAAAAAAAAAGGTGTTAGCAAATTATACCTTGAGATAAATTCGGTGAAATGTTCCCTGCTAATCTCTGCCATATAAAAATTGTTTTTCAACTTATTCTCCTGTTAGCTCATAACAGGTTGCATAAGGTTTATGTCTGAGCACCAAAACAGTCCAGGTTTAACCTGGCTTGTTGTACTTTAGGTAGGAGTCCCCAGATGTCCCCAGCCTGCAGGCTGATGGAATACTTTCTCCACTACTGAAAAACCTCTGCTGACCTCCTCCAGGGGAGGCCATGGTGAACTTTGTGTCTTCCACCTCATCTGCAAGCAGTGAACAACACTTCCTTGATTAAACACTTCCTTGACTTCTGCAACTTTTGTCTGGGATTCAGCAACATTATTCATTCAGGTGTTTCCTGTGGTTCATAAATATGTGAGGAGGAGGTGTCATCCAGGCCAGGCCCCTCACAGCCAAACTCCTTGACTGCAGACCAGGCCATGGAGAAGTATTTCCAAAGGAAATGTAGCCTAAATGAAGGAATTATGGGTTTGTTACATATTTACACATGGCCGTGACAGCAAACCCCTCTGCTGGTTTCTGCCGTAGCTCCCAGTACATGGAAGTAGATGGCTTTGAAGTAGATAGGCTTTGAAGTAGATAAGCTTTGAAGACCCTTCAGCAGCACAGCTGGTAAAGAGCAGTTTCAAGCACCAAAAACCAGTTAGGGTAGGACAAAATCTTGATTTGCATGACCACACAAAAATTTTGGACTCCTGACATTTTAATTTTTTTTTTTCCCAAACTAGAAATGAAAAGAGACTCATTTGATATTCCTATCAACATTATTGAATGGCTAAACCTAAACCAGTTACCTCTGGACACACATTTGCCTTCCAAACCCTCAGCCTTTGGCTCCCCTGCGTGTCCTGTGCCCAGGGCTGCTGCCGCCCCGCTGCTCTCAGCCAGCTCCTGCCCCAGTTTTTTTTTTATTTTTCTCCTCATCCTGAACGAGCCGGGCTGGAGCAGCTCGTGCTGCCCTTGTCTGTTCCTAGGGGCGGTGCTGGTGGGAACTGGGACATGCCAGGGAGCGCATCCCGCCCGCCCAGCTGCTGCGGCTCCCTCCAGCCCTGCTCCCAGCCTTCCTCCCGGAGAGCCGCGCTGCTGCAGGGACGGGACGAGCCGTGCCCCGGGCTGCAGCAGCAGCTGCTGCCCGCTGACAGGCTTCCCCAAGCCCCCCGCTCCCTGTGGCACAGCCCCTTGGCATCCCTCCTGCCGGCTCCGCCCGCAGCCCTGCCCTGGCTCTGCCTCTCGCCCGGGGCTGGCATCACCCCCGGGAGCCTGTCCTGGAGCCAGGCCAGGGCCCAGAGTGCCCATCGTCGGTGTCAGGCTCCCTCCGCGTGCTAAAGAGGGTTCTGACCCCCAAAAAGCATCCCCAGACCCGTGCCCTGAACGCAGGGGACACCCGGCTGTGCTGCATTAGCTGCAGAAGCTAAAGCTTGAGGGACAGCAAAGACTGGGTGGGCTCTCTTTTCCCTCCTTCCTAGTTGGAGATGTCCTTCCAGAGGCTTTTGTGTTGGGAGGATGTTCACTGCAGGGAGCTCATCCCCACTGGTGCAGCCAGGCCGGGCTCTGCGGGCTCTGCTTTGGAAAGGTGAACATGGAGAGGCTGGCACATCCCATCCCCACCCTCAGCCCCTCCTGCCCTGCACCATTGCACAGGTAACTTCTGCTGAGAGCCACCCACAGGAGACTGCTGGCTGTCAATCCCTCCCTTTTGTGCTTCGCATCCTGCTCTGGGTAACATAAATAAAAAGCAGTGAGGGGATGGTGCCTGCTCTCTGTGCCAGACCAGATACACTGTTTTTTTTCTTTTTTTTTTCTTTTTTTTTTTTTTTTTTTTTTTTTTTTTGGTTTTTTTTTTTTTGTGGGTTTTGTTTTGGTTTGGTTTTTTGGTGGTTTGTTGGTTGTTTGGTTTATGTTCTTTTTGGTTGTTTTTGTTGGGGGTTTATGGTTTGTTTGTTTGTTTGTTTAGGTTTTTTGCCTTGTTAAAGAACAGGGAGAAGACATCCCTGAGGCAAACGCACCAATTTTCTGAACTTTCAGGTGGAAACCACTGACAGGTCAAAATTGCAACCAGGGCTGCAGGAGTTCTGCAGGCACACCCCAGTCAATGGGCAGCCTGATGCCAGCTGCCCAGAAACCTGAAGCACAGCTCCAAAATTAGATGAGCCTGACCATGCAGATCCCCCAGCAGCTGGACATTGGCCACAGAAAAGCAGTGCTGTCAGAAAGCACCTTCATAAAATGCTGTCATTTTTGGGACACCTAGAGAAAGCCCACAAAAAGGTCTCAGACTGATAGACATCAACGACAGGCAGAGCTTATCCAGGCAGCTAATGGGGTTTAAGTGGGATAAGCCCAGGCTGACAGCGGCAGATCCCATGGGTCAAACACCTGGACAGAAATACCTGCGCTACACGGCCGCGCTGTTCTTGGCTCAGCACGAACCACAGGAGGCGTGATGCAGCCCAACAGGATTAGTGGGAACCTCCACCTGCGAGAATTTAGGGTAAACTCCTCAGCATTTACTCCCAGGGTACTTTAAATAGTTTTCTGCTTAAGGAATTGCCTCCGAAAATCCTTTCGTTAAGCACTTAAGTACAGGTCGGCTCTTGGGCACAGCCGGGAGCGCATCCCCAAGGGCGCTGGCTGGAAGGAGGAGTGTGCTACCTGCAGGAGCGGGCAACCCAGCGCTGCTCCGGGGGTCAGCCCCGCCTGGAGCCCCGGGGTCAGCCCCGCCTGGATTCTGGGATCAGCCCCGCCTGGATTCTGGGGATCAGCCCCGGCTGGATTTTGGGATCAGCCCTGACTGGAACCTCGGGATCAGCCCTGACTGGATTCTGGGATCAGCCCCGCCTGGAGCCCCGGGGTCAGCCCCGCCTGGATTCTGGGGGTCAGCCCCGGCTGGAACCTCGGGATCAGCCCCGGCTGGATTCTGGGGGTCAGCCCCGGCTGGAACCTCGGGATCAGCCCCGGCTGGATTCTGGGGGTCAGCCCAGGCTGGATTCTGGGGGTCAGTCCCGCCTGGATTCTGGGATCAGCCCCGCCTGGATTCTGGGGGTCAGCCCAGGCTGGAACCTCGGGATCAGCCCTCAGCCCAGGCTGGATTCTGGGATCAGTCCCGGCTGGATTCTGGGGATCAGCCCCGGCTGGATTCTGGGGATCAGCCCCGGCTGGATTCAGGGACCAGCCCCGGCTGGGTTCTGGGATCAGCCCCGGCTGGATTCAGGGATCAGCCCTGACTGGTGCCCCTGTGTCTCTCCTGCAGCCCAGACAGCACCGCGGGCACCGCACCCCAGCGCCGCAGAGGGGCTGCCCAGGAGCCTTCTCCTCTCCCTTGCTGCCTCTCTGAAGGGCTGCTGCTCACTTACACCTTCCCTCTGCGCCTTTTTTAAAACTCCCTTTTCGTATTTTTTTCAGTTGCTTCAGTTTTCTGTGATGCACTTCTATGGCGTCGCTTTGTCATTATAATACATTTATTTTCCTTGCAAACCTGCTCTAGCTGGACCTTTCCAAAGGAGCTATGCTATAGGTAACAAGCTCTTCGTTTGTGTACTTGGGAGTCGTTTGGTCAAGTAAAGTTGCTGTATGCAAACATCACATTCGCTGCATAACAATTGGAGTGAAGTTTTTATGTGCAGGGCTTTTTATTTTCCAATCAGCAGCCCTGAGCTGGGATTTTGGGGGTAAACTGGTAGCTCTGGGCAGCTTTGAAGCATCACAAGTGGAGGGTTTTGTCTCCAGAAGATTTACTAGCAGTGATCTTTTCTTCAGTCGTTTTATTAGCCTCCTTTTACATATGTATAGCAGTGAGGGGGGAAACCTGTTGTTGGTGAAGTACAGAGCCTATTTCCCCTGTGGTATTCATACCAAAAAAAAAAAAAAAAAAGTGTGAAAAATTGTTGCCCAGGGCCTCCCCAAATTTTGAAACTTAGCTTAGCACCATGAGCTTTTCTAACCCTTCCAGCCTTCTCCACCCCCTCTTTTAAAGGTTGAAGCTGGGCTAACAAATTCAGCAGTGAGAATGGATGCCCTGCCCTTGGCTTCCTGGAGCTGCCAGAATAAATCTGGACCCCCTGGCCGAAACGCTGAAAAGTTTTCACCCACTTAGCATGGGTTTTATAATTTTAACTTGCAAGTTCTTGTTGAATTGAGCCCTGTTGCGTGGACAAATTGGACAAGAAAAGTTTAAATGTTACCACTTTGGCTTCTCCTCAAGTGGTGCTGAGCACAGATGTTTGAGGGGGCCATCATGTCCCTGTAAGAATGGGGGCTTTGTGTGCATAACCTTACAAAGGGCAGAATAGCCCTGCTTTGCTGCCAGCCACAGGATCATCCTATCTTTATGTGTTGATTTATTAGGCCAGGGATGAATGAAACCGTAATTAATATTACTGAAGCATTAGAGTCTATTTAATTTAAATGCCACTGAATATTTCACTTTCAGTTGGGAGTGACAATGTGTTCGGGACTGTTGGTGAAAGCCTCAGCCATCTGTTACCCCTACTAAGAAGGGAAGACAAGAGAGACACAGGGCAACAGAGAGCACTGAGCTTTGTGGCTTTTCCAAGCCTCCAGGATCATCACTCAACTCAAGGGCAGCCAAGAAACATTCCTGCACACTGGACCCTCAGTGTATGGGGGAAAGGCCTGAAAGGGTATGGGGACAGCACACCTCCCTGAAGGATGGAGAGAGGGGGACACAGAGTGACAAAGGTGGGGATTTACAGTAAGTACATTTGTAAATGCACACCTAAAATGCATCTGAGCACGACACCAAAGTGCTGTGGCAGTGGAAAGGGCAGAGCAGGAAACTGGTCAACCTATAGATGGTGTAAAAATATTTTAAAATGGGGAGAGGGAGGGAGGGAGGAAATAATCAAAGCAAGGTCTGGCTGTTGGTTTTAATTAGCGTAAGAAGTGAGGTTCCAGTCCAGCTCCACTGTAGCAAACATCCAGGCTTTGACGTGGTGGGTATCACAATTTTGGGAGCACGAGGCGTTCCCCATGAGCTGCTGCTGCTGCCAAGTGGTCTCCACCAACCCGAACAAAAAAAAAAAAAAAAAAAAAAAAAAAACTGAAGGGGGAAACAAAAAGGGCAGCAGTGAAGGCAGCAGGCTTAGTCCCGGGGAAATGCTGCGGGGCACGAAATGAGCAGCCGGTGAAGCATCACCTTCGCTCCTGCAGAGCCAGAGGAGGGTGCCGGGCAGAGCCAGGGGCTGGGAACTGCGCTGGGAGGAGTGTGCCGGGGCTGGCCCTGCCTGGGGGACGCCGGAGAAGGACGCGGGTGGGAGGCTCCGTAGTCCGTGGGATGGTAATTAGCACAGTGGGTTTTCTTATAATTGGGATCATTTGTTCTCCCAGTTTTTCTCCTGCGAACTGATTTCATGCCAGAGGGAAGCTGTGTGACTCACACCTTGCCATGCCAATTAGCTGATAAACATCAAATGTAAACAAAGATGGCCTAATTAAGACTAGTCGCCCAACCTCTACATGCATCTTGTCAAAATCCCACCAGCCTTTCAGAGCCAGACTTATTTTCTTGTTTGCTGGGACTAAATTAGCGGCTTTGCACAAGAGCCTCTTATCTTTGAGAGAATCTCAGAGCAGGTAATGAGGAAAACTGGGAGCTGTGTCACCCCCTCCGCCTCAGCAGGTGCCTCCTGCCAAGGCTGAGGGCAGGGATGTGTCTGCCAGGGGGTGATGCTGGAGGCTGACCCGGCAGCCGCGTCCCGAGGTGTTCACTCCGCTTGTCCTCCGCTGTCTGTACGTGAAATCCCTGATGTGTGTGTCTCCTGCTGCTCTCACCTGCTGTGAAAATTCATCAGTCAGAGTCCCCGGCTCGCCACGGGCCCGGCCCCCGGCTCGCAGCCCGGGGAGAAATAACTCTTTTTCTTTTTCTTTTTCTTTTTTTTTGGCACTTTGGAGCGCAGGTGTGCGACAGCCGCGCATCCCAGCAGCAGCGTTTCACACCCACTTGGCGCCGCAGCGCAGGTGAGCTGCCGCAGAGGAACAAGCCCAGGGAGGAATTTTTATTCCAGGAGGTATCCTAATGAAATCCACAGGATGGTTTCGTCGCATTATAAAAAAATTTTAAAGGGCCAGAAGTATCAGCGGATCATCTGGACCATCCCTCTGCATCAATGAAGACCCCCAGGGTCCCTGAGGCTCCCTCGGTCCATCCCAGCAGCCTGTCCTGGCTTCTCATTGGCCTTGCTGCCAGGGAAGACACGCCTCGGGCTTGAACCGAGTCCCTTTGCCCCGCACTGAGCCCGTTTGCTGCAGTCCTACCCGGGAGGAACACAGACAGCAAGCCTTCCCCTTGGTCACTATCTTTTAGAACTTGAAGGTTGTTATCATCTCTTCCTCCTCAGCACCTTCTCCTCTTAAAGCTCAGCAGCTCCAGGTGATTGATCTGTCCTGCATAAATCCTTTGTTCCAAGCCTTTCATCATTTTCAGCACTCAACTCTGGCGGCTCTTCAAGGCTCTCTGTTGCTCCTAAGGCAAAACATCCCAATGGGAGCGTGGTACCCACCTGGCTGTGCTTCACCCCATCTCTGGTGTCACCACACTCATCCCCCCTGCACTGCACCTTGCTCCTTCCAGCCCCAAATGATCATCCTGAGCACCAAGCTGCCCCCCTGCATGTCACTGGTCCGCTTTGCTTTGGGTCATCTGACACTGGGATTGGGTAATGCCAGTTCCAGGACAGGAATGACAATTTGGCAGTGGCTGGTTGCAAGGCTGACCATGCCCCAGCTCGAACTGGCACTGAAGGCACTGCTGCTGTCCCGTGGTCACTGGGGGTTGCAGGATCTCTTCATTCAACCCACATTCTTCACAAAAGCTTCCTGAGAAGGACTGCCTTCCTGAAGTGAGGGAAAACTGGAGGCAGGGCTCCTCTTCTCCCATCCACGGCTTCTCCCCATATGGCAGGACTTCCCCTGCCTCAAGCTGCACCAAGGAAAATACAGGTTGGCTATTAGGAAGAAGTTTTTTCCAGAAAGGGTGATGAATTCTGGAATGTTCTGCCTGCGGAGGTGGTGCAGTCACCATCCCTGGATGTGTTTAACAAAGCCTGGATGTGGCACTGGGTGCCATGGTCTAGTTGAGGTGTTGGGGTTGGGTTGGACTCAGTGATCTTGAAGGTCTCTTCCAACCACAGTGATTCTGTGAATTCTGTGAAAATAACTGGAGTGATTTAACACATTTTGTTCTTGACAAATCCCCATTGGTATCTCCGCCTGGGGTGTCTACAAATAGTTGTGTGTTTATTTGTTCCAGCACTTTCCTGGGGTGAAAACCACGTTGGCTGCCTTGTCTAAAGCTCACCAGTGCCTCTTTTCCCCGTGTGAAGGTCCTCAACAAGCCCTTGGTGAAAGCTGCTAATGGCTCTGAGTCCACCTCAGGCCCTTTGCTAACAATCCCAGGCAGCTGGGGAATAACCTCTCACACCACGTCCTGAGAGCAATACAGCACTGCTGATACCTCCCTGCTTCGCACTAAAGATCACAGGATACCTCTCAGGGAAATTACCTCTTCTGGTCTAGTCTGCTTGAAGGGGTGGCTCATTCATCCACACGTGGCAGAGGGATCTGCTCCTTCCAGAGGAGGCAGCAGTCAGCTGTGCTCACCCTTCTTTTCCATGGCCAGTTCCACAGTTTGTGGAATGTCCAGTATTCCACACTGGGAATGACCAGTATTGTAAATGCAGGGTGACCCCAACGTCTGGGAAGAATGATTCATCTGACTCCATGATATCAGAAGGCTAATTAATTACTTTATCATACTATATTACACTACATCTAAACTGCACAAGCACTCAACTCAACCAAACCTCCTGACTCCTGACACACAGCTTGCAGAGATTAGTCAAGAAAACAAAACACTCACATCAGAATCCAATCAAGCAAATTCCTTCAGGTAAATAATCTTCCAACACATTCCACATATCCCAAAACACAGGACCAGTAAATGAGAATTGTTTTGATCTCTGTGCTTCTCCAGGAAAAACCTGAGAGAGAGAATTATGTCTCTCTCTGTTCTGAGAATGTGAATGCCACGGACCAGGTTCAATGGAAGGACGGGTGAAGGAATGCAGGAAAGGCAGACATGGTGCAACTGTAAAGGATGGCCAGTCACAGCCTGTCAGCAGCATTTCCTTTCCAACACCCAGAAAGAAGCTCGGCCTCTCCCCACCAGCCTGACCAGGTTGGGAAGTAGGATTGGGTAGATCACTCTTTGTAGGGGAGGAATGGGATGTATGCATTCCCACACAACAATTAGAAGTAATTCTGACGTCATTTATTCAAAGAACCTTATGGCCAAACCTTCAAATCTTTGGAAGTTATGTGCCTCACAAATGCTGGGCACTGCTTCCCAGAGTAGCCAGGGAGGATGTGCTGGTACCAGGCTGGAGGAGCTTCACACAAAAGTGCTGGTGTCCCAATCGGTGCAAACACACAGAAAATCAAGCAGAGAAATGCAGATTGTGATGCCTTGTGCAGGCTGCCCTAGAGCAGAGGCTGGGCAGAGCTACAGAATAAAGCAGGGATTCATTCCAAGGATCTCCTCCATGGATCCACCTTGGGCAGCACCAGAGCCCAGCCAGGGCTGCACCCAAGATGAACCCAAATGGCCCCAAAATGCACGAGCGCTGCCGGGGTCTCTCCTGGGCTCAGCTCTGCTCCATGTGCACATTGCAGTTCAGTGTCCAGTTCCAGCTGCAGCCCCTGCAGTCCCATCCTGCTTGTTTTTCTCTCTGCAGCCCACGGGGTTTGTGCTCCTGGGCTGAGATTGGGATCATTTGTCCTTGGTGCCCAGCTGGAGCAGGAATTGTTTTGTCTCCCTGCTCTGTGCACAGAGCTCACCATGCCCTCATGTGAAGCCCAGACCCACACACTAAAGCAGCACAGAATGTGAGAAATAGAAAAGCCAAACCTGAGGCATCAGTTGCACTAGCAGTGTGGGTGTACTCACAGCTCACATCCAGCTTACAGCACAGAAATGAAGGTGTGAAGATACCTCAATTATTTTAATGGGTAAATCATCTAATACATGCTAAAAAAACCATTTCATGGCTGTTCAACAGTCTGGTGGGGTGCTGGGGAAGACAGTTTTCAATAACGTGTAAAGCACCCTTGCCGGTGGTGTCAGCAGGAAGTTTTTTGTGTTTCATGAACTTACTATTGTCTAAAAGCATTTTGAAAAGAGTTTACCAGCTAATCAGCAAAGTGACATAATTATGCCAGATGACAAAGCGTTTCCCGTGTTTGAGTTTCTCCTCTGGCAGGGCTCAAAACAACGTGGAGCCTCATAACTTTTTAAATTCCAGTCAGATCCTGCACGCTCTCCCCACTGGCCTCCAGCTGACTCATCCTTTTTAGAATATTTCTTTTCATTGCTGTGTCTGTAGGCTGCACATCCTGGAGCTGGAGCCAGACCAAGCTGGTGCTAGCCAGTGTGGTGAACCAGCATTTCTCCGTGGTGGTTTCATCAGCTTCTACTGAATTTCAGCTTTTACTGAAAAGGAAAGGGAAAAAACAATCAAGCTCTCTAGGGAGGAGGAGCAAGCTTTGTGGCCTCGTGGAGGACTGCTCTGGGGACAGGGCAGGGCAAGAAGAGCAGTGGGAAAGTGAGACTGAACCACAGAGGGGAGCTGCAGCAGCTCCCCATGGCAGCATCACCTGTGGGAGCTGTGCGTGCCTCCCTGTCCCCACCTGCACACCCAGGGCACGGGGACGCTGGAGGGGAGATGACCCACACAAGTTCACAAATGAGGCTGCTGCAAGGGTGAAGCGACCTGGAGCTTCCTGGAGTGTCCCTTCCCCAAGGTCCCACAGCAGTGGAACCCCTCAGGCACATCAGCATCCACCTCCCAAGGCTGCAGTCCCTCTGCCTGCCCTGCCTGGCACAGCTGCCACGTGCCAAGTGGCCCTTTCTCTGTGTGAGAACCAAAGGGAGAAAGAAGGATGCTCATCAGCCAGAAAAGCACCATGTAAGTAGAAATGGAAGATTTCCAGCTCCTAAAGAGCTACCAGTGAGCATTTCCAAAGTGGCGTTAAAAAACACTTTGAAGTACAGATCATGAGTTATAAAAAAAATGCATTTGGGGGATAAATCCATATCTCATTCCAAAGAAACAAACCAAGCTGCATTTTACTAAATATAGACACGTAAAGGCACAGGAAAATTCATCAAAACTCTCAATCATATCTCCCAAAGAGATGTGTTATGACAGGAGAGCAGCAGCACCATGAAAACAAGGGCTCGGTATCCCGGTACTTACACGCACGAGTTACCTCCTTGGTGTGAGCAAAGCCACTGGATCAAACACTCGCAGGATTACACCCCTCACAGCTCCCACCAGGTCACTTGGAAGGATCTTTCCCACCAGAGGGTGGCCCAGGCTCCCAGCCCTTCCTCTGTGCCCACGGTGAGTCTCCAGAGCTCAGCTTTTCCGCCATCGGGGATCGAGCAGAAACGTAACACTGGAAAAAAAAAAAAGGCTTTATTGATTGGGTTATACGAAATGATCCCCTCTTCAGCACAGTTTACACTAAGCCTCCAAATCTGACATCTCTTTGAAAGCTCTCTTAATATATCCAATTATAGATTTTCAGCAACTTTGTGGAATGTCGGCTTTCCCGGCGACTGACCCCGGAAAACACCATTGAAACCAGGAGGGATTTTGCTATTGAGCTCAGTGGGGGAGGATCAGGTCCTACATAATTTTATTGTCAGCAATGATGACCTCTCTTCACAAATGAAGAATGCCCATCCTGAACCGTGGCCTTCAGAACGTAAACCATTTATTTTTATAGCTGGATCCTTCCCCAAGTGGGATATTTTGTGCATGGTTAACTTATCCCAGGGCTTTAAATGCTTGCCAAGTGGCTTTAATAGCAGGATGTTGTTTAAAAAGATTGGGAAGGATTGTGGGCAGTAATAGAGATAATTGCCAAGGAGAGATAAATGAATCTTCAATCTCAAACCAACTTGGCTTTATCACTGGGTCAGGAGGGAAGATCCAGAAAAATCCCCTGTCTAAGACTAAATGTGCAATGATAGTTTGGGGTTTAGGCAACTTGGCAGCCGTGGAGATTTTTTGATAAAAACATCTTTGGAGGCTTAATACAGGTTTGCAGTTCCATATAAAGGCATGAAATCCCCTTTTCTCTCCGGGGATTTGGCATTGTGCAATAAAAAAGCTGGAGGTGAATTTCTGGGAGAGGAGCAGAGACAGTGCCATCCTGAGCAAGGAGCTGGGCAGGTGGCACCAGGAACAGCACCTGAAGGGGCTGAGCACAGATCCAAGCAGGTCAGGAGTGTTTTGTAGGACACAGGTCACCTGCAAGGGGTACAGGTGTCCCCAGGATGTCCCTCAGTGCCACCCTTCAGCTGCCCTTTGGCCCCTGGAGCAGCCGGGAGAGGACGATGCATGCCAGACCCAGAGCTTCCCTCTCTGCTTGGGAAATAGCAGAGGAAGCACATCCAGGACACATTTAAGTGTATTTATTTATTTATTCATTCACCAGGGAGGGGAGGAGGTTGGAAGCCAACCATTTTAATGAGGAATTATCTTACCTTACCATGCAGAATAAGGTACTGCATGACGCAGCAACTTTTCAGGTCAACCTTTTTTTAAATCAGTTGCCAAATAAAGAGCATTGAACAGGGGGAGAAACGAGGACTGACTTCAGGCTGGTCTCGCCTGTTAGGATTTGGGGGCTTTGAGTGGAGTGCCAGCTTTTCTCCCTCTGTGACCTCCTCTCTTTCCCTGCCTGCTGCCGGACAGTGCCCAGGCTGTGGGACCCTTGCTGCTCCCTGCAGTCTAGGCTACCCAAGGTCACTCCTGAGAACACTCACAGGGCTTTTAAAAGAATGGCAGAAAGCATTTTAGAGAGAGAGATGACTTATTTTTAAGCAAAGGCCTTACCCAAAGCAAGGGTAAGGAAAGCAAGGGGGACTTCTGGGATGTAATCAGTCCATGCGGAGCACTCCTGGGGCTTTCATGAGAGTAGAGAAGAACTTTTAGTGAATTATAAGTTATTTTTCAGCAAAGATCTTTTCCAGCTCCAGGCTTTTCCCAGTTATCCCCTTAGCAGTCTGCTTTTCTCCTTTCCAAAGCCTATATTCCCAGCTATGGGAAATAACACGGAGGAAACCCAGAAGGATTGCACAAGGAGAAGCCTGATGGAAAGATTTCTCTCCTTATAATCTGAACAGGAAACAGTGACCCGATTTTTTCCAAAAGCAATATTAAAAGAGTCAGATCAATGTACCACAAGCAATAGAAAATGGGACACCTCTGGATTAAAGAGTCACTGTTTCAAACCACCCAGCTACTCCCCATGTTTGCAGTGGGAAACATGAGTTGCGTAAGAGCTGTGGAAGAGGTGGATGGTGTGTTATGACAAACTTTCCTGTCTAAGTAAGGTCCAGGAGGAGTGTTGTTCTTGTGAGATTAACAACAACAACAACAACAACAAAAACACCAAAAAAACAAAACAAAAAGAACCCCTGAAAAACTATAACCAAACAGACAAAAAACCAACAAAAAAACCGAACAACAACAACAACAACAACAACAACAACAACAACAACAAAAAACCACCCTGAAAAACTATAACCAAGCAGACAAAAAAACCAACAAAAAAACCCCAAAACCCAAAACATAACAAACTGCAAAAAAAAAATAAAAACATAACAAAAGCCGTTCAAAACCAGTTCAAACACAAGGCATGAAATAAAACTGGGCCAGAACCACCCCAAACCATGCAAACCAAATCCCCTGCCGGTGAGCACAGCTGCATTACCCCGAAGAAGAACCTCCTTGCTGGTGTGGGAATTGCAGCCTGGAATTCCCGGCTCAGGGATTTGCATTTCCAGGCTCTTAGCCCATCTCTGGGGAAGGGGTGCAGCCTCCCCAGCCGGCAGGCCCTCAGCTAAACTCGCCACTGCCTGGGGCTCCCGTTCACAGCCCGCTTGCCTTTACCCTGGACGTGCTCGCACTTGGCGGCATTACTCGGAGCTCTGGCTCTGATGATCGTATTTTTTATATGGCTGACACCCAGACCTGCTTGCCTATTCCTGTGGATTCCCGTGAAGTGCTGTCATGGCTTATTACCTGTCTATCTGCCTTCAAGCCTGGGTGACTTTTAATTTTTTTTGAAGCTTAATGCTGGGAAAACAGAATCGTTTCAGGTTGGTTCGGTTCACCTCCTTGGATGTGGGGATTTATGGTGTATAATACTGTAGCACACACAGCTTAGGAGCTGGTTTCACAACAAGGTTCTTAAAAATGGGCTTATTTTATCTGAAATAAACCTTTTCAGGAGGTGAAGTAGAGAGCGAGGGGGGAGAAGAGAGAATATCTTCACGGGATTTCAGAAACTTCCACAGCCTCTGCTCCACGTTGTTTTCCAGGCTGAGGAGCCCTTGTTCATGCCTCAGCCTAATCCAGAATTGTGTATTGGAGCTCAGTGATAATTGGAAACTCTTCTCACTCCAGCATTTTCAGCTGTTGTAAAAGTCTGCAGCTAATGTCATAACAAGAATTAAACTGTCTCATCATATTACACCCGTCTTAGCTGACTTCGCTGGCTATTAAGGTGACAGCGCATTGATTTAAAATTTGTGTTAATTGTTTACCCCTTCTTGCAGAGGCTTTCTTGGGGGTTTTGTAGCAACCTGCAGGCCTAGCTGTAGCTGTAGATTATCTCTGTGTTCAGCATTATGTGGACTTTAAAAAATGTCCTTTGTCTGGATCACACCACTTAATACCTCAGCCCGTGGATTTCTTTGGCACATATATTCCCTGCATGGGTCATGTCTAAAAATAATGTATTGAGAGGGCATGGCTGGCCTTGATCTTACAAGACTTCCAGCGGCTTTTTTTTCTGCCCTTCTCTGATATTTATTTATATTTGCAGTTTTCCATTTTCCTGCCTACTAATAGCAGGGCTGGGTTTTTTTTAGGATAAAGGTATCACTCTGCCTACAAAACCTTTCACCTTATTTTAATAGAGAAACCACTACCCACCAAAACAGACCTTACAGCCCAACATCCTCAGGCCTCCACTTTTGGGTTGAATAAATCAATCCCCATGTAAGCCCATGGTAACAAACTTTTTATCTAGGGCTGACAATGAAAATTGCTTTGTTCCATATGCTGTCTCTCTGGCACAAAATGAGCATCACCCCAGCTGGAATTTGGTGTACTCTGTGATTGCAAGACTGGAAAACAGGAGGCATTCTCCTTTTTTTTCTACTACCTAGTTCTTCAAATCCATAATCAGTGTCTTTCTCCACAGATATTTGAAAAAGAGTCATCCTTTTTTTCCCTCCAAGACTATGGGTTTTTTTCACTCTCTTCACTTCGGGCTGAAACATTTCTCAGTCTCTGCTCCCCTTTATTGTGCTTTCTGTCACTGGACTGGGGCAGCTACTGAATGGGAAATGGGGAGATGTAACTTGCCTTAACAAAAAAAAATTCTTATTTAAGGGGAAAAGTTAAGCAATCAAGTAAATAATAAATATTTACTTCTGAGATCACCAACTGGTTTTTGTCCCAGGTGTCAGGCACTTTGGAGCAGACCTCGGGCTCATTCTTGGAACATGGGCTTAGCTAATGGACACATTCCTAAGGAGACCCACTCTGCCTTCCCCTGGCAAAAAGTGCTAATCTCATAACCAGCCCTGCCTTCACCCCAGCTCCCACTAGCGCTCTTTTAGTCAAAAAAAAAAAAAAAAAAAAAAAAAAAAAAGAGCTTGTTGTGCATGAGCTGCAACCAGAATTCCCAATTCTCCAGCGGCCGGTGCATGCTGCACACTTTATACCTTATTAACACTACTGCGAGTTGCAAAACTATTCCCGGTTATTTGAGTTCCCAGCGTTCATTCCCGGGGAAAACCAAAGCCTCCCGGCTGTCATTAGAGAGCCCTTCGTTAGCAAGCAGCATTCACTATTTATACTTTGAGCAGCGGGTGCCGCTCGCTCCATGAATAAAGGATGCGCTCCGGCCCGGGATGCGCCGGGAGCGGGGCGGGGATGGGCTCCCGCAGCTCCCGCAACAAGTGCGGGCTGGGAGCGGCCGCACGGGGCTGTCCGCACCCATCGGGACTGCTCCGCCTCCCCCTCGCCCGCCCCGCTTCCAAAGCCTTTTGTTCCGCCCGTGTTTTGATGAACTTCTCTCCCTTTGATGTTCATCTGGAGTTTAACAGCGATAAAAGGCGCACAATGGTGAGATTGTGGAAGGGGAAAAGGTGCTGCGGGAGCACAATGCGGTGCATTATCCCCTGGCTCCCCTGCGCCGCTCGCTTGGCAGCGGCAGCGAGCCAGGGTGACAGCCCGGGCTCCATCCCAGCCAGGGAGACAGCTCGGGCTCCATCCTGGGTCAGGGTGACAGCCTGGGCTCCATCCTGGGTCAGGGTGACAGCCCAGGCTCCATCCTGGGTCAGGGTGACAGCCCGGGCTCCATCCTGGATCTGGGTGACAGCCCGGGCTCCATCCTGGGTCAGGGAGACAGCCCGGGCTCCATCCCAGCCAGGGAGACAGCTCGGGCTCCATCCTGGGTCAGGGTGACAGCCTGGGCTCCATCCTGGGTCAGGGTGACAGCCCGGGCTCCATCCTGGGTCAGGGTGACAGCCCGGGCTCCATCCTGGATCTGGGTGACAGCCCGGGCTCCATCCTGGGTCAGGGTGACACTGTCTGGGCTCCATCCTGGGTCAGGGTGACAGCCCGGGCTCCATCCTGGGTCAGGGTGACACTGTCTGGGCTCCATCCTGGGTCAGGGTGACAGCCTGGGCTCCATCCTGGGTCAGGGTGACAGCCTGGGCTCCATCCTGGGTCAAGGTGACAGCCCGGGCTCCATCCTGGGTCAGGGTGACAGCCTGGGCTCCATCCTGGGTCAGGCTCCTCTCTGGGCTTTCCTTCAGATATGCATTTCCAGTGCATGCTACTGGAAAGGAAATCCCCAAAAGTGGAGACAGAGGCACCCCCTGAATGTGCTATTTTTACCATCTTTCCACAATTTTATGAAGCGCACTGATGAACCATTTCAGAAGGCAGGATGGGCCAGCAGCCACCGTGGCCAGTTGTGACAGTGCCACGTCCCCAGGCCAGTGTCCCTTTCTCCCTGCCCAGACCCTCTGCAGGTTTGGATCAGCAGCCCCATGGCCTAAATCTCTTTACAATTTGTGCACATTAATTCCTGGCACCTCTCGTTTCCCACCTGGTGACACCTCCAAGCAGCTAAGGCTGGTGCCACCAGCTCAGATGTCACCGTGCGGAGGTGCCCTGCAGCTCCCAGGGAAAGGGCAGTGCCCAGCCTGCACCCTGTGCCCGTGGGGGTGGCAGGCCGAGGTGACCTGGGGACACCTGGGTGACTCCGGTATGGCTCCTTCCCCTCCCAGCCCCAGCCCTGCCCCTGGGCAGCTGCTGCTCTCAGCCACGTCACGGCACATGCCAGCCCTGGGCACATCCTGGCACATGCCAGCCCTGGCACACCCTGTCCCCCGAGGCTGGCCTGTGACTCCTGTCCCCTCCCAGGCTGGGCACATCCCCAGAGCCACCTCGCACCCCAGACCCGCCTCGCTGACCACAACCCAAAGCCCTGGCAGAAGGCACGGGCTATTTTGGGGATCTTTTTGTCCAGCACCAGCACAGAAAATCATTTTCTGTGAAGCTCCTCGTAGCCTGAAGCAGAGCCGGACCCCAAGCACCTTTTCCCGGGATGCCTGGGGTGGCTCCTGCTGTTCAAGAGCAGATCTGCAGCTCGGGATGGGATTCCAAGGACAGAGTCTGTCCTGTCCGAGCTGTCCCACTGCCTGCACACAGCCCCCTCTGCAAAACAAGCACAGAGTCCTGCTGAACTCATGTATAATCTGATTTCTCCTTAGGCTGCCTCTGCCCCCCGGCAGCTGTCTCTGAGTAGGTGCTTTTTAAAGAAAATTGTACCTTCTGCAAAAATCATTTCTCACCTGAGAAGAGGTTTGAGGTTTTTATAATATCCTTTGAGTTCAGAGATAGCTCATTTCCTGTATTATTGCTTAGATTTTCAACCATGTCTTATGGCATCTGCATTCACTGCTGGTCTGACCTACTTAGTGAAGTCAAAGATCCTGGAGATTAAGCTGAACAATCCACTTCAATGCATACTTATAATTTCAGGCTCCTGCCAGAATTTATTAGTTTCTAATAATAATTTCTTGTTGTTCAAGAAATTATGTTTACTAGTTGTAAATTTGCAATAAAAAAACCCAAAACTTGTCTGCAAAATAAAATCATTTTCCTTGCCTGAGAAGGCAAAATCTGGGAGCTCAAATAACTGAACTGCACCTGAAATGTGCACAAGGATTTTTAACAGCACTGCTTATTCACCAACTCTAATATCTACCAGTTTGTACCATGGTGTGCCAGTCCCTATAAAATTTAGTTCAACTGCAGTGAAAACAATTCTATTTTTTAGGAATGTTTTGCACTGCATCCCCATTTCAACCCAGAGCACAAACAAGTTGTAGCAGACTTTCTCTTGCAAAATGAATCTGTCAAGCTCTCTGCACTTTGCTGAAGTGTAAGAAACTCAAATAAAAGTGACCCTAAAGTTAAGAACTTTGTTTCAGGGCAGAGACTGGTGGGGATTTCTTTGCTTACATCGACTCTTCCTAAAGTTGGAAGTGTGGGTAGATTTTCTTGTTGTCAGAGGAAATGATGAATCTAAGATCCCAAAGACTGATTCTCTCTGCTATTGCACTGTGCAGCTCATATTTTCGTAATATTCTGCAGATACAAGTGAAAATAGGAGATCACTTGCAATTTTGAGATAGCATCTGGACTCTTCCTTTTCTCTATTACACCTTATATATTTGTATATATATGTATGCTAAGCTTTCATAGCAAATGAAAATTGCCAGTGCTTAGCAGCTTGCAAGAGCAAACAGACCCTGATCCAGAGCCTCTTCCCATGCTGGGGCACAAAATCTCTGAAAATTTGGCACGAGAATTTCAGGCAGGTCCTGCACACTGAATATTTACAAACACCTTCTTGCCTTAATTAAAAAAAAAAAAATCTTGGAGTGTAATGTTGTGTTTTCCTGTGTTTGATGCCTTGGTTTGTGCTCGGGAGAGTACAGCTGTGCTATTTAACACTGCATTTTTCTAGCTTTTAATCCATATTTTGAGCCCACAGCCAAAGAACCTTTCAGAACACTGTGGCCATGGTGTTAATGGTTGGGAAGCAGCTGCTGCCAGAGCAATATTTTTCTGTATTTTTACCACTTATGCACGAGCTGAAAGAGGTTTTTTGCTAAGTCTGAGCAGCACTGAAGCAGCCTAAATAAACTGTTGTTATCACCCAGCTCCTGCTTGCACATCCAGTGTCAGTGACCCTCCCAGACACAGGTGCAGACCTGCTCTGCCACGACACCAGCTCTCAATATACCTGAGGATATCTCTGGGTATGCCTTGCTGGGCAATAAAATATAATTTAAAATGTGCAAAATGAGCGCGTGCAGTGTTTCATTCCTGGAGGTAAAATCCACTTAGTAAAACTTCAGTGTTCTACTGCGTGGGGGATTTGTGCTCAGAAATGCATTTCTGCAGATTTTTCAATGAATTTCCTCAGGTGATTGATTTAGAGGTGGCTGAATAGTGGTAAAATACAGAGTGCACACAATCAACACAAATCACTAGTATTAAGCAAATGCCAGTATTGAGCAAATGCTCAGCAAATCTTTATTACTTTGGAGTATCTCATATAGTAAAATAAAATTGTTTTGTGCAACACAAGACCAAAGCCATTTGCAAAACAGCGTGTCCAGCCTAACCATGTCCAATTTATTTCTAAGCTCTCTAATGCAAGGGCTGTGTTGTTCTGGTGTTGCCATAACCATGTATTCATTAGTTTTTTCCTTAATCAAAAATCAGTTCCACTCCTGAATGTTGCTTTAAAATTAAGCCCAGACTCCTGAGCCCGCAAAGATTCAGGGAAATGCAAAACCCCAGGAAATCCCCTGTAGAAGGAGAAGAGGAATATTTCTAGGAGCAGAATTTGGAGAAGGCCCCCTCAAGGACCATGGCCACACTCCAGAAACACTGTCTGCACCGGGGACAAATCACAAAAGAAGTGGTCTAAAATCCTGGCTGAGCCGTCCTTGAAAATGGGGGGTTTGGTGCCACAATCTCAGGCACCTCATGCCCAGAACAAGCTGAGCTGGATTTGTGGGACCCCTGAGGAAGTGCCAGTCTGGAGGGCTGAACGTGGCTCTGCTCTTGTTCCCTCTGTGTCCTTCCTCCTCAAGGATTTGGGGCTCTGGAAAGTTTTCCACATTTCAGGGAGCTTTCCTTGCCTTGTAGGGAAGGGCAAATCACACAAACTGGAGCTGGCTTCTGTGGCTGCTCCCTCCTGCTAAACAGCATATTTCTGTCTGTGTTTGACTGCGTTTTTCTACCCCATCTCCTTCTGCTCTACATGATCTGTCAATATTGGGTTTCTTCTCATTACACTTTACTCTCCCTTAACGTCTATTCTTCCTCACTGATGGTTCCTCCCTTTACCATGGTTTTTTTCCACTGGTTTGACTCAAAGTGAAACAGCCAGAGTGATATTTAAAAGTAGTGCATTTGGTTCTGTATATTTACTATAAAGCATATTGTTTGTATCAGCTTCATTCTTTGGGTATTTTTAAGGGTATTTTCAGGCACAGACTCCAATAAATGTGCATGCAACACAGATGCTTAATTTACTCTTCCAAATATGCAAAGAACATGGCTATGTGCAGTAAGCATCACTAAGATCATGGCTGAAGACCAGGAAAAAAATCAATAAAGCTGCTGTAAATTCCTTTATTATCTAAGAATTTCAGCACCTACTGATACATCTGGTCTTCCATCGCACCCTCATGAATTTCCCACACTTATTTATGGATGCGAGCTGTGTGTGTGTGTGTGTGCACAAACAGTGCAGCAGATTCCGAAACAACCATCTGAGGATGTTATGGCTGTTAGTCAAAATCAGACAGTAAAAGGGAGATTTTTGTTTGAATAGGGGGATTCAGAGTGTGACTCATAGACAAATCACGCGGGATACAGGGACTTCATGAAAAAAAAAACCCCTTAGAAAAACACACTATTGTCTGTAAAACCTGGACATGCAAGTGCAGAATCTGCAGTATCCGAGTCCTGTCTCTTGCCTGTTACCTGCAGACTGTGGGTAGGATAAGTGACATCTGCAGAAAAGCAGCAGACAGGAGAGGGAAGGGCAGTGGGTAAACTTCCATCGGCCTCGGGGAGACTGAGCTTTCTCCTGCACGTCTCTAGTCTCTGATTTTCACATCTAGGTGGAAATCTGGCTTTGGCACACTTCTGCCAGACATGGTCAGTAATAATCACGTATCATTAAATCAATATAGATCTGTGTTTGATGTGTGTAGCTCTGCATTCTCTAACTCCCTGTAATTAACAATATCTGATCTACAAGAAATTTATACCCAGGCCACAGCCCCTTTGCTCCCAACTTCCCACTGTTACTGGTGAAGTCCTACAGCTCATAAAATGTAACATAAAATATTAGAGTTCTGATTTTTTAATGTCTTAATAGTCCCACTAATCTGACTATTCAGGGGATTTTTCAAATTAAATAATTTAGTATTAGCTGGGGATATGTACCTGGAGATTTGGGTGGTGGAAAAGCAATGCCAAATACTTGAAATGCACATCTCCAGGGAAGACCATCTACCCTGTCTCCACACACACACTGTCTCTCATATATGTACACGTCTCTGCATGCCAGTGCTTGAATCAGCAATGCATTGTGGCTATTGCAAAAATGTGTAGCACAGCAATATCACAATCAAATGTATGCTCAGACATGTGCCAGGAGGCAGCAGCAGTTCACAGCCCATCAAATGCCTCGGCTTTGCCTTCCTTAAGAAGTGTTTCTCACACCAGAAAATGCAATTACTGCTCCAATGTGCCTCCTCACATGGAGATCCAAAATGCTTCAGGAAATGAAGCAACCTATCAATACTTTATCTATTGCAGATGAGATATCTACAGATAAGGATCAGTGTAATCCAGCCATTGATTTTAGGATTGTCAGTCCTCCAAGGACTGTGGCAAATCTATACATCGTCCCTGAGCAGCAGGGTTTGCTTTTGGATTTGTGATTTTATTGGGGAAACCGTGGAGGAGTCAATGCAAGCAGAGAGAGCTTTGCTGCTGCCCAGCTGGGCAGGCTCGGGTCCATGTGTGGGTCCTTCCAAACCCAACTGTGGTGCACACCACTAATTAGCAGCCAGACAATTGCAGACACACCAACATTTTATTTTTTTTCTCCTAAGACAAGAAAAGGCAAACAGTTTCAATATTTGCCAGCTTTCCTGCTTTGCTCCAAATTTCCCTTGCTTTGGAGTCCACGTATATTGTACAAGCTTAGCTACCATTCCTGGTGGGGTTTGGTGACCTGGGGATGTGAAGGAAGGATTTGGCTCTCAGTGCCAATCAGTAAATCTTGTTTGTAAGAATGGACATACAGAAAAATTCCTGTCCTGATGGATCTTCATCTGGAATTTACATGTGTGCCTTATCCCTTTGACACGCTTGCCCCAAAGCAGGTTATAAACAGATAAATGTGCCCTTGTAACAAAAAGGGAGGTTCTGTTTCTGAGAGACACAGAAATCTGAGGGGCCAAGTCTGTAGGTGTGTGAATGCACACATTTAGGGTCCTCCAAATGTACAGAGCCCCACAGTGTTTGATGTAACTCCAATGCACTGCAAATCTTTACCAGCAAAGGTTTGCAACTCACTGGCTAAGAACAACTGGGTTATTTGCTAAAGAAAATAGGGAGAAATTCCTAATAATAACTCAAACTTCTCAGTTTTTAACTAAAAAAAAAAATCAGGAGTATTAAGAAATGTTCATATTTCAGCCAGTCTACAAGATTTAATGTACACACAGACCAGGGAGATAGTTGGGTATTACATGGAAAACCATGTAATAGATATGAACTGGTATTACTGGGAATTCCCAGAAAAACCCTGATTATTGTCATCAGGGTCTATTTCTGTCATCCCAAATGACACAGCGCCTTCAAGCCTTCCCCACTTATTGTAAGAAGAATGTATCAGTGTATGTTCTTCTTTTTCCCAAATGTTCTGTTCCCAAACCCAGCTGGAAATAACCTGCTGGTAGAGGTGCAGAACGGGCAGATTTCCAGTCTCCAAATAAAGCTTGTGGGATCCGACCCACCACTGATGAATTTGCTACCACAACACAATGTGACTCCCATAAACATCTAACAGGGGCTGAACTACAAAATATTACACCTTGAAAATGTGGCATGGCCATGCCCAGGAAAGTAATTGTCAGCGCTTTTTGGAAGTGTTAAATTTGCTTCTGTTCTTCTTGGAGTGAGTATTTTCTCACCCTTTGTTTGCTATGACAATATGTAATCCAGACAGCCTGCCTCTAAAACTGGAGAAAAACCACAATATTCCATCCAGATATATTTTAAAAACGTGGTTTCATGTGGCAGAATTACAGAAGGATTTTCTGGTCCCTTAGACTGACCTGCAGGGCTGGGCTTGGCTGCTGAGAATCACAAAGACATTCCCCAAGTCATGACCCTCCACAGACAACATCAGCTCAGAGAAACGCTGAGGAATAAGCTCCAAAAACATCATTGCATCTACTCCACACCTCTGGAACTGTGAGTTTGTGCTCCATCACTGCTGCACAAGACAGGATTCTCACGTGGATAGCGACCGCGCTGCGAGCGGCGCTGTTAAAGACACAGAATCCTCACACACTTCAGCTGCTCTCTGCTTCCATCCCTACCAAAGCACCAGGCAGAAACCCAGAAAACACGACATTAGTTCAGAAAACTGCACATTCTCTGCACTAAACAGCCATAAGGACTCACATTTTTCAAGAATCATTTTAGGCCGCAACAGGGAGAAAAATGTGCTTAGTATAGATGGCAAAAGAAGAATAGAAAGAAAACCTGTGGCGTTCGGTTGTTGGCATAAACATCACGGTGCACTGCATGAGCTGTGGTTTCAGCCCAGTGACCACATCACGTGCAGCTGGGAATTTGTCCATCCCGTCAGACCTGTGAAAGCCAGGGCTGTACGTATGGCTTTAGCTTTATATCTGGCAAGCCTTGCAGCTCAGAGTAAAGCACGCCTCACTTGCTCACTTGCTGTGTAAACAAGTGCAGACCACGTCACCAAAAAGGCTCTGAGATTTACCCAGCAGATCAGGGAAACATCTGTAGTCTTTCACATATTTCACAAAGAAACATTTGTTTGGTAACATGTTGCATCCTTTCTGAATGGAGACGCATGGGGCCGTGGGCAGAGCAATTGGATCACACAGAAATTATTATTAAAAATCTAGATTCTATTTTTGCACTGTCTATATAGCATTTAAATATATCCTGGATTTAGGTTTATTTAAATATGTATTTCATATATGTGTAATATAAATATGTGTTACTAATATATTTAAATAAATCCATATCCCATATTGCATCTGATCTAAA
Organism: Passer montanus; assembly: GCF_014805655.1. Taxonomy (NCBI): domain Eukaryota; kingdom Metazoa; phylum Chordata; class Aves; order Passeriformes; family Passeridae; genus Passer; species Passer montanus. The sequence goes on along the minus strand of NW_024370374.1, from coordinate 5,973,185 downwards.
AGCACTATTGCAATTCGGGGCAGAAGGGTTTTTCAGTTATATGTAAATATATTCAAAAAGTCCTATATAAATAAGCAGAAAGATCTTTTCAGGAGTATCTGTAATCTTACATTCACCCATTACCTTATACAGGTTTTTCTGGATAACACATGGAATTTTTAAACCTGAAATGATTCTCTTTTCAAATAATGGGATTTTGTCATCAGGGTCACTTCCAGGAAGTAGGAGGCTATAGCAAAACACTAAAATTACAAATAGAGGAACGTTATGTTTGCTCATTTTGAAATGAAAGGAGAATGTAGGAGCTGCAGTGTGCTCATGGTGTGGCCATACCCACTGACACTGGGCAATCCTAAATCCCAGCAGCGTTACTGAGTTCGCTGCTTGAGAGCCATTCAGAGAGCTCTGTCCAAATAACTCCCTGCCTGACACCAGGGTCACGAGAATCTGCCCCCTTTCCTCCGCCCCACACAGGAGGAAATCCAGCAGTGGGTAAGGAAATGGGTTAGACACCCATGGGGCTGGCACGCCTCAGAAGGAAAGAAATGTGGCACTGTGAACAGAGGGTGTGTGAAAGTGTGAGTGCACAGCTGGGGTGGGGTGCACGGACCTGTCCTTGGGCTGTGCCGTGCCCAGCTGAGCAGAGGCACGCTGGAAAGAAAGGAAGAGCATCCCTGCTCGTGTCTGTGTGTGAGAGGGAGGGCAGAGGTGTGCTACAGCCCCTCGTGTGCTCAGCCTGACCTTTGGGGGGGTCACTGGGGTTTTGGGGTGCAGCGCAGGGGGAGCCCCAGCAGCCTCACCCCCAAGGCCTGCCGTGTCCAGTCTCACCTTCAAGAGACACTGAAGGTGTCTCACTTGAAAGGGAGACACCCCCACGCTCAGGAGCTGCCTGGATTTTTTGTTGTGCTTTTTCCACAGAGGTGGAGCTGGGAGAGGGGAAGACGAACCGTCCCAACTTAATTTCTTTTTAATGGTCTGATGGAGCGTCTGACATGTGAATCCTCACTGTCCCTGCTCCCCAGCTCGACTTCAATGACTGCTTTCAACAAACAGCCTCCCCCAGACAGGGAAATTCTGTTACCTTGCCCAAACCTGCTCAAATACTTTGAGCTCCCAGTTATACGTTTAGCTCAGGATTTTGGCAAAATGCAGGACAGGCGCATCCTTTGAACTGGATGTAGACTTAAAAAACAGCCTCTTGATCATCAGTGATGTCTTTATCCACTGAACCAGAACTGGGTTTGCAAAAAACCCAGTCTCTTGATCTCCTCCCAGTGTGCCAGCCAGGTCATTTTAAGGGTTCCTACTCCTGTATTCCTGCAGCCCCACAAAATGCATTTTAAGTAGCATATCCAGAGCCATCAGTGACCACAGATTAGCAGGGCGATATTCCCCCTGGAAATCTTTGAGCCTGCGCTGCCTTCCCTCATTACAGAGGCTATCGGCTCTGCATTGCTTTGCATAAGCCCCACTCGGGGTCTGGGAGCTTTGCCCCGAGCAGATCCCGGGCAGAGCAGGATGCTCATTCCCAGCGCCTGGCGGGGCAGGGCAGCCCTGCCGCGGTGCCCCGAGCTCCCCAGGCCAGGCCTGGCTGCCAGGGCAGGCTGGGCTCCAGCCCGGGCCACGGGGGCTCTGCTCCTTGTGGCTTCACCAGTCCTGACTGGGAATTAAAAGCCCGTCCCCTCTCAGTCTTCAGGGGTGAATTTCAGATGCTCCAGCGCTCGATAATTAACAAGTTCTGTCGTTCCCCCTGCTGTTGCACTAGCTGTGGTATTTTTAAAGCTTTTTATTAAAAATTAATTTCTTTATTTTGTTGGAGACCCATCACTCAGTCACGTGGCTCCCTGTCATGTTTCTATCCTTCCTACTCATATTCGAGTTATGCCATCAAGCTAATATATTGTGACTGCTCTTCTCTCTTGTGACAAAGCCTTGCAGCTGCCTCCAAATCAATAGATGTCAAAGAAATATGAAAACAATCATGACAGAGAACTTAAATCCTGGCTAGAGTCTGCATAATAAAAAATGTGCTTCTGTTCTCAAGGCAGCGGATTAATTTATCCTAAAGTTTAGTCAAATTTTATTCCGGTACCTTTTTCCCAGCAGATAGAGCTACATCTGTTGGGTTTGTAATGTAATTTGTAATTACTGCCCTTCATGTGGTCCAATGCCTTGAACCATCTTTAATTAAAAGCATAATTAAGGGAAGATCTAAAGGAAGACAATTACCAGATGGTCTTTTTTTTAGAAACAGTTAGTTGCATTGAGGATGTACCCCGGCCCATCCCTGGCTTGGATGAAAAGGCAGGCTGCCTCCTGCACAATCTGCGAGGTGAGAGGCTGCGAGGGGGCTCGGCCATCCCGGGCAGCAGCACAGCCAGCAACTGCCACAGAGGCTGGGGACAGCCGGGGGGACGCTGGGGGACCGTGGGGCAGAGCATCGCCCTGGCCCCATCACATTTCCCTGAGCGGCTGAGCCCTGGTGCCCTGCTCCAGCCCAAAGCTCCGGCAAAAAACACCTCAGTCAAACCCGCGGCATCGCTAGGACACCCTACAGCTTCTGGGAAATAGTTTTTCCTGGTGAAAATAGCAAGAACACACAATGACAATCATAATTGTGATATCAAAACGCTAGTAATAATAATAGTAATAGGAATAGTAATAGTAGTAGTAATAGTAATAATAATAATAATAATAATAATAATAATAATAATAATAATAATAATAATATTTTTAAACCCACAGGGACTGTGCCCCACAATACTTTCCAAAAATGAATTATCGCTGCTGCCCCGGGTGAGACAGACCATGGTGCCCTGCCCAGCCCCCATTGCCGGAGGTGGTTCTGGGAGGGGGTAGTTGGCCAAAATCTCCTCTCAGGCTGCAGCACCCACCCCGGCCTGGCTGGACTTAGTTTGGGGATTCCTCCCCAACCTCTCGGGATATTTCCTTCCAGAAGATTCCCCGCACCCACATCTGGAAGTTCCAGAGACCATTACTAAAGGAGAAAGGGCGGGAGGAGATGGGAAATAACCCCGAAAATATGAATAATGCAACAAAGCGCAGAATTATGCGCGAGCACAAAATTTCTAGGGGAAGCTGGGCATAAAAAGGGGACGGGGGGGAGAGAAAAAGAAAAGGGAAACCTCGAGCAGTGCGCAATGGAAATTAAATTTTTGCTGTATTACTAAGATTTCATTATTTGACCGTTCTTACTCAAAGTAAGGCAGCAATGAATTGTAATCATTTCAATTATCTTCAAGATACTTTCTTTAGGACACAAGTTGTCAAAGATAAAAAAGTACATTCTTGCTGCTCCGTGGGTCCATTTTCCAGACGGTTTGTCGCTCTTGCTGCATGATTTAGCCGGGGCTCTTTTGCATAGTGCGGCTCTCCCTCCCTTCTTCCCTGCCTCCATCCCGCACGGAGCCGCTCCCTCCCTGCGCGGGGCTGCGCGCCCGCGGAGCCGCCGGGGCTCGCCATCCCCCTGGATTAACTTCACGCGGGAGGCTTTGGTTGGCTGGCTCGGCCACTTCTCCCGTCTCATTTTCGCGGCTCTCTCCCCGCCCCGTGGAATATGTCCCGAGCCGCCCGTCTGCATAAAGAAATAACGCGGGGCGGGCGGCCCCGCACCTCGCCGGGCCGCGGGGCAGCCCAGCCGCGATCCGGCCCCATCCCGTCCCGCAACCCGCCCTACAAACCCTGCCTTCTGCCCGCTCAGAGGGCTTGGTTTGCAAGCGGGAGCTGCCCTCCGCTCAGGCCTCTTTAAGCGCAAACCAAATAACATTTAAATGCCGTTTTACTGCCGGGGCATTATTTATTTAAGTGGCCGTCGGAAATCACAGCAACGCGGTTCCCGTTCCTCACGGAATATTGTCCTCGCCGGTTTATTAGAGCGACTGGTTTAAAAGAGGCTCTTTCGGAATAAAAGGGTGCGTTTCTCCCCATTATTCATATCTAGGGAGTCCCAGGCCTTCACTACATTAAAAAAGCTTCAAAAGGACAATTCGCCATCCACAGATATTATATTTGTGAAATGTCCTTTTGTCGAAGCTTTTAACACCTTCTTATAAGGAATCATTTGTTCTTTTCTCTTTAATTTTGATAGACAATTAGCCATCAAATATACACCAGTTGACTGTAACCGAGCATTACACTAGCCTTTATTTAACGCTAATTTAGCATAGCTGCTTTGTTTGACTTTGCCATACAAGAACCAGGTTTTGTAGCAAAAAAAAAAAAAAAAAAATAGGTGTAATTTTATGTGGGGCTTCATTTCTTTTGGCCCTCTACACAGCAAGCCCTCTACTCTTTGTAACCCATTCTGCTGGGCAGAAACACCATTTCGGAGTGCCTAGCACCTGGAGTCTGGAAAAAAAATTAGCATTGATATAGATTTAGTTGAAATGTAATCTCTTAAATCTGTCCAAGATTCAGGGAGATAATTACACTTTCACTGAATTGACAGAGGTCAGCGTCTCTGTGGACCTGAGGAGTTGATTTACTAACAATAGTATTACATAAAAAATGGTGTTTGAGATTATAATGTTAATAGATGCAGTCACTGGGGAAAGCAGGCAGGCTACAACTAATTCGATGGAACTTGGGTTTTGCGTTACGAGGATTCAAATCACTTGCAGCATTTAATTTAGGGGAATGAGTTTGGCAGTAATTACAGCAAATGGAAAGGTCGCCTTGGAATATTAGTTATTTTTTCCCAAGTTGCGACTGGGGGTTTGGGGGGGAAAGTCCTTTTTCTCCGTGCCCGGCCATGGCCGGGAAAGCCGCGGTGCTCCATCCCCTGCACTTCTACTGTCCGTCACCTCGGACCCGGCAAAACCCGGCTCAGACCAAAGAAACGGGGGTGGAAAAACATTTGTCTAAGAGTCGGAGTCGCCCCTCGAGTGGGACCCGACGGTTTTCAGCGAGAGCCGGAGTTTTGCTCTGCTCCCGAGGGACGCTCGCTGTGCCTGGCCAGGTCAGCACCTCCTCGGACAAAGCGCACCACGACACGGGGTGAAGCGCTCCGCAGTTTCCTTTGCATTTTGGGGGGTCACGACAGGAGCGGGGGCCGTGCTCAGGTGAGCCCGCTCCCGCCTCCCTCTTTTTCCACCCGGTAATGACCTGGCGGGGACCCAAGCCGAGCAGTGCCCTGGCAAAGCCAGCCCTCAAGCCCCTGTGTGCCGTGCCCCTTCACCCACCGCCATCCCTCAGGGGACGCTCCCTGCCTCGGCGGGACCTCGCGGGGAGCGGAGCGGCGCTCGGGGCAGCGGGGCTGCTGCCGCCCGTGGGTCTGTGCGTCGCTGCCCGTGTCCCCGGGGGTCCCGCGGGGCCGCCCCCTCCCCGCTGGCGGGGATCCCTGCAGACCCGACGGCCGGCGGAGGCGGGAGCGCTGCCCTGCCCGGGCTGCGCGGGCGCGGAGGGGCCGCCTGCTCCGCATCCATCCCGCGGATCGCCGCCGGGAGCCGCGAATGCCCCGCGCTTCCCCGGAGGACACGCCGCCGCTGCATCCCGGCCCGATGGACGGCGCTGCGTCCCTGGCGCGCCCGCAGCGCCTCCGCGGGATGCGCTGCCTGCGCTGGCACCCCGCGCAGCCCCGGTCCGCCCGGGCAGCCCCGCTGCCCCCCGGAGCCGTGCCCGCGGGCAGGGGCGGCTCCCGGGGCTCCGCGCAGCGCCGGCAGCCGGGGCAGCGGCGGCTCCGCAGCCTCCGCCGCCCTCCGTCCCTGCCTGTTTGTGTTTTAAGGCCACCCGATCTTATATGTAACAGCAATATATATGTTAATTGAAAACTTCTGAATTTAAAAAGGTTGTGACAAGTTATAATTTGTCTTGTCAATGTCTGGAATCCTTGTTTAGCTCTTTAGTTGTGTCTGCTGCTCGTGCCTGTCAGATAACAGCTTGCCTAACACGCTGCCTTCCTCTCTTATGGCACGGAAATGACAAATGTGCTGTTTTATCCATACAATTTATTTCATTATTGTTGCCAGCACGAAGCATCACAATCAATCATAAGGAAGTCCAGTTGGCAGGTGTCAATCTTGGTATGTTTTTGTACGTCTCAGTCCATATTTAATCCAATTACAAGGGTCATGGAGTAAGTGCAAATCCCCTTGTTGCAACTCACATCTTATTCAAGATTTAAAGTAAAAAGTCAACTTGATCACATGGGCGCTTTGGGGGTCCTCCGATACCTTTTGATATGTGGTGTCCCCCCCCTCCCAAATTATGCAGAGATAGCGTTTTATCAAAGAGTTATCGCGGGTCGGTTGGGGTTTGGGGATTCTTTTTTTTTCCCTGAGTGTTTGTGTGCAAATGAAGTATCTTGTTATTTTGCTAAAGAAGAGGGAGGTTTTAATGATGGGAGATCTTTCCGCTCATTGCCCTTTCAAATACAATTGTAGATCGAACTCAGCCTTGTCACGTTGAGGAAAAGTGAATTTCTAACATCCAGGACGTGCCTGTCGACTTTCAGCGAATTGCATCCAATCACCCCCAGGGAATTCAGCTAATGTCTCAGTCTAAACCGGGATGAGGGGAGAAAAACAAATCAAACATTGTCCGGAGTCACGCTTATTATGAAAATGTTTTAAAGGATAGAGAAGGGGAATAATTCGAGACAGTCCAGAATACAGTTTTCGACAAATTAATAGCATTAGGAGTCTTCGGGAAAAAAAAAAAAAAATAAGAAGGAGAGAGAGGGAGAGGGGAGAAAACCCAGCTAGAAAGTTAAGGTATAAAGAAATTATTTCTAGCTATACGTTTTTCCTTTTTAAAGCAAGAAGCAATTTTTTTAACCTCGATTTTTTGGGGTTGTTTTTCGGATGAGAAACAAGGTTACGGCATTGAAAATAACAGTCTTATTACACAGTCGGCTACGGCGGGATCCTTCGCGAGAGGAAATGCTGTCTTTCTGCTAAATTTCTGTCTTTAGGACGCTTCAGTTCACAGAAGTTTCTTGCAGCATCTTACACGAGAGCCCCCAAACACGCACTAATCCCGCTCGTTAGGGCGAGTTTCCAGCTCGCCGGGGCTGGCAGAGCGGGGTGCCCGTGCCAGCCGGCTCAGCCCGCTCTGGGCGAGCGCTCCCAGGAAGGGTGGGCGCAATCGCTTACCAGGTCGCAGCAGAGCCTCGCAGGCTGCCAGCCGCACAACAGCCCGAAAGCTCTCCCAACTTTACGTGGCAGCGCACAAAAAGCCATTTCAATAATAATTCAGGGAATTTTTATTCGAAGAGATGGAGCTATTCAGATTCTATCAAACTGCGAGAGGGCTGAGCCGACAGGACGAGAGAATTAAAAAAAAAAAAAAAAACAACACAAAAAAACCACAAACACCAAAACCAACCAACAATACAAAACAAGAGCAAAATTACATTTTTGCACCAAGGTTTAAACGCAATCCTGGGGGCAAAAAGAGAAATGTCAGACAAGCAAAGAAACGTGTGGGGAAAATAAAAAGAAAGTATTTAAAAACACATACCTTGGACAAGGGCAAAATATCCCAGCTACAATGCTAGTCAAGTACCTCTTTCCTTGAAAGCCAAAATCACGTTTCTATCGTAATATTTTTCCTGTTCTAGTGCTTTTCCTTTGGTTTTTACCGTTTATTGTAGCTAGTCTTGGACCCTGCAGCCTGTGCAATGCCACAGTAAACAAATTGTTCTGATGTGCTTATTATTATTGCTCAAGTTCTGCTTGGATAGAGAATTAAAGCTCATTATTACAGTGTGTGTTGAGAATTGCTCAATCTATGTGAACACGGGGGTTTGGGGCATCCTCGGGAAAAAAAAAATAAAGAAGGAAAGAAAAAAAAAAGGAAGAAGAAAAGAAAAAAAGAAAAAGCCCACAACTTCGGAACACAGTGTAAATCAAATATGTATAACGCTTATAAATTTGTAACACGTTGCCGTGCCCCTGCTCCTATCCCCTGCCCGGCGACGCCCGCACCGACCCCGCTTCCCTCCGCGCTGCCCCGCGGAGCCGCGTCCCTCCTCCGCGGCTCTGCAAAGGCCGCCGACCGCGACAGGAGCAAAAATCAGCGGGGGGACAGACACAGCGCACGGGCGTGGGGGACAGACACTCTGTGGCCCCGTTCCCCCGGCTTTTCTCCCCCCCATCCTTTATTATTTTTTTTTAATTTTTTTTTTTTTTTTCTTTTCAGGCGACCTCTCGGCCGAATACGGACTCTGCTCCCAACGCTCCCCCACCTTCCTGCCTCGCTTCCCTCTTTCTGTGTCTATTTTTTTTTTTTTTTTAGGAGATGAAAAGGCAAACAGAGCGCTCTGGCGCTGGCGAGGGGCTGTTTGCCTGCCTCCGCCGAGGCCTGGCCAAGCAGACTTGGCTTCACGCCTGAGCAGTTTCTGGAGAGCGGCGCGCTGGAGAGCAGGGGAGGCAGCACCTGGCCCTGCTTTAGGAGCCATCTCCTTTTATTGACAGCCAGATAAGCAGGCGGGAGCCGTGGTGTTTCCAACGCTTCCCTGGAGGACCCTGCCGGGTTGCAGGGAGCCGCAAGCCCCTTAATGGCAGCGGCTCCAAGCGCGCCGCGAAACCCCTTCCTGGCAGCGCCCCCGGGGCCGTCGCTACCTGCCAAGGCGCGGGACTTGCGCCTAAGGGACAGGGTCACCCCTCATCCCAGCCGGACCCCTGCCCCGGATCCCTCAGCACCCCGCGGAGCGCTCTGCCCGCGCCCCCGGCGCAGCCTCCTGCTAATGGAGCCCGGTTCGGGCGGCAGGTTCATCAAACATTTAAGTGCAGTTCAATAAAACTATCGGCGGCGGGGGTGGGGGGGCCTCTTTGCCGATGAATTATTTACCCTGACAAGTGTGTGCAAATAGCGGCCTCTCCCCCCCGCTCTAACGGGGAGCCGGGCAGCGCCCGCCGAGGGGCCGGGGCCCAGCCCACTCCCGCAGCAGAGCCGAGCGCTTGGGGGCCCGGCATCCCCGAGGAGCCACGGGGCTGCGGCAGGTTTTGGGGGCCTCCTTTTCCCCGTGCAAGAGCGTCCTTCATTTCGGAGGGGAAGAAGCCAAACCTCAGCCTAAACCTCGGCCTGGGAGGCCGGGGATAGACCCGGCTGCCGGCGGGGCTGGGCTGGGGCGAGCCGTCGGGCCGCAGCCCCCGTTTGCCGGGAGGCGGTGGGAAGGTGCAGCGACCCCTCCGCTGCCCGAGGGCGCCCCGGTCCAAGGGAGTCCCGTCCCGCGGCCGAGCCCCGGGCGGGGCGGGGCCGGGCCGGGCCGTGCCGGGCCGTGCCCGCCGACGGGGCGGGCGGTGTCCGGGCTCGTGTCGCCTAAAATGTCTCATTAGCTAACTACTGTCCGCCGTGACGTCACCGGGGCGGCCCAGCCAATGGGGGAGGCGCTGGCGTGGATATTAAGGGAAAGTTAGTGCAAAGGCAGCACCCCTCTTTTGCTGTCATTGACATTTAAACTGTGTGGCAGGTTCTCGCGTGGAAATTGGCCACCGGAGCCGCCAGGTACCTCCTCCCGGCCGCGGGACCGCCGCGCCCGGAGCCTCCGCTCCCGCTGACAGGTAACGAGTCCGCACGCCCCCGGCCGCTCGCCCCGGCCCCGGGCCGCTCCCGACGGGAGGGGTCGGGGCGCCCGGCACCCCCACCCCGCGGGATTAGGCGAGGGGAGCGGGCCGGAGCCCCGCACAACAGGTGGGGGTGGGAGGGAGCGGCTCCGGCCGCTGCCCGCCCGTCGGAGGGGGCGCCGCGGGGCGGAGGGGGCGGCCGGCGCTGGAGCCGCTTCCCAAAGTTCCCCCTCCCCTTCCCCCCGCCCCGTGACCCGGGCCCCGCTCCCTCGCCGTGACCCGTCTCGGGTGGCGGGGGCAGCCGCGGGTTACCGCGCCCCTCCGAGGACCCCGCTCGGCCCCGGGGCCGGCTGGACGGGACGGGAGCGGGGCGCGGCGGGCCCGGCCCTAACCCGAGCAGAGCAGGGCCGGCGGCGGGGCTGCGGGAGGGAGCCCCGGGAGGGTCCCTGGCCCTCCGAGCTGCCGTCGGGGGCCGCGTCCCCGCCGCTCTTGGCCGCCGAACGCCGGTCGCCCCGCTCGGGTTGGAAGGGTCCGTTCGCCCAGAGGCTACCAATGCTCGGCGCCCAAACTCAGGCTCGCCTTCCCAGCCCTGGGTGCCTCTGCTAAATCGGGGCGTCGGTGGGAAAGAGAGGTACCCTAGAAAGGCCGCTCTTCCTCGGAAATAACGCTAAACAAAATAACAGCGCAAAACCTAAAACACCGCTTACCTGTCTTCGAGCATCTCCAAACACTCCTTATGGCGCGTTAGCGGGAACGCTCCCTGTGATGCTTCACTGTAATATACCGGTAAATGGACATTCTCCTTCAGTAATAAATCAAACACCATCTATCTCAGATCCTCCTCCCTAATTAGAGATGTTTATTGGAGATGGTGTTTATCCAGCTGTCATGCCGAGAAAAAGCTGTGACATAATTACCTCTGACCAGATAGTCTTTTATATGCATATCTCGCTGACATATAAAGGAATCGGATTGCATTTAAAAAATGACAAGATCAAATGTTGATTTTAGCCGATTTAATAATATTTCTGGTCATTAAATTAATTGAAATCCAACTTTCAAGCTCTCCAAATTACAAATCTCGCTATTTAAACTTTATTTTTTTTTAACAATTAAACGAGAGGTTCTACCAAAAGGATGGGCAGAGGGAAATATGCCCTGCAAACTTGCCGCAATAAATCAAATACGCCAGCTAAAAGAAAACGAGCCCTAGACCCCTCAGCCTAATAACACAATTGAGGTGAATACGAGGAGTTTTTCTCTCGGTTGCTCGTGGTTTGCCGAGTGGAGGTTTTGCTGCTGTTTCGGGAGGCCAGCAGGGTCCGGGACGGGAGAGGGACACCTCCTTACGCGTTCTTTTTGAGCCCCGCACCTCGGCCGGGCCGGCCATGCCGCTTCCTTGGCTTTCCTGGCTTTGGCAGCGCCCGCGGAGCCATCTGCGCGGGGCTGCGAGCGAGCCCCGATAAGCTCCGAATTACTGTGTAATTGAAAATATATTTTTGGGAAAGACCGGTTTTACAAATATCAAGGGTGTAAGGCTTTTGATCCTTTCTGCTGCCTGTGCTCTCCAGTTGCTAATAAAACTCGCATTGAGCTCCTTAGTGGCTTGATTAACAGGCAGATTAACTGTTACTGGGGTTTTGAACAGCTTGTCCCAATCAATAGCATTTAAAAAGCCCGTCAGGATGCGCTAAGCTTTCACCCCCCCGTCCTTTTCTGAAGGCTTTTCGAGCGGGTCTGCTTGCATGACACTTTTCCCATATTTATAATCAAAGGCTTTCTCGTACGGAGGGATGTGTGTCCGTCTTCCAGTCTCAGAGCGACTTCGGCGAGGTCCAGAAAGCCTTTTTTTTTTTAATCCTGCCATGCGGAGCTGTGCCTCGTGCAAAAGGCCAACATAAAAGAGGTTAAATCGATTCCAAACTTTTTGCGGATTGTTTATAAACTAGAAAAGCTCCACTTAACTCAGTGTCCTGCGCATTATAGGTTTCAAACACTGTCTCTACATATACAAATAGGCATTAAGTGTCCTGGAGGCAAAAGCATTGTAGTCTAAGACGTCAGGATTTGTGTATCTCTTCAGTTTTAGACCGAACTGGACAAGAGGACTTTAAGCATTTTTCTGGGTATTAAAAAAGGTAGTTTGCAGTCCAGATATTAATACAACGAGACGATAGTGGAGTTTCTAACTCAGCACTTTCTGCTTTCGACACCTAACAAAATCCGAAAGGGAAGCGAACACTGCTGTTTGACACAAATCAATACCCAGGCATGAGATCATATTTAAAAAGTAAAAATTATTTTAATTAGGAAAAACAAACAAAAAGGCGCGTCTTGCCACGTATAATAATTACTTACCTTTGGTTTTTATACCATTTTTATATTACGCCCATTTTTTTTTCTTTTTGTTTGGAATAGTTAAGGGCGAAAAAAAAAGTGGAGGGAGGAGAAAAAAAAAAAAAAACCCAACAAAAAACCAAACCCAAATCAGATGCAGGAAAAATGCTAGTTACATTAATCCCGTGCGGATTTTAAAGTAGAAATCTTCAAAGAGTGCCTAAGTCGATGCCGAGAGCCGGGGCCGCGGGGTCCCACGGCCGAGGGGTCCCACGGCGCAGCCCTCGCCCCGGGAAGGGGAAAAGGGGAGAAGGGGAAAGGGGGAAAGGGGGGCGGCCTGAGCCTGCAGGAGGGCAGGGCTTTGGGGCGAGGGGAACGCCGAGCGCCCCACAGCCCTGCTGCTCCTCTCCCCCAGCTACAAAGGCGAGCGGGGTCGTTTTAGAAGCGGAAAATTCACTAAAAAAAAAAAAAAAAAAAAAAAAAAAAAGGAAAAAAAAAGAAGGAAAAGGAAGAAAAGAAAAAAAATAAGGAAAAGGAAAACCATGCCGGCCGGGCAGGGAGGGAGAGCGGCGAGTGGCAACCTGCTAGGTGGAAAAAAGGAAAAAGAAAAAAGCACAGCGTTTCCTTGGGAGGTATCCAGGCACGGCAGTCCCGGCAGGTCCCTCTGCCCCCGCCGGGCCCGAGGGGAGCGGGCCCGGAGCGGGAGCGGCCCCGCTCCCTCACGGCCCCTCACGGCCCCGGCCCCGGCCCCTCACGGCGGGCGGAGGCCGCTGCTCTTTCTTCCTCCCAACTTTGGCTCGGGGCTCCCCGCGCCCCCCCGCACCCCGCCGTGACGTCACCGCCTCACCCCTGCCCTCCCCTCCCTTTTTTTTTTTTTTTTCGGATGGGTGGGGGCGTTAAAAGTTTTTTTGGGGGGAGGGAACACAAAGCCCGCGGCGCCCGAGGGGGAAATAGCAACAAGATTACGGCTGCTTTATTCTGGCGAGGAGGCGTAAGAAGGTGCTAATCCAAGGGATGGCTAATTGAGAGCTTGTAAAAATGATATTTGCCTGCAATTTCGGACAAAGTGGTTTTTCTCTTTTCCCCCTTTAACGCCCTGTGGACAAGAGTAAAAAAAAAAAAAAAAAAAAAAAACCAAAAAACTCTTATTTGCTAGAGAGGGAGTGCAACAGGGGGGGAAAACCGTACAACAACACCAGAAAGAGGAGGATAAAAAAAAAAAAATCGAAAGCCACGGACACGACTGACTTCACTCCAGAAAAAGGACTAGATCCCAGCTTTTAAGGTCCCTTTGGATCCTCCGAGAGCGGTGCGAGCACACAAACCGCAGCCTCTTTCTCTCGCCCGCAGGATGCGTGCGGCGGGACGCCCGGCCTCGGCCAGCGGCAACTAGGAGGGACCGGCTGCTCCGAGGGACGGCTGGCACACAGGGCCGGGGCAGGCACACAGGTTCGTACTTCGTTTTGGACTTCGCTGCTCTTCTCTTTTGCCGCTCTGAATTTTTTCCTCGGCGCCCCTGGAAAGGATGTCTGGCCGCGGGCAGGTTAACTTGGTGGCGGACGGTACTTCGGAAAGTTTTGGGGAGGGCAAGAGGAGCTGGGGGCTGCCCGGTGAGGGAGGTGCTTGCCCGAGCCCCTGGTGTTGGCAGAGCCCCCCTGGGGGTGCCTCGAGCCCCACGGCCGGGCTGCTCTTACCTTCAGGGGGGGATCCCATCACACCCAAACGCTCCAGTGCGTCCGTGGCGATATCCGGCTCCATTTCTATAAAAGCGCGCGGCTCGGGGCAGAGCTCCCAAGGAGAGGAGCCCGCAGGCTGCCCTGGGCCCGGGCAGGGCGGCAGAGCCCCTGGCCGCTGCAGGTGGGGCCGGGCACGGTGCCTCGGCAGCGGAGCGGGGCGCTCCCCGCGGCACCCCGGCCTCGGGGGAAGGGAAGGGAAGGGTAGGGAGCGGCGGAGGCACCGGCAGCAGTCTCTTAAGAGCCCATTTTGTGCTATTAGGGAGCGGTGGCAGCTTCTCGGCGGGACAGGGGATGACAGTGCATGACGGCCGAGCAGCCCATTATCCCGCTCCCATTGAGGCGCCCTTTCACTCACATGCAAACTCCTTGGCAGAGTCGTTTGTCTCCTCATTGTACTTTATTTAAGAATGCAATGGTTGTCAGGGCTCTTATTCAATTTCAAGATACTTTATTGATGAGCTTTGACTTTTAGCACTTTTCACATGTCAAGAGAAGTCAAGTGTATGCGGCTACGACTTCATTTTATGCTTTGCGCGTTCATACTCTCCACTTTCCGCGGTGGCTCTTGGAATTTCTTTTTCCTGTCTCTTCTCCTTCTTCCCTTTCTTTTCCCAAGCCTTTTTTTTTTCCTTCTTCTTCTTTTTATTGTTTTTCCCGATGCAGACCCCCCTTCCCCCTCCCCCGGAGCACTCGCCATAACCGATTGGGACACCCTGAGCTCGGACTGGTGCTCCCAGTGTAACCTTAAATGCATGCGCTGAGGGGTTGCTTTAGAGTTTACTGAGGTGTGTCTTAATAGTCCGGCATTCAACAAATGTACTTGTGGTGTGTGGTCAGAGCAGCAAAGTCATTTACTTACTTTCCCCCTTGAGTTTCTGGCAGCCAGTGAAGGGGGTCCCTTGCAAAAGGAGAGGGAAGGAGGGGGGAGCCTCTTCGGGCGGGCACAAAGCGGCAGCACTGCCCAGCGCCTGGCTCTCCCTTTCTCCAAATCCTCCGTGGGATCTTTAAAAAAAAAAAAAAAAAATCAGCCCGGGCAGCCCTTAGTCAACAAATGGCACGTGGGAGAAGTTGGTGAGTGTTTGGTAAAGGACTCTTCAGGGCCTTTCACAAGAGCCCTCAATACACAAAGTAAATGGTGTATTTGCTCTGCTCTTTCCCGGCCGGGCAGAGCCTCCCTCTCCCCGCGCCGGCAGCGGGGAAGGAGAGCTGCGGGCCCGTCTCCCAAATATTTACCTCCTTACCATTCGCGTGTTATTTCCCCCTTATCTCCCATTGTCGGGGCGAACTGTTTAAATGCAAATTGGTCTCCCCCCGCCATCACCACCGCGGCCCCCTCCCCCAGCCCGACCTGAGGACGCGCGGCTGGGAGCGGAGCGGGGCCGGCGGAGCGGGCCCTGCGCATTCATATTCAAACGCCTGGGCCAATTGGGCCGGGGCGGGCGGCGGCGGCCAATGGGCGGCGGGGAGGCGCTGGCGGCGCTTTGCATACGGCGATATTCGGGTGGGAGCGGGCGGCGTTTGCACGGTGCCGAGTGATTAGTGGGTTTGAACCGCCGGCCCCGGCTCCGCCGCATTTCCCGCTCGGGTCCGGGCGCAGGGAGGAAGTGTTTTGCTGGAAGATGATGACAGAGGTCAGGCTTCACTAATGGGCCAGTGAAGAGCAGTGGAGGCGAGGCAGAGACCAAGGCACACACACATTAATACACTTGAACCATCACCAATCAGCATAGGTGTGCTCTGCCTCTCTCTCCCCACTTCACTCACACACTCTTTTATCTCTCGCTCTCCAGTCACTGACAGCCCATTTTATTGTCAATCTCTGTCTCCTTCCCAGGAATTCAAGATCACACAACCAGCAGCTTCAGTGGAGGAAAACTATTTTGCTGGCAACTCTTTTTAAAGCACCATCATTTCAAATCAGTGCGCTCTTAAACTATTGACAGGAGCTTTGACAACAAGACAGGATGCCTCATAAAGGTGAGTCTGTTCATTTATTCTCCCAACTTCTCCCTCCTCGCATTTTAATATTTAGGCAGGGCTCTCTCTCTCACCCCTCCTCTCTCCCTCTCTCTCTCTCTCTCTCATATTCCCATTTGCATTCCGGAGAGCTTCCCAGGGAACTTTCCAGCCCAGGAGCTCACAAACTTTCTGCCTTTCACATAAGCCCGTGTCCTCTGGAAAAGCTAAAGCATCTGACTCGGGAACCCATGCCAACAGCAGCAGCAGCAATTCCCAGGCAGCGTTTGCTGCTCGGGGAAACCGCAGCGGCGGTGCTGCCGTGCCGGTGCTGCCGGTGGCCGGCTGGCAGGGGCGGCGGGAGCCGGGCTGGGCTCCGGCCCCACGCCACGCCGCGTGGGAGGCAAGGAGAGAGGGAGGGAGCGAGAGGGAGGGAGGGAAGCGGCGCCTCGCTGCCCCCGGGGCGGCCCCGTCCCCGACTTGTGCTTTGTGTTCTGCGCTCTGGGTTAGGGAAGGCTCTCTCCTGACGGTAGAGGAAAACAGAGGGAGAGCGGCCGGGAGAGTTGCGTGGGGAGGGGGAAAAAAAATAATTTAAAAAAGAACCCATATCCTAGGCCAAGTCAGCTCCCAGGCGCGGTACAGGCGGGGAGCTGAGCGGAGCTGAAGGGCTGTCAGCTTTAATCAGCCACCCGGGGATCTTCCCAACTTGTCCCTAGTGCCGGCAACTTTCCCAGCTCCGGCGCGGGAGCAGCGCCGGGGGCGCGGAGCAGCCCGCACCGGGCACGGCGGGCCCCGCCGGGCGCCCGTCCCTGCTCGGCACCGGGGCTCGTCCTGCTCCCGCTTTGGGGAATTTTTTTTGCTTCCTTTTTAAATCTATATGCTGTAATTTTATTTTTTTTTTTTTATTTAAAACCCCTTAACGTCTCTTATTTCTACAAGACCCCCTTTGATTCAATCCCTGGCTAGAGCAAAGCTTTTTTTTTGAAATATATTTTTTAAATTTATTTTTAAGAAGTTATAAACTCTTCGCTACGCATGAAAAAAAAAATGCTCCAGCGAAGCACAACAATAAACTTGATTCCATTTTCCCTCACAAGTGCAATTGCAAAAAAATAATAATAATAAAAAAAAATTAGAAAAATCTGGGTTTGAATTTAACCTTGTAACGCTTTGCACGGAGGGATTACATGGGCACGCAGAGCAGGAATAATTTCTGGAAAGTTTAAAAACAAACTTTCAAGGATGATTCAATGTACCTGGCAGAGGTTGTTTTGGAAAATGACAACAACGTACTAGAGAAGAAAAGTGAGTGCATCTTCCCCATTTTAGGGGCATAAAATAATAAAAGTGGCCCTTGACAATAAATGTTTATAGCTGCTGACCCTCACCAGCAACTCATCGCAAATCGATTGGTTTTTATCTTTTTCGCGTTTGCCCCGGGAAGACGAAACTTGGCCCTTAACGCCGGTTTCACCGGGAGAGGGAGAAAAATGCTTTCTGCCATGAGATTATACGAAGATTTCCAGATTAAACCCCGAGCTGCGGATTAGGCCTGGCCTAGCAGGACACGGCAAATTGCATCCCAGCTCCCGGAGGGATCCGGCCGGGCTCCGGGGGTGCCGCGGGGCACGGCAGGGGAGGCGAATCCCCGCTCGGGGTGCCGGGGCTGCCCGGGGCTGCCGGGCCGCTGCCCGGAGGCGGCGGCGAGCTGCTGAGCAGACACGCAGCTCCTCGGCCCGCGCCTCCTCTTACCTTGCTGAAGACCCCGGTTACCCTCTATTGTAAACCGCTTTCGGCTGTGTTTGGGTTTGTTTTGTTTCGCGGCTTTTTATTTTTTCCCCCCTCTTTCTCCCCCCAACCTCCTCCACACCCCCCCGTTATTTTCTTTTAAGCCCACTCAGTAGCGTTTGTATGTCCGTGCGGGCAGAGCCGAGAGCTGGAAGTTTGCTGCTGCCTTTTCGGGTGGCTTCTCTCACCCCGTAGGCCGCGCGTTTGTGATTTGTGCGTGAAATAGGGGAGGAAATAGTGTCTGGAGCGGTGGGCTCCCCGTTCGGTGTGTGCCCATGCAGACGTGTTCGGTGTGTTAAAGGGATGACTCCACGTTCAGCTCAGCTGAAGGAGATAGCACCGCGTCCCCATTGAAGTACAGTGTAGCTTGCTCTGCTGCTAATCAGGTAGCTCTCCAAAGAGCAGTAAATATTTACCAGCTGAAGTCTTCACGCTGCGAGAAAGTACTTGTTTGATGTTTATTTTTATGGATTTGAGATTACTAAAAGCTACTTAATAAATTATACCGTGGCTGGTCCTGAATGGGGAAACGTGCCTCTTTGATTTCTCCATCATATGCAGGAAGAGTAAAATTAATATTCATTATAGGCGCAAAAGAAAGCGAATGAGTATTTTTAGGCGAAAAAAAAGGGAGAGAAAATGAAGGCTGCGACTATTTCATTATTTTACCTCCTTTTTTTTTAGCAACCCCCTTGAATGGGCTCTTTATTGTAATTGTCCCTCCCCAATTGAGCACCCCACTGAGCTGTTGTATCTTTTTACAACCCCTAACAACTCGCACCAGTAACACAATTACCGCCAGATATTTATAACGAGAAATTACTTTTCCATTTTCACCCGCGACGATTTCAAATAAATACATGGGGACGCATAAATAAATAAATAAGTGGGCCGGGGGTTGGCGGGGGGCGGGTGGGAGAGGGAAGGAGGGAGGGAAGGAAGGAAGGAAGGTGGCGAGAGGAGGAGAGAGGGAGTAGTGGAAGGAAGGAGGGAGGGAGGGAGCGAGCGGGGGGCGTGGGGGGGAAGGCGCTGGGGACTGTCCAGGCGCTGGGTCAAGGCAGGCACTAATGAAGGGAGAAGGGGCTTGTTTCTCTGCTCTTTGTAAGTTGGAGGGTTGTTGGTCCGTTGAGTTGGGAAGCTGCGCGGCCGGTTAAGGAGCCTGGGTTTCTGCACTCGGGGTTTGGGTAGAGGAGCAGAATGGAGGCCATTGTTCGCTTTCTGTAGGCTTTGTTTAACAGTTCTCACCCCCTCCTGTTCTTACTTTTTAAAGCAGTGAGGCGAGGTAGACAGCGTGTGTCACAGTACAGTGAAAAGGGGGAAGATCTAAAGACCAAAAAAGAAGTTAATCACAAGACGGGGAGTTTGGGGGAGAAAAAGTTGCTAGCGCCGCGCGGAAAGGGGGAGAGATAAAAAACCAAACCAAAACAAAAACAAAAAACACACACAAAAAAAAAAACCAAAAAACCAAACCTCGGGGAAATACCCGGAGGTAAAAAATGGAGCCCCGCTCCCAGCAGACAGGGCAGGGGGCGGAAGGTTCCCCCCGCCGCCGGTGCCCGCCCCGCTCCGCTCCCCCCGGGCCGCCCCGCACACCTTCCCGGCGCCGTGCACACTTTTTAATGTACCTCTTCTGCTTTGTCCTAGAGGGAAGACTTTAACTAGTGACACGCAGATGTGCGAGTCCCTAAATTGTATGAGAGGACAGTCCACCCCGCTTTCAGGCAAGTTTAAAAACATGACTTCGGACTCTCTTTGTGATTGTTGTCGCTCCACTTAATACACCACCTCAGCGAAGAGCACTAAGGACGAGGCAATACGCCACCTGCATGCAATTAAAACGAGAAACCACTTGGCGGGCTGCTTTTCTTAATTTTTTCCCCCTGCGAGTTAGGGATACATATGAACATTTTTTGCCTTGAGATATTAAAGCCCCCAAATCCTTAAACGAACCGGGGGGGGGGGGGGGGGGGGGAGTGTTTAAAAATGGCAGAGCTGAGACCCTCTGACTACCAGCTCCTGAAGATCTTCACAGGGGGGGGGGGGGGGGGGGGGGGGGAAGATGCTTAAGGATAACAAAGTTAGCCGGTGAGATATTAGCCTCTCTGCAGCTTAACCGCGTGCACTGCCTCCCCTGATTAACGCCTATTTTGTCACTGATAGACGGCTATAGGCGACCCCCGTGGGATACCGCTCTCTCAGCCCACCATGCAGAACAGTAAGTGACTCCGCGCCCCTCCGCGGCCGCGGGCGCTCAGCAGAGCGGGGCGGAGGGCTCAGACGGGCCGGGCAGGGAGCGGGGCCCGGCGGCGCCCGTCGCTCCGAGGGCGGCGGGGACGGGCCCGGCAGCGCTGTCAC
Source organism: Passer montanus (assembly GCF_014805655.1). Lineage (NCBI taxonomy): Eukaryota > Metazoa > Chordata > Aves > Passeriformes > Passeridae > Passer > Passer montanus. The sequence continues at coordinate 5,953,486 of NW_024370374.1, read as the reverse complement.
GGCTCCCGGGACGCCGTGCCAGGCCCGCCGCATGGCCCGGGAGCCGGCGGCGCCCCTGCCCTCTGTGCCGCGGGAGATGGGCAGCAAAAGGGCGCTCGGCGGCAGGCGCGGCTCCCCGCCGCCTTCGGGGCTTGTTCGCTTCCCCATTCTGATGTCTCCGCGGATCGTTAATTTTTGGGGGGAGGCTTTTTGTGGTGGTGTTGTTGTTGTTGGGGTTGCTGTTGTTGTTGAGGACCTCGTGGATGGGCCTGTGCCCTTCTCAGAGGGGACAGCGCTGGCACCGAGCCGGGGGTGGCGGCCGGGAGAGGCGGCCTCGGTTTGCGCCCCGGAGAAAGGGGCTGCGCGGAGCTCGCAGGTCCCGGCCGCTCCGGAGTAGGCCTCATCTCCTCGGGACTCGGATCTTCCGTGGGGTGGGCTCCGCACCCCGCGGGCCCTCTCGTTCTGCGCGCGTAGCGGCGGCGAGGAGCGCAGGTCGAGTTGCGCGGCCCTTGCGCGGAGCGCGGCCCCCACCCCAGAGGGAACCCGACCGGGGATGCTCGGCTCCGGGACCCCTTTATCATCCCACCCTGAAACCCATTAATAAGTTGTCCCCCCGTGTGAGGAGCATCTGGAAAAGCAGAGGTTTTAGGGATTTTTCAGATATCCCTTGCGTGAAGCGCTTTTTTTCCTTTTTCTTTCTTTTTTATTTTTATTTTTTTAAATTTGGTTTGTTTTGATGTTACTTTGTGGGTGTTTTCTCCTTCTTTTATCTTCCGGGGCCGCTGCGTGCTTGTGCGCGCGATGTATTTTCATTTATCCGGGGCAAAAACTGAGCCTCGGCAGCCCGGGGAGGGTTTTACCTGCGCCTCGCAGGGACGGCGGCGGCTGCCCTTGGCCGTGGCGTGCCGAGGGTTTATGGTAATGGGGGATGCCTTCACTCGGCCGTTTGGGATCGCCACTGCAAAACGCAGAAAAGATATCATTCGGGTGAAGCCTTTATTTTGTTTAAAGGTCGCGGCGGGCTCTTCAGGCTTTGTGTTAATAACTCCTGGGTGTATATGGTGCAGAGCATCCAAATTGACACCATATGTTTTCCTATTAGATGACTAGCAATAGAATACAAGGCGCATAATCATTGCCACTGGGCGAGATCTACACCGCTCTCCAGGGAAATTATATAATGATTAAGGCTTAACCTTTTAAGTGAAACTTTGATTTTGCTTTCCCCGCTGCCATTTTTTATGTCGGCGAGGGTCCCCCCGCACGCATTGGCGGGGATGAGGAGCGGGGGGGGACGCGCAGCAGCCGCGGGGCTGCGCCCCCGGGCGCGCAGCCCCTCCGCCCCCCGGGCACCGGCGGAGAGCGACGCGGGGCTCCTCTCCCCGCGGTGGGGAGCGCGGGTCGCGGCTCCGGCCGCGCTGCTGGGCCGGGGCGGCAAATTCCCCAGCCCCGATGTCACTTCGAATCCATTGCGCGGGGAGCGCGCCCCCTCGGTGTGTCCGCGCAGAGCCCCCGGCTACCGCAAGCCGCAGCCTCCCTCGGAGGGAGAGCGAGTAGAGTTCAATCTAGTCTGAGTGATATCCAAATGCGGACAGAAAGGGTCGTTTTATCATGCTACTATTTGTCGTGACGATGCAATTTTCAAAAGCAGAGTACTGTCATAAAGTGACACGCCTGCCACAAGTGCTCCAACTGATCTTTTCAATTAGCCTTCCATGCATGATCCGGGGCGACTTCCGCCTATTTCCAGAAATTAAGCTCAAACTTGACGTGCAGCTAGTTTTATTTTAAAGACAAATGTCAGAGAGGCTCATCATATTTTCCCCCTCTTCTATATTTGGAGCTTATTTATTGCTAAGAAGCCTGGGCTCTTGGAGTCAATTTATCAGGAGGCTCCAAAGAGAGGAGAGCGGAGAGCGCGTAGAGCAGAGCTTCTCCAGGGAGACCCTCAGAGCCTGGAGCTTCAGGTTGGGCACTGGCGAGGCAGCCTCTCGCTTTGCTTTTGGCCAAGCGAGCTGCGGCTGTGCGGATGCAGGCAGGCTCGCTTGGGCTTGGGCTTTGGGCTTTTTTTTTTTTTTTGTCGGTGGGGAGGAGGGAAGAAAAAAAGAAAAAAAAAGAAAAAAAAAGGCAAAGCAAAGAGCAACCCAAGGCGATCCGGCTAGGAATATTCCGGGCTTTTGGGCTGGGTTTCGGGGTTCGTGGCTACCGCGGGTTTCGCAGAGGGGCAGCGCGCCGCGGACGCGTTTCGGGAGCCGCGGTGGCTCCGGGGGAGCAGAGGGCGAGGCTGGCGGCGGGGCCGGGGCCGGACGCGGCTCGGGAGCGCCCGGCCCCGGCGGGGCGGAGGGCGGCGGGGCGCCCGGCGGCTCCGCGGGAGCGGAGGGTGCTATGGTGCGCGCTGTGCTTCCCGCAGGTCACAGCGGCGTGAACCAGCTCGGCGGGGTGTTCGTCAACGGGAGGCCGCTGCCCGACTCCACGCGGCAGAAGATCGTGGAACTCGCTCACAGCGGCGCCCGGCCCTGCGACATCTCCCGGATCCTGCAGGTGAAGGCGGCGGCGCTCCCCCGTCCTCCCAGCGCTCCGCTCCAGCGCCGCTGTGTCACCGCCGGGCGCTGATGCGACCCCCCACACCCACCCACCACCACCACCACCCGCCTTCCAGCCTAATAAAACGATCCGTCTGCTCGGTTGCTGCTGCGAATAGACCTTTCGATGCGTATATCTAGATATATATGCCTTTTCGAATATTGGAAATTTTTTTGCTTTTCGTTCCCCCCCTATTTCCACCCGGTGATAACCTGCACTGTCGTTACAGTTAGTTTGCTGTAATAAACTGAATTATACGGCTTGGCATAATTTCAGTTTCCTCTCCTTCCCTCCGTACCCCCCGTATTTACTTATGATTTTGTGATATCTGTATGCATTTGGCGTGGCTTACTGTTTGGTTTATTTATTTTTTTTAATTTTTACCTTTTTTTTTTTTTCTTCCAAAAAGCGGAACAATACCTAAAAAAAAAAAAGAAAAAAAAGAGAGAGAGAGAGATAAAAGACCCCCCCCTCAAAGCCACGCTGTTTAGCCTGGAATCTGTCCTTACGGACATTCACGCAATCTGGCACAGTTCAGGGGTATTTTGTAAATGTAGGTCTTGAAAACCCTTCACTCACCCCTTCCCCCTCAAGTCCTTTGGCTAAGAGCAGTGAGAAGGATGGAGACTAGTCTGGTTTACCTATTGTTCGCATTTAAGGCGTATTTTAACCTTGATACTAAGAGAATTACGTTTTGACCAGATGATTTTTTTCTCTTCCAAATGTTTTTAAAGTATCACTTTTGTAGAGGGTAGGGCCACGAATGTAATTTTTTTTTAAAAAAAAAAAAAAAAAGACTCTCTAAGTAAGTTCTCATACCATTTAAGGTATATTTTTGTGTTATAGACCCATGCAGATGCAAAAGTCCAAGTGCTGGACAATCAAAACGTAAGCTTGTCATTGTTTAATGCATACTTAAACAATTTTATTTTTGTCTTGAAATTATTAATAATGTGATTTTCTGTCCGCTTCCCTATCCAGGTGTCGAATGGATGTGTGAGTAAAATTTTGGGCAGGTATTACGAAACTGGCTCCATCAGACCCAGGGCAATCGGAGGTAGTAAACCGAGAGTAGCGACTCCAGAAGTTGTAAGCAAAATAGCGCAGTATAAACGAGAGTGCCCCTCCATCTTTGCGTGGGAGATTCGAGACAGATTACTATCAGAGGGGGTCTGTACCAACGATAATATACCCAGTGTAAGTTCATGAAAAAAACCTTCCCGTGTGCCGTGTACAATGCTGGGTAGCCGTAGCGAGCCTCTGCTTCCTTTGTTTTGGTATCAGAAGAGAGGATAGCAGGTTCACATCATTTGCATGTGGCAGGGTCAGGCGCATTTTTTCATACAGAATCTGACAAATGCCTTTAAGGAGGGGAAAAAAAAAATAAAAAACAATATGCGGGTCACCCCTGCGCCTGGCGCCTCAGGACTGCAAGCATCAGTCGGAGCCATCACTCTGGTTTTGCAGGGTTGGGTTTGGGGCGCTTTTTTTTTTTTTGCCCTTTGCTTTTTTTTTTTTTTTTTCTTTTCTTCCTTCCCCCCCTCCCCCGTGGTTTGTTTGTTTGTTTGCACCACCACCACCACCAGCAGCAGTCGGGGCGGCAGGGACTCGGCGGTGCGGGGCGGCCGCAGCGCGCAGGGAAGCCTCGACTTGCGCCCAGGTCGAGCCGCCCGCTGCGCGGGGGGACGCGGGGGTTGCGCGGGTGCCTGGCGGGGAGCGCGCTACCGCACTACCATTGCCTTTCCTGTCCTTTGCCTTCCAGGTGTCGTCGATAAACAGAGTCCTACGCAACCTGGCTAGCGAAAAGCAACAGATGGGTGCCGACGGGATGTACGACAAGCTAAGGATGCTGAACGGGCAGACGGGGACCTGGGGCACCCGGCCCGGCTGGTATCCCGGCACCTCGGTACCCGGGCAGCCCGCACAAGGTAAGCGACCACGCGGCGGCCGCTCCCCGGCCCGGATCGGCTCCGTTCGGCCTCGTCCGGCCGAGGTGGCCCCGACGCGGGTCCTTCCGCGGGCAGGGGGGTGCGGGGCCGGCGGCACGGGGGGCGTCCAGCCCCGGTGCCAAAGCCGCGTCCGCCGAGCTGCGGTGCCGGGAGCCGGGGCTGAGCCTTAACCTCGCCCATCGCCCGGCGATTGGGGCTCCCGCTGCCTGCCCGCGCCGGGGTCTGTCCCCAAAGCCGGGGCCACCGGTGACTATCCTCCGTAGGGCTGATTGTAATTCCTCCTCAATGGACCCGAAACAACTTTGTAAATATAGGAAACTGTTTATCCTGAAGATTAATAGGTATTTGTTGTAGGAATGACAAGGGGATAATATGAAGGATAATGGGATGTTACGTTACATACTTAAGATGGTTAATGGCTTCTTTTTGAATGCGGGCTCTGTTGAGGCTCGGCTCTCCCCGGCTCTGGTCATTCCTTTAGAAGAGGTGTCTATATACAACAACCTGCTTTTTGTTTTCACCCCGCAAGGAAAAAAAAATCGGTAACAGTGTGCGGAATATCTGGTACAAAGGATGTTTCTGTCACACGCAAGAATTTGTTATGGGAACAATTCTGTCGCTATGTAATTGCTCATTAGAGATCGTTTTGTTTCTCATTAAGGCGACATGAATAAGCGTCTAGTTGAAGGAGACAGCTGTAGAAATGTTCCACAGGAGACCTCTGGACACGATATGGCACCGCTTGCCAATTAGACATGTCAGTTTTAAGAGAAGAAAACAGTCTATGAAGGACACTAGAAAGATAGAGCGGAGCCCTCGCTGCCCCCCACCCCCACTTTGCTGGTTTTTTGTTGTTCGGTTGCGGGGTTGTCTTTTGGCATTTTGTTTTGCCCCATGTCCACGCCAGCGGCCGGGGCCGCCCTCGCCTCGCCCTCACCTGCGGCTCCGCGGCCCTGCCCGGGCTCTCCGGGCGGGCCCGGCCCCTTCTCTCGCTGTCCGCACCCGCGGAGCGCCGCTGCGCGGGGAGCGCGCCCACCGCCCGTGCGCTCCAGCCGGGGAGCGCTTTCGGCGTTGTTATTTATTTTTTTCCTCTTAGGAAAGGCGTTAAATGGAGGAATTTCGGGCTGCCCGCCGCAGAGCGGTGCCGGGAGGCGCAGCGCTTGCGCGGGTGCGGTGCGGGCACACCTGGGCCCGGCGGCTCCTGGCCGCGCCCGCGCTGCGGCAGAGCCGCCTGTGCCCGGGCCGGGGGGCCCGGGGGCTCTCTGGGGGCCGGTGGTGGCCCCTTCCCGCGGCGTGGGGACGGGCGCAGCTTCCGCAGGGCAAGGCGGGCGCCGGGCGGAGGGTGCGCGGCCGGAGCACCTCGGGAGCCCGGTCTGAAATGCGGTGCGGAGCGGGCAGCGCTGCTCGGGCCGCGGGCGTGCGTGGGCAGCAGAGGCGAGGGGGAGGCAGGCAGGCACTTAAAACATCCGCATGGCAAAATTAAAATTAATAAAATGGATTTCCTCTGGAATATTCATGCTCCCTCTAATGTTTTTTTCCCTTGCAGGGGTATGTTACTGGGTTTTAAGAGTCCATTACTCAAAAAGCATAAGGCGAGGTTAGGTCTCAGAGGGGTACAAATATGGTCTCAATCTGATAAACGCCATGCAGCAGTGAATAAAATAATGGATACATGAGGGCTGACAGAACAAAAAGAGACATCTCTATCCGGGAGAAATTCTCCAGTGATTTAGTGGTTTTAGGGATCACCGAGACACTGTTTCTTATCTTTTTTCTCCCCTCCCTCTCTTATAAGACTAAAGCCTTCTATAGGATTTAGACACTTTCTCTTTCAACAGATGCTACAATGTTTTGATCCCGGCTCTATAGCTGAGAGGTGCTGCAATTGGTTTGCTATCTTTTTTTGCTTGTTTTCCGCCTCACTGATTAAGACACTAAGAAACTAAGGAATGATTTTATTTCCCAGCGTTTTTTTTTTTCTTTTTTTTTTTTTTTTCCAGGAAACAAATCCTATACCCAGCGTCAGATGGTCTGGCTATAGGATAATAGGGACGGACATTCACTTGCTTTCTTACGGATTAGGTCTGGAAGGTGGAACAGCCCTATTGAGATAGCTTCTTTTAGGGGCTTTAAAAAAAACCAAACAACCAAAACTCAAAGAAAAAAAAAAAAAAAGAAAAGAAAAGAAGGGGTGTGTGCCTAAAAAGAAGATATCTTAATTGTCCGGGACGGGGTTGGCAGCGACCATAAGCGAGTTTAGGCGAAACTTTAGCTTGGCTGAAAGATTTTGGGGAGTCGGGGAGCGCGCACCGAGAAAAAAGCGCGCGGTTCGGGGGCGGCCGGGCGGGCTCCCCGCGCTTCCCCGGCGGCCCGGGGGCTCTGTGCCGAGCCCTCCCGGCTCGGGGGGCCGCGGCCATCCCCCC